>NW_025765337.1:1200000-1800000 GCF_003918875.1 Haliotis rubra
TGACACAGACCAGTGATGTGACACAGACAAGTGATGTGACACAGACCAGTGATGCGACACAGACCAGTGATGCGACACAGACCAGTGATGTGACACAGACCAGTGATGTGACACAGACCAGTGATGTGACACAGACCAGTGATGTGACACAGACCAGTGATGTGACACAGACCAGTGATGTGACACAGACCAGTGATGTGACACAGACCAGTGATGCGACACAGACCAGTGATGTGACACAGACCAGTGATGTGACACAGACCACACAGACCAGTGATGTGACACAGACCAGTGATGACACAGACCAGTGATGTGACACAGACCAGTGATGCGTGATGTGACACAGACCAGTGATGTGACACAGACCAGTGATGTGACACAGACCAGTGATGCGACACAGACCAGTGATGCGACACAGACCAGTGATGTGACACAGACCAGTGATGTGACACAGACCAGTGATGATGAATGGTTACCTACCGCGTCAGTCAGAGACAGGCCACTCTTCTTCTTCAGCCGACTCCTGTGTTGGGCCTCCCTGTTCTGCCTCTTCCTCCGTGCCTTCTTCTCCTTCTCCTCCTCCGTCAGCTGAGGAAGCATCGGTTTGAAATGCATGCATTAATGGCAGTTGTAATTGTCATGGTTTTCTACTGGAAACCTAGTGTCTTTCCTCGTGATTCCAAGATATAGTGCAAGTTTACCCCGACATAGGTGATATTCACGTGGCGTGGAATATGTGGCAGAAACGTTTACTTAAAACCCAATAAATAATTTCACTACAGCACACATATTTCAATCACACTGGGCAGGAAACCCCAGGACCCCCCACCAACTAACCCCCACCCCAAATAAAATATTGTATAGCCCCCAACAACAATGGTATACACGATGTCAGTAGTGATGTGGTTTGTCACCTCCAGACTCGACCCCGGTCTCCCATAGCCTACACACTCACTGCAAGTGATGTATATAACACATGCTGACCCTTTACCTCATGCTTTACCGGCGTGGTGAATTCCACTTTGATGTCCGCCTCGCCCCGGGCTCTCCTTTCGCTCATCACCTTGTGTCGTACCGCACAGAGCACGTGAGAAGACGAGGGCACACGCTGTTCCGTTTGAAGTGACCCCGCCTCCACGCTGGGCCCGCCCATATGACTGAGCGGAGGAGGGGTAGTATACGGTGACTCCACCTCCAAGCTGGGCCCGCCCATATAACTGAGGGGAGGTGGAGTAGAATACGGTGACCACGCCTCCAAGCTGGCCCCGCCCATATCGTCGACGGGAGGGGAGGTAGGGCCGGTTGATCCCACCTCGCTCTTTTGATCTTCAATCTTCCTGAGAAAGTGTGAAGTTGAGTCACAAGGGCCCAGTGCAGTTTCTCTTAAGATGCTGTCAGATATGTTTTCTTGCGCCATGATATTCACCCCTGACAAATAATGAAACAAAACAATAGGTATTAGAACATCAAATTTAATGTATGCATAATAAGATTCAGTAGGAAATAAAATATAATAATACTAAAATTCAGTGAATGGTTTAACATAACGTATACTAAGATTCAGTGATTTGTTTAACATAACATATTATGGTGAAACATAATCAGTGTCATATATATCATGTGCACACGTGCTCATATCACTTTTGCCTAACAACTATTGTTTCTATATTTTATTTACTACCATCTGTTTTAGATATAATATAGTGCCTTGTGTCTCATAGGCCATATGACTGGATGTTATATTTTATTGAATGTTTTAAAGTCTATGTATGTTTTATATATAACATGTGACACACAAATAAAAATATTTTCTTCTTTCTTCTTCTGTATGTCGTCGTCTGTGACGTCATTAAACAATTGAACGTGACGTGACGTCAATTAAGAAAGGCCGTCACACTTGCTCGTGTATTAATCTGTATATATACAACTGAGTTATATCATATACTTCATTGTATTATAAGAATCGGCCAAATATATATAAAAATAATATATCACAAGAAGTTGGTCGATTAAAATATATAATAAAATATGAAAAGCCGTCGATTATGAAACTCAATGTATCATAAGAATGGATCAATATATGTGGATCATACAATATGACGTTGTATTTTGATACTGTAATCCCATAGTCTTCATTAAACTTCAGATATACTCAGAATTCTGGTGTTCGTCAACGTCAGATAAAACCCTCACTATTTCAAATGTCTGAAGAAATTCCGTATATTTTGGTAACCTTAATTTTGATACAATTACACACAAAGGAATACCAATGTATTTGGAAAACATATTCAACCATCAAGACGACAGAGTGGCGTCGTGTGTATGAACTTTTCGGTATGTATGAAAATAATGGCGGAAAGGTTCAAGGTTCATATCGACATATTACGAAACCTTTAAACGAGCGAAGGAAAATAATCTACGGATAAAATCACAGACTCTAAGTTATTTTAATAATGTATATATACCTGTTTTAGGTAGACGTTATTTTTTATTCTGTCGGTCGCGAGCTCAACAAACAAACTAGATATGCCCCTAGGTTACAAAACACGTTAGGACAGACAGTTCCATGTAATACATCCACCCTCAAATACATCGCACTGTTCTACCTGTCAGTTAAACATATACTGCACAACTGTATGTAAAGTAGTCCTATTATTCAATAATAAATCCAGCTGACCCATAGTGTTATGTATGTTTAAGTAATATGAAATATATAATTCACATTATCCCAGTGAATGTTGAGCGGAATATCATCGCAATGCAGTCTCCACATTGCACTGCGCCCATACCACGAAGTCGTTCCTCTACTTTCAGAGATTTGTATCAAGCTATTTGGGACAAAGAATACACAAGAACAATGTCTACCAATGTTATGATTAATATGATTGAAACATCATAAACATTTCACCATCTGGCACGTCAGACAGCTGTTTAACTAAACATACCGCGTACTGATTACATAGATCAAAGGTTAATACTTGACAGCCATACACGCTTAAACTGACATCACCCATATCATCAGCTGATACTATGAGCTCCAGATATCCGTGAAAGCAGAACGTCGTTTACCATCATTGACGCAACACTGACTGACACGATCTGCGCTAAACCGAAAATACAACCTCGCCACAACGCAATAGGCCAGCCCCCGTCTATTTTGGAGTCGTGGTAAATCAACATTCACTCACTGATAGCCTTTTATGGACAAGCGCATAATATCGATAATGAGAAATCGATCTCCGCGAAATGATATACTCCTCAGGAACGCTGGATTCAGTGAAATCGATTCCTATAGCGAGAGTAATGACGAATCACAGCTCGTGGACTCGGGACAGGCGTGCTGACCAGTCGACCGTGTCTCTGAAAAACTGCACCTGTAGACATTCGGGAACATTCGCGGTTGCTCGTTGTGTTGTAATCCCTGACGGACGGGTGTTATGACCGCCACATGACTTCCGTGTGTTTGACAAAACTGACGTGTGTTTAAAAATACCCGCACCGTAGTCGTGACAAGACAAACACCGAGGGCGCCCTACCCGGCACCCCGCTGCCCACCCGGGACTACCGGGAAAGTTGGGGAACCGTTCAGGAACTCACGGGACAAATGGATACGCCTCTTGTTTTTTTTTCTGTTTTCCCCCCTTTGTTAACTTCTTGTAGGAAATGCCGATTACCTAACCTAGTTAAGCTGGGAAGCAAATCCTGTACATAATCGACATGCATCGTTCTTATAACTTGGTAGCTTTTGTATTACTGTTGGTCATAGTAGTAGTAGTAGTAGTAGTAGTAGTAGTAGTAGTAGTAGCAGTAGTAGCAGTAGCAGTAGTCGCAGTAGCATGTTTAAACCTTCTTATGTTAAATCATCATCATCATCATCATCATCATCACTATCTGCGTTCCCATGTTGATATTCCTGGAATATTGCTAAAAGCGCCCTAAAACCATATCACTCTATAATTATTTTTAGTAGAAATGTAGTATCATTTTCAGTATTAATATTATTAAAGAGGACAGCAAAGATAATTGTAATGTTTAATCCAGTGGTCGTAGACGAGGTAACGGTCGTGTCTGCAGGAGTTTGGGTTGCGGATGGGAGAGGCAGGGTGAGGAAAATGCTCCACCAATGTTATCTACACATTCTTTTGATTCAAATCATTCTGTTATGATAATATTGCTTCCTGGGCCACGAGTTTCTACCTGTTTCGTCACCCGATACAAACATGTGACATTGGGGTTATGGGTGAATGAGAGGTTTCTCTATACAGTTGAAATACCGCACACATTATACAATGTCTCGGTACCGGGCATTCGAAGTTCCAGATCACCACAATATACAATACCTTGAAATATATAAAGTGATAAATAATCTGAAATATTGATAAAACTGTAACATGTGCCTATTTTCAGGTACAGACTCTTAGAGAACCGGCTCCTCAGTTGACACACTGACTCCATCAACAGACTATAGGCATGTATGTCACGCCCTGAATTAAATGTGTGTATAATGTTGATTATTTTAAACTATGATTGCTGAGCTCAATAAAGTATCGTGGTATGTACAACGCCGTATGCACAGCAGATATATGGATGTTCCCGACCACGAAATTAGAGGTTTTGTAACGGTACAGTTTGGGGATGACGTCAGATGTCTAAGCGGGTATATCAGCATTTATTCCTTTAAAAGTTCTTAAAACTTTGGTTATTTAGTTTTCGTCAAATGGTATTTGTTCAGAGAGTCTCATGACGAGTAGAAGAACTGTTAATGATAAATGACAGAAACAGAAAATAATGAGATCAACACTTCAAAGGTTAACGTTCAACTAACAGACACGGATACCTAGGCGTTATGTCACTGACGAAACTCAATGTTAAAAAATAGGTAATATATATATTTTATAATACAAACAAACCCCTGACGCTGTAACCTGGCAACATTGAGAGTAAATGTGGTTCTTACCATTATTCAAGGAACAGGTAAATATAGGAATCCAGTACAAACGTCACAACCGATTCGCGTGTCGGCTACGCGGGGCTCCACGCATCAAGTGCGTCTCGGCTCTCCTGGCGAACAGTAATAGGCTGAGCGGTTGAATCATCAGGGGAAGTAACTCTGGCGGGTTTGTCAGTGGTGTTACAAGTCACGCCTTGAACAGTTTAACGACAACAAACTCCTAAGTTGCATCTGATTTGTGGTTCGCCTGGTATAGGTCATAATCCAATCGAAATGACGCTTCTGGATGTTTTATAACTGTGACTTTGTGCACAAGAAGAGACTGACTGACTGAGTTTGGTTTTACGCCGCTTTTAGCAATATTCCAGCAACATCACGGCGGGGGACACCAGAAATGGGCTTCACACATTGTGCCCATGTGGGGATTCGAACCCGGGTCTTCGGCGTGACGAGCCAACGCTTTAACCATTAGGCTACCCCACCGCCCCCACAAGAAGAGAATATTTGCCACAAAATTATTGGTTGACAAAACGGTACGCGTAATTCTGAAACGCCCCTTTGTATAACCTGAGAAGAACGATGACAGTCCTTGGTAAAAAAGTCCTTTCGTAGCAAATCTGATTCATTTATTTATTTGACAAGATTGACATGAAAGATTTTTTTTTAAAACATGAAGAAATCACATGTAATGACAGATTAATTTTTTTAAATTGATGTTTCATCTTTTAAACGACTTTGACGATATTGCAGGGTATAAATATGTATCCTGGTACATCATTAGTACCTGGTCTGGGGTGGTCACATGTACACCAAACACGCAACTCGAAAAGCCAGGACTGTATGGGAATGTAGTCGCAAGTCCAGTAAGTTATGTTCAATGTAAAGGCACATGCATTTGTAACCCAATACTTATGTGACCTCATTTCGTATGATTTTTATGTAAACATTTCAATACGTCATTATGTCATAAGATCTTTGTGTGACTATGAAAAGATAAAAGATCAGTATTTTTCTGTAAATCTAGAACTTGAAAAGGTGACTTTATTTCGGAGGACATTTGAACCAAAGCATATTTTTAGGAGTTTTTAACTGGTACATTTTCATCGAGGACTGTTATACCGATGTACACTTCGAAAGAAAAAAAAATTCCTTGCGGTGCGAGTCGCGGTGTCGAGTTGTGTCACTTCATTTTGCTTATGTCTGACTCTTGATAAGAGTTCTTTTCTTGTCTTCACTCGTCTTCGGATTATTTATCTACAGGAGGAACTTGGTGATATGTTGTATTTCATCAGATCTATATACGGACCACCGACGTTGTGTATTCGTCGGTCGTGTCTGCGGTTGTACATAATCGTCTGTATGGCTTCTAGCCGTTCTACATCACATGGCTGTTTTGCATCCATTTTTGGACATTACATATCCACGTCGTATCTACCCGTTGTACATTACATATCACTGTTGTATGTACCCGCTCTACATGTCTTGTCTACACATTACACTAAAACGTGATATATCTTTTTAATGTCACTCAAAATGAGAGAGAGAGAGAGAGAGAGAGAGAGAGAGAGAGAGAGAGAGAGAGAGAGAGAGAGAGAGAGAGAGAGAGAGAGAGAGAGAGAGAGAGAGAGAGAGAGAGAGAGAGAGAGAGTGAATTTTCCTTTCGGCGAGCACGTGTTGTCAAAGTGACTGACAGATGTCAGTTATTCAGCCGATGTTGGTTGTTGTATCCCTATACATGTACACTTGATAACAGATAAACACGTGACTTACCATAACTAAATGTACATGCAAAGCTTCAGTAAATCACGTCCAGGGTGCCGAAACACACTTCTTTACAGGGTTTCAGAGGATCCAGGGTTTCCCGGGGTTTGCGACCATTTAATTTTACCAAACAGGTTCAGACATGAAATCATGGGAGATAACTCTGATCACTTATATTGTAATCATACATAGTTCCTCAAAATGGCGAAATCACCCAATTTAACCTTATTGTGGTCACTCGTTTACTTTAAAGTTATGTTTCTTTGAGCTAAGACAGATCGATCGTGGAAATCGGTACCCAATAACATTTTACAAACAAGAACGTACAATTAAGACGCAATTTCCTCCCTCGCACGGAATCTCCGTGCGTAATCGAGGCGAGAGTCCCGCCCATCAGTTGTCATGTGGTGTTGTAAATATCAGACTGCCAGTCACCGCCTTTACATGGATGTCATATATACTCTAGTCGATAGCAGCTGCATGCGATGATATGAACACCTGGCATTTGCATAAGCTCTAGACTCGGGACATCGCTCTCCGGAGCTTTTGGTTGACGCTATCCACATATTTCCTGTAGATTCCTGATTATATAGGTTTCGCAATTAAACCTATTTCGCAAATATTTTGTCTATATTTCATACACGCTTCAGTTAAATGCACATATGTTTTACTGTTTGTGACAGGGTTTTTAGGAGTAACTTGAGTACTGATTAATTTGTTGTGTTGTTCATTTTTACCAGGACAAGGAAGTATTTTAAATACTTCAATAACAACATAAATAGATTAAATCAAATTTGCAATGCAATAGTTGAGTATACATTTAGTCGGCAGTTCAATAAATGATCGTTTTCATTCTGAAATGATTGAACCTCTGATGTAATATATTTCTTCTATTTGATAAATTGCGAGAAAATATGAAACCGATGCGTTTCACGGCTGTATACATGCCACAAAACATTACTGTCATCAAACGTCAGTGTGTCTTACGGTGTTCTTTGTAGGGTTTCCGTTGAGCGCCAAAACGTTTCAGTGTATACTTTTAAAAATTAAGCAGGAAAACATACACTTAGTTCATGGTGTATATGAATTCATGGAGTTCACTTCACAGCACCAGTTACACACAGTCAACACCAGCAACTGCATCCGCCGGTTTCCCTGGCCAAGAAATGAAGCATAATTATTACAATCATCGAATAAGAATAAATGTGAAATTTCCCCCATCACAAGGTACGTATTCGAATCACAAAACAATGTAAACCTCCTAGAACACCTGTGTTTGATGTACCTGGACAACTGTGGTTATTGTTATCATGTGTCGGGTGTACAATTTAAACTGTGTTCACATGGTTTTCGGGTGGTGTGGTTGTCTGAAGGTGTAGGAGACAATGAGTTTCTTAATCAATTTACAAATGTTGCTGAAAGTGTGTTCTTCCAGCATATGTGCAATATGTAATAGTTCAAATATAGAATGTACAATTCTTGAACGTTTACTGAAACCTGAAATATATTTATATTTTAACTTTAATTAAAACGTATCGACAAATTTATTTGAAAATAAGAGCTGGATTGCTAAGACTGAAAGTGACATAGAGAAGATGGCTTGGCACTGATTTGTATGTCCAACATGTAATGTAGGTGCAGAAGACGAATACCACGTTAATGTGTTCTGTGTGCAGTGACAGTAGATCGTGTTATCTTCCCACTGGTTCTGTAACAACCCAGCTATGTACAAAATTAAAACGACGCTTATGATTTCAAAATTTGAAAATGTTACTAAACTTTTGTGTAAATATTTGTATTGTGCATAGAAGAAACGACAAATATTGTACAATTTGGAATGTTAATTTATAGGAATGTACTGATATGTCAATATGAATGACTGCCGTATATGAACCCGTGGTTTTGACTTGGTGTCACCTAAAGCTGTTATATAGCGGGACAATGGGACTCCAAAGGACTGTGACTGTCCAGGCTGATTACACGTTGCAGTCATGTTTCTCGGAATAGATAAGTTCACTCTGTTAGTCCCGGAAGTCGTTGACGTTTGAGGAGGGGGTTTACCTACACGATATCTTGACTGGCTATTGTAGGAGGGGGTTTTACCTACACGGTATCTTGACTGGCTATTGTACCTGGTACACTTACCAGATATACCCTGTCTTATGTCGTGGAACACGTAGCAACACACAAACACCTGATGAGAAAACACTGATACTGCATGTCAAGTGTCTTGGTATAAAGTTTCATGAATTATTCTTTCTTTCAATAATGGCAAGCTTAATACAATACATAGGACGGTTTCCATAGTGACATTAACGCAAAAAGAGGTATCCGTCCATTTTGTTATGGAGCCGTGTTATGTAGAAGGTGGGAGGGAAGGGTAAGATACAGCACGGAACGAGTGAACTATTGGCGTGTGTGCAATAAAGTCACATTAACTTCAGTTCACTAAATCACTGTATCAAAGATACATAGCAAATAACTAATTAATTGTTTCCGCAGACAACCAGGAAGACATTATCCAGACTCCGCTATGCACGTTATGCACTCAGATTTATCCGTATAGATGGGTATTATTGTGTCTTTAATCGTCCACCTTGGTATTTTGCGGACGTTTTGATTCCTTATAAATTATTTAAATGAAAGACTTGGCTTCACGACTGGGAGTATACGCTGCTGTATGTAGCTCACAGGTGTCTTGTGTATGGATTGAGTTTAAAACATGTGTAAAAAAATGCATGTAACATTTCTGAGAAATTGACTTTGTGTGAGAACTCCACACGAATGTATATAGTGTATAAAGGCAATACTAGATCAGTTTGGGGGATAAACTACATCATGGATATGTCGTCAATTATTATCATTATATACTGTGTGCACTTCTTCATCACGGCGCCCCGATATTAAAATATTCTTGTTTATATCTCTAGTGTGGTGTATATATTCATACATCTCCAAATTCACACTCTAGCTGAAGACTACCGTTAAAACAAAATACAACATTATAGACGAAATGGCAATCGGATATATAACCATACCATAATCAAGAGGTAAAATATAATCAATATTTTAGAATAATTTACGTTTTGAAAATTACTTTATCAGTTTGCAAGAACGATGGTCACGTGAAAGACTGAAATTTAACGTTTGTAATCATTTCTTATAATTGAAACAGACAGCAGATTTTACATATAGCGATTGAAACAGACAGCAGATTTTACATATAGCGATTGAAACAGACAGCACATTTTACATATAGCGATTGAAACAGACAGCACATTTTACATATAGCGATTGAAACAGACAGCACATTTTACATATAGCGATTGAAACAGACAGCACATTTTACATATAGCGATTGAAACAGACAGCAGATTTTACATATAGCGATTGAATCTGGAATTTGTGGAGCAGCATGAATAGGGCGAGGAGCTTCACTATTTGTTGACATGCGATCACTTTTAATTAAAGACTATCTTTACTCACTTAGTATTTATTGTAAGCTCTAGCATGATAAACTACGGGAGTTATTTTACACCACAAAACTTAAACTGTTACACAACTAATTTTGTTGTATCATTAACGGCACGTGCTCACGAACCTAGTATTTGTAATTTTGTCCAGGATGCATGCGTGTTTTGTATCGTGCGTGATGTTTTTTATGATGTTAAATAGTGACCCTGTGAACCTCATGTCCTGCATATAGTGGCTAAGATCGACGTTCAGTCACCCGGGGCTGTAGGCGATCTCTGTCTTCTAGTTGTAAGATGGTCTGTGTGGTAGCTGTGTATGCAGATCATATGTGTGTGTAGACTGTACGTGTTTAGTCTGTGTACACAGAGTCTTACATACTGAACATGTGGTGTATATACTGTATGGTAATGTGTATATTGTCAGTATCTGTATGCTGGCCACGTCACTCACTGCCTGACTGGCCGGCTTCATGCGTGTTTCTGTACTGAAGTGTGCCAGTAACAGCATTCTCGCACTGGGTGCTGGGATTGGGCGTGTCCTCGGGGGGTCGGGGTATTGGGTGGCCTTCTGGAGGGCAATGTAGTGGGTCCTCTGAGGACAGTGGTGGGGACTGTCTTTTGGATTGGGTAGGACGTTTCACGGGCGGTTGATGATGATATGGGAACAAGGTTGAGATAGTGTCAGGAGAAGAGTGTCAAAGGTGTACAAGAGTCCTACACTGTTCATCCCACAGGAACATTTCCTACCATCGTAGTCTTGGCCATACTTATAGAAATTAACATGATCAAGTCATGACCTTATTCCAGGTGCACGGAATTCCCAGTCGGTGCACTGTATCCTAGGGATGGAAGCAATACACACCCATCCCAGCCTATTATTACTGATATCACAATGTGTGAAGCCCATTTCTGGTGTCCCCCGCCGTGATATTGCTGGAATATTGCTAAAAGCGGCGTAAAACTAAACTCACTCACTCACTGATATCAAATCTTGGATGGGATATTATGTGTTACATAACATTGTGGTGTCTAGCACCTGTATACTCCCACCCTCACCCGTTCACTCGCTTACTGACCGCCTCCGTGGTGTAGTGGTTAGAGCGTCCGCCCGGAGAGCGGAAGGTCGCGGGTTCGATCCCCGACCGCGTCATACCAAAAGACGTTAAAATATGGTACTTGTTGGTCCCTGCCTGGCGCTCGGCATTAATGAGTATAACAAGGACTGGTCGGCTCGGAGTCAGTATAATGTGTCTGAGTGGGGTAGCCATGCTTCACTGCGGTAAGGTATCTCAGTGGGCTAGCACTATAAAACCAGCTTAAGCCTGGGCTAGTACAAGCAGCCGCACATACACACACACACGCACGCATGCACGTCGTCATATGAGCGAAATATTCTCAAGCACGACGTTATATCCAATTTCACCTCACCTCACCTCACTCGCTTACTCACTCACTCACCCACTCACTCACTCGATCGCCCGTATGCATGAACAAGTGTGCTGTCCATTGTTTGATAAACATATTAGGGAAATAAGCATGCAACAGTAACAGTTTTTGTAAGGGACAATCACATGCTTCGCTGGCAGCACTCCAACTTCCTCGTCGACGTTTACCTGCTAACAGTCCATAATACATATGCAGGGCCCACCAACGTCCAATACAGGCCCGGGTTCAGCATACACTTTGACTGCAGAATCGCATCGATTCTGTTTGACTTAATCGTTACTAGTCGGCTGTAGATGCATACTGAAGTAAATGGCGTCTCCATTACTCGTTACGCAATCAAGTAGTACAATTATTATTATTATTGATGGTGACGGTGAAGCATGGGGCTAGAGGTATACATGCCAGACATAGCATAGCAGTTCAAGTGTGAATAGTTTGGGTGTAACTCCACTTTGATGAGTATTTTAATTCCACCACAAAGGGTCTGCCTGTCGTATGTAGGACGATCGCAGAGACAGAGAGGCGGGTCAGAGTTCACTAGTATATCAACAATCACGTTGACAGATTAAGGACCATATGTACGTAACCTACACATACATAAATAGTACATACATACTGGGTATTTTTTATGAAACACAATCCCTAACGAAATATTAAGAAAAGTATTCTGGTCTACAGCTATCGTTGCCTGTAGTAGGTATTGAAAGTGAACAGGAGTTAATGCCTTACACGGGGGTCAGACCCTCCGATTGGAAATCAACATTTTCACATTGCGATATAGCGCGAGTAATTGCAGTAAATAACATCCACACCTGCACAGGTAACACTGGTTGGACATGAGATCAAACGAGTTTGTTTTTTATATTTCATAGGTGCAAATCAATAAATCTGTCTGCACTGATTTTACGCCAGACAAGATCGATACGGAGTCGAGCACGCGTGACTCAGTGACAGTTCCGGCTCTGCGGAGTTAGTCTGTGTACGTCAGGGGGGCGTACATCAGGTAGGAGTAAGCCAGGTGGGTGTACGTCAGGTGGGAGAACGTCAGGTGCGAGTAAGCCAGGTGGGAGTACGTCAGGTGGGAGAACGTCAGGTGGGAGAACGTCAGGTGGGTGTACGTCAGGTGGGAGTACGTCAGGTGGGTGTACGTCAGGTGGGAGTACGTCAGGTGGGTGTACGTCAGGTGGCAGAACGTCAGGTGGGAGAACGTCAGGTGGGTGTACGTCAGGTGGGAGTACGTCAGGTGGGTGTACGTCAGGTGGGAGAACGTCAGGTGGGAGAACGTCAGGTGGGAGAACGTCAGGTGGGAGTACGTCAGGTGGGTGTACGTCAGGGTGGGAGTACGTCAGGTGGGAGTAAGCCAGGTGGGTGTACGTCAGGTGGGAGAACGTCAGGTGGGAGTAAACCAGGTGGGAGTACGTCAGGTGGGAGAACGTCAGGTGGGTGTACGTCTGGTGGGAGAACGTCAGGTGGGTGTACATCAGGTGGGTGTACGTCAGGTGGGAGTACGTCAGACGGGCGTACATCAGGTAGGAGTAAGCCAGGTGGGTGTACGTCAGGTGGGAGAACGTCAGGTGGGTGTACATCAGGTGGGAGTACGTCAGGTGGGAGTACGTCAGGCGGGAGTACGTCAGACGGGCGTACATCAGGTAGGAGTAAGCCAGGTGGGTGTACGTCAGGTGGGAGAACGTCAGGTGGGAGTACATCAGGTGGGTGTACGTCATGTGGGAGGACGTCAGATGGGAGAACGTCAGGTGGGCGTACATCAGGTAGGAGTAAGCCAGGTGGGAGTACGTCAGGCGGGCGTACATCAGGTAGGAGTAAGCCAGGTGGGTGTACGTCAGGTGGGAGAACATCTTGTGGGTGTACGTCAGGTGGGTGTACGTCAGGTGGGAGGACGTCAGATGGGAGTACGTCAGCTGGAGTACGTCAGCTGTGTGTACGTTAGGTGGTAGTGCGTTAGCTGGGTGTACGCCGGCTGCGAGTACGTCAACTAGGTGTACGTCAGTTAGGAGTACGTCAGCTAGGCGTACGTCAGCTGGGAGTACGTGAGCTCGGAGTACGTGCGGCTGTTGCAGAATGTTGTCATAGCGATAATTACTGAAATTCCTTCTTTAAACCTCCGATGTGACAGTTGTTGTCTCGATGCAAAGAGATTGCATATTTATTATGGGCTTATCTCATGTGAATGTATTCGTCATTAGAAAATGTTGAGGGGCGTGTACGCAAATTCTCCAATAGATAGCGCATTTTATTATGTTATAATACCCAGCAAGGAAATAACTCAAGGTCGTTTGTAATCACGTGCTTTCATAATTTATTTATCACTGTGTATAAGCCCTTCTTCGATGGCGATACACCATTCGTCACATTATTCATTCTGGGACATGTCTATATGTTGGTCACAGTATTTATTATAAGACATGCCTATATGTCTGTCACAGTATTCAACCTGAGACATGCCTATATGTCGGTCACAGTAGTCATCCTAGGACAGGTCTATATCGGTCACATTATGTATCCCGAGACATGCCTATATATCGGTCACTGTATTCATCCTGAGACATGCCTATATATCGGTCATTGTATTCATCGTGGGACGTGCCTATATCGGTCACATTATTCATCCTAGGACATGTCTATATCGGTCACAGTATTCACCCTAGGACATGTCTATATCGGTCACATTATTCATCCTAAAACATGTCTATATCGGTCACATTATTTTCTCCTAGGATATGCCTATATGTCGGTCACTGTATTCATCCTAGGACATGCCTATATCGGTCACAGTATTCATCCTAGGACATGTCTATATCGGTCACATTATTTATCCTAGGATATGCCTATATGTCGGTCACAGTATTCATCCTAGGACATGCCTATATACGTCACATTCTTCAACCTAGGACACGTCTATATGTCGGTCACATTATTCAGCCTACGACATGTCTATATCGGTCACATTATTCATCCTAAAACATGTCTATATCGGTCACATTATTCAACCTAGGACATGTCTATATCGGTCATATTATTCACCCTAGGACATGTCAATGTGTCGGGCACATTATTGGACCTACCACATGTCTATATCGGTCGCAGCATTTATCCTAGGACATGTCTATATGTCGGTCACATTATTCAACCTACCATATATCTATATCGGTCACAGTATATATCCTAGGACATGCCTATATCGGTCACAGTATTCAACTTTGGATATTCTATATGATACATATACAAATGAAACAATATTTTGACTTAATTCTTGTTCGTACTCTATGGTCCTATTAAAGTCATAATAACAAATCGTTAAATGTCGCATTATCACTGAAAACATTATTTGATATTTGCCAGGTAAAACCCCCCAAGTAATAATGCTTTAACATAATCTCTGTGACGAGGTCCCTAGAAAATTGTTACATGTATTTGAAAGGTGGGCCTTGTGTGGTTTTACAGCGCACCGCTGTTAGAGACCAAGGTGATCAAACCAAAGAGTGACTGCGGGAAGAGCGACTTATTGATTGATTGACAGAATTAGGTCACATATGATCACTTTCGAGATTAATAATTGTTAATGAAATATGATCTGCTATTTGCTCTAAAATCTGACCACCTTTCCAATCTAACTACGTAGTGTTTGATATTTGTTCGATCGTGGCCGGGAAAATAGAGCAAGAGAAGCTTCTCTTTGTACTGAGGGAATCTGTAAGGTGTACACCTCAAGCCATCGCTGAATAACGGTCAAATGTGCACACACCCACGTGCCGATCGCGCGCTGCGGTTAAACGCACATACATACATATTTCCACGGCTTGAACATTGCTCCTTTGGGACTCGGGATAATATTACATCTCTTGCCGGACCATAGGTGCGGTATTGACATGATGTACAACACTTGTACATGCATTGTGTTTTAGGATTAAGGTTTCAATAATAGGTGCGTGTGTACCCAGGAATACAACCCTTATGACGCTCTGGGTAATGCAGAGCGTTGCGTTCTACACATTTTCCGAAAGTTTTTGGTATGTTCGGCAAGCAGCGCTTCCAGTGTAAAGTCACATCGGCTGTGTGGGCTGTGTATAGAGGGTGTAAAGTCACATCGGCTGTGTGGGCTGTGTATAGAGGGTGTAAAGTCACATCGGCTGTGTGGGCTGTGTATAGAGGGTGTAAAGTCACATCGGCTGTGTGGGCTGTGTATAGAGGGGGGACCCTGGGCTGATGATGAGCTGAACCACCCTGAGTGTGCCAGTCACCCGAAACCACTCTGCTGCATTGTGAAATGTTAAAAACAGAGTGAGACGACGGAGTGGAATCCACCTTACTATATACTGTATTAATCTCTGGACATCACAATATGCAGTACCTGTGTACTGTTAGTCAAGAAATATATCTACCTCACCCCGATGTTCTGTTTCCAACCAGTCACCCTAAGGCCGCCTGTCCTGAACTGACTTTATCAAGTTGATGTTTCATGAGGTAGAATATTTTTTCGTAAAGGTGGAATTCTATATTGTACGTCCAGAATTGTCCAGAATTGACATCTTTACGGTATCATTGTATGTCGGTGTTATCTTGATACTAACATATCCACTGTGTCCCGCTGTGGTGAAATATATAGACATAGTTGACAGCTTGTAGTACAATATACAACAGACATGAAATACAATGTACAACAAACATGAAATACAATGTACAACAGACATGAATACAATGTACAACAAACATGAAATACAATGTACAACAAACATGAAATACAATGTACAACAAACATGAAATACAATGTACAACAAGCATGAAATACAATATACAACTGACAAGAAATACAATGTACATCAAGCATGAAATATAGTGCATAGCAGGCATAAACATGCTTTCACCATGTCAAAACCTTCTCAACTGATCGATCAAAGGCACTTTGTAATAACTTTCTCCACGGTATTTCGCTGAAGGTGAAAGATTTGCTTTTAATTGGCCCTGATGTCATTTCACTTCCATTGTTTGCGTAACATCGTTTCATCCTTGTCAGAAGTGAGAAGTCTAAACTATCGCTGCAGTGTCTTGGCATCTTGAAAGTAGCATTTTATTTCTCCGATATTTTATAACAATTAATGTTTAAACAAATACTCCCCACGTTTGCCAGCAGCCATGGACGACGCGCCGCAGTGTGGACGACAAGGCGTGGTGCAATATCAAAGTTGAACAATTGCCAAATTCAACACCGGCCTTGAATTATCTTTCCTGTGCCATTAGTTTAGAAAGTTCCAGATAGATTAAGTATTGAGCACAGGTGTATTCTATCTGATGATATAGCTAAACCCATTACTCACCGTTAAATATAGCTACATTGGTCTGACGCAAGAGTAGGTTAGTGAAATAGACAAGAGGGTGTTGCGGCACGAATGTCGACACAAGGTCACCTGAAACATACAAGCTGTAATATACCTTGGAATCTGAGAGAAATGATCGAAATACACATATGTGCCACGTCAGTCAGAAGAAAACAGTCAGCACGTATACATTAGTATGCATGTAAACGGAGACAATGTGTCAGGTATAGACGGGTCGCCTCGACATCAGTCTGTCTTTTTATTTTATTTCAATTTATCTCATTTCATTTCATTTTATTTTACTACTTTATGTATTAACAATATCACGTTTTTAGCATAACGTGTTTATGATAATTATCATTATTTTATTCGATGAATACTGCTGTTTGTATGCATATCAAACTGAACTGATCCCAACTCTTTTAGATAGCCATGGCTTTGTGTATGGTCAAAACATTTAAACATAATAGTTGCATGAATAGTACACTAATTACTTACATCATATATTAATTACTGACTAACACGCTACAATATATAAAAGTGATGAGTATTAGAGAATGGGATGGCAGTAGAGACTGTTGGAGTGATGAAGTGTGTATGGAACCAACGTCACGTACATGTGACGTGGAACAATCTTATATGGCATAACAGTTTTGAGATTGAGAAGACGGATACGCCCGATGAACGTGACAGAATATACGAGACGACTTCGCTCGCTCTGTTTGCTTGTATCACTGTCAATACCCCTTCGTATTGCCTCGAGCTCCCTATGTTGAGCAGATTATGCAACACCAACAAGTATCATTACCGCTGTACATACAGCAGATCTGGGATAGCTAAAATAGGTTTTGAAGGAGAATAGCCTCTGCAGTCCACATTTATCGCCCTTTGTGCTGGGCTCACGGCAATGACGTCATGTCATAAAAAGGCGGGTCTGTTTCAGATGTCGGCGACGTTACAAAATCGATTTGGGAACACGAGACAAGATGGCGCCGCCGCTCTATAATGCATGCATAATTGAACAACATTTTGTGTGTTTTTTTCACTAAAGGTAATTCTGCTGATTCTTTACATTTTGCGACAAAACATTTCTCGACTTTGTATGAAATAATCCATGATTACCAGCAATGAGTTGGACTATGGCTATGTCACACACAACTGATGACGTCACAAACGACGTGACGTTCTCCGTCACGATTGTCACTGCAGTCGAGCTGTCACGCGATACCACCTGGATGATAGGTCCTACTGTTGACACGTCAGGAGACTTTCATATGTGTACAGGTAAATCTGTGGATGTGTAGGACTGGTGTAACAGACAATATATAGCTGAGTATATAGCTGTGTGAGGGTGTCAGGCTGACAGTGTACGATAGCGATCACTGGACTGTCTGGTGGTATAGCTGTGTTAGGGTGTCAGTCTGACAGTGTACGATAGCGATCACTGGACTGTCTGGTGGTATAGCTGTGTTAGGGTGTCAGTCTGACAGTGTACGATAGCGATCACTGGACTGTCTGGTGGTATAGCTGTGTGAGGGTGTCAGTCTGACAGTGTACGATAGCGATCACTGGACTGACTGGTGGTATAGCTGTGCGAGGGTGTCAGTCTGACAGTGTACGATAGCGATCACTGGACTGTCTGGTGGTAAAGCTGTGTTAGGGTGTCAGTCTGACAGTGTACGATAGCGATCACTGGACTGTCTGGTGGTATAGCTGTGTGAGGGTGTCAGTCTGACAGTGTACAATAGCGATCACTGGACTGTCTGGTTCACACTCAAGTGTTTAGATGCCGTCATCATATATATGGAATAATACTGACAGCGGCATTTAAACAAACATGTGAAACAAAATGATTGGATAACGCTATCCTTTGTGAAAACATATTGTGAGCAGTGTGAACTGACATGAAACTGACCTTACATTTTATGTCACGAACTGTAGTGGGGGTCAGAGTTATCTACAATGCTCACAGATAGCGGCTCACAGCCTACAATCGGTCTAGTCATGTGTTGCCATTACATTGAAAAAGCTCCCACATACTGCTTTAGACGCCATGGCTGGTAACAATGACGATACTGGGTACCGGTGTTACGGGTCTTTGTATAGTGTTGTTTGACTGGTGATATATTAGCCAACAAACATTCATTGCAATGTCAGTTGAAGACAACGTATGTACCTAAAATACCTAGCTATATATTCATTTGTGGACACTGCGTTGTGCACATGTCACAAGAAAGTTTGGATGAATAGTTATTTCGTAAACAAAGACGTAGTGACACGTGTGGCCTAGTGATACGTATGGCGCAGTACTATTTCACAGGGAACAAAATAAGGGATTAAAGGGGATTATCATAACCCAGTGGTTTCTTCTACTGAAACAATAGGAGTGGGGTAAGTGGGAAGAGCCCAGAACGTCGGAGGTGATGCAGGTCAGACATGGCGACTGAGTTAACGTCCTTTCAGCATTGTTTCAGCCTACAGCGACTTCAGCCTTACAGCGACTTCAGCCTACAGCGCCTTCAGCCTTACAGCGACTTCACCTTGATGAACCCTGGAGAACGGGTAATGTGCTGTCAAGCCTTGAAGCATGGGATTCGAACCCACTATCATTGGATATGGTGTGCCCAGATGACGAAACTCTGCACAGAGGATCGCAGCGCCTCATACCACTCTCTGGAGCAGGATACTGATGGAAGACGTTTCAAGACACACAACGAAACGAAGCCAAATCCCCACCAAGCACCGTGTATTCCAACACAGGTGAACGACGTGGGCTGACACAACTATTAACAGTGTTGCACCATGAACACGGAGTGGCATCCAGCATGGTGCGACCATCGTGAACGTTCTACCAGTTGAGCCTGATGTGATCACTGTCCTACTGGGTGGCTGGGGAAAGCCCATAACAAAGGAAACGACAAACAGTAACTCTCTGTATTTTCCAAATTTTATTTTTAATGCTGGTAAGAAAATATTTACCATTTCATAAAATTTAAAACAAAAAATGGAAATGAGATATTGATTTGTAAAACAAATATAGACAGATTTGTAAAGCTTACACTAATGAAATATACAGCGACAGAGCACTTGGTGAAGACAATATCAATACATTTAGGAAGCAAAATCATTGTGACAAAATACTAAACAATATACAATAAATAGCCGGTCACTTCATCGTGGATATTCGCATGAGATTGTTGTAAATATATCTGCATATACAAAAATTATATCTAAAATAATTCCCATTGAAATTACATTGCATAAAGATTTCATAGACAAAATCCACATTTTCCATGTTGCAAACGGGACTAGTGCTACGGATTACCCTCAAGACGATGGGTTGCATTCATCACTTGGTACAATATTCATCACTTGGTACAATATTAATCACTTGGTACAATATTGATCACGAATGCTATATGGTATGTTAATCGTTGTCGTTCGCTCAACACAACATAATGGAAACCTCACTAACTTATTATTACAAAGTTTGATTGGTTTTGAAATCGGGATGAAACGTTCAATATGCTGACGACTAGTAGTGTTGTGAATACATATAAAAATGAACACATTTCGTTTTTGAGATCTTGATACATGGATTATTATATTCAATATACGATTTATTCTCAAAAGACGGTGTTTAGAAAAGTGAAATGAAGTTGAATCTATGGTTGAACACATTTCGGGTATCTTCTTGTGTAGTTTACAACATATCGACATCTCACATTACACTGATTACAAAGCCTATGTACACATATAGGATATATGCGATACATATCACATACATCTGATGACGATACAGCACTACAGGGCCGCCTACAGCTGGGCCTGGCATTTCAATAGTTTAGTTTTGACAACACATATTTTTCAGAACATCCAAATTGTGAAACGAACAATTTATTGTTCTGGGTAAAAAGCCTCAAAACAAAAAATTGCCCTCGTTTTTTCATTTTGCTCTTGAACGATTTCTTTACAAAAAGTCCCAGTCACATCGACACCACCTTAGTGTAAAGCGGCCTGTAATATACATACTGCGTGGTACAGGAAATATGCAGTGTTGATACTTGACATGGAGTGAATTTTAGTTCGGAATGGTTTTGTGAACTGTTTTGACTTATGGCGATGTAAATACTGGCTGTTTGGTAGCGGTGATGTTTTAAACGTGCACAAATGAAAACCAAGAAATGCTTTGATTTACCTGTATTTAGAATTTGTGCGCTGTGACCCATACGAACTATCAGATCGGATGAATGCTGATTAATGTAGGCGAGAATAACAATTGTGAATGGAATGGATTTGTCAAGAATGGGCGATTTTCAAGGGAATAATATTTACAAAAGCGCGACTCGCGATATAGGGTTGAGAAAGAACAAAAATTGTTGTAAACTTCGCCTTGTTAAATGTCAATTTGTTGATGGCTTGAAACTGACTCTTTGAAACAATTGTACGTTACCGCTTGTATGATACAGTAGGTAATCGATTGTTTTAACCCAGAATACCTCTTCCCATTGCTGATAACACCATTCGTGTCCGTCTTGGAAAAACATATGAATCCATTGTGATGTATTGTCAATATATATAACAAACGCCGTAAGGTGTTGTATCACAAATGGAAGTTATCAACATGGAACAGAGAGAGAGTTGGTGGCTGAACACTTGAAGTCTGTACCCCGGAAGTGTGTGTATTGGGGAAGTAGCGGACAAGGAGTGTCCCGACGTCTGGTCGTTGGCTGTTCACTGTGTGGTAGTGGTCGTTGTGGTCGTTGCGAAGATTCTCACGGCTCGTTCGGATCTAATGAATTCAGATCCATGAACGTATCCCCTTGTAGGATGAACTGGTCCTGGGTCCACGTGTCCATCAGATCAGTTAGGGTCGCATCTGTCGTCTTCTTTGCCACAAACTGGTCGTTGTCGTAAAACACGTCGTCATTGGCCGAAGGATCCATTGCGTCGAAGATGGCTTCCGGTAGAGTGTCCGAAGGGGTAACGTCATCAGAGGCACCAGACCATGTTCTGGTTGTTACATTGTCAGTGCGCATGTCTGGAATAGCGGAAGCGAACTGGAAGATATCTTGGTTTCCTGATGTTGGAGAAACGGCTTCCAGGAAAGTCTCGGAAAACGACGGTAGAGCGTTTTCAGGCGGTCCTTCGTTTACAACAGGAACAGTCCCTACGTTTCCGTAAACCCCATCTGGGCGCACGGTAGAGGCAGCGTTGATGATAGGGTTTACGGCGTCAGCCTCGATTTCCAGTTTGACCTGGCGACAGCAGCCAGACGAGATATGGTCATGGAGTATGTCCTCGAGGCTGGTCTTCTCCTTGCGGAGCCGCTTCACCTGCGCGTGAAGCTGACTGTTCTGGTCAATGATGTCCGTGAAAAACTGCAACACAAAACACAATATTAAACATCAGTAACAATGAAAAACAATTATAATAATACCATAATAGATACACATGAAAATAATTTAACGTGAATCATTAATGTAAAATAATTCTTCGAAATGTATTTGCAACCTTTTTAAATATCATTTTCCGATTTGAAAATATTTCACTCACGAAAACTAGTTATAACAAATTCACAATTTATACTATCGGCTACTGAAAATTAGAAAAGTAAAAATCTTCCTGAAAGTGAGAAGTAAAAATCTCACCTGGCTTTTCCCGCATTGTTGCAACTTCTTCTTCTCACGACATCTACGAGCGGCTCTTCTGTTCTGCTCCTTCCGCCTCTCGCGTTTCAGTTTCTCATGTGCCGTGAGCTGGGAAATATAACAGTTGTTAAAGCGAGCTGGATCGACGCATCAAATACCAGACAACACATGGAATCAAGGAAAAAATAACAAAATATAAATAATTGAGATAAGAATCCCGAAGTAAATATGATAGTTAAACTGTTTGAAATTCGAAATACTTTCTTTTGGGGTTTGCGTTTCAACTGCGCAGTTATAGATTTCGTGGACTACAGGCCATTTGTCCTGGGTTTATTAAAACGTATTGTTGATCATACCAAAATATTTATTGTTCGAAGTTTCTTCAGGGACTTATTCCTCAATGACATTGTAAATAAATAAAGTCCTTCATGGGTTACTTGCAACAAGAAAATACACAAAGCGCCTCCCTTCGAGACGTTTATAAATAAATAAATAAATAAATAAATAAATAAATAAATAAATAAATAAATAAATAAATAAATAAATAAATAAATAAATAAATAAATAAATAAATAAATAAATAAATAAATAAATATGTTTCTACATGTCCTACTTAGTTTCTAAAATTGTTCCATATCTGTACCAAATAAATAAATAAATAAATAAATAAATAAATAAATAAATAAATAAATAAATAAATAAATAAATAAATAAATAAATAAATAAATAAATAAATAAATAAATACGTTTCTACATTTCCTACTTAGTTTCTAAAATTGTTCCATGTCAGAATCAAATAAATAAATAAATATATAAATACAGTCCATTTGACAGTAAGACGCAATTAATTTTGAAGGGCGTGGTCTTAACATATATATATTAAAACTACATGTATATATATAAACAGTATTAGGGTAGTCAAGAATGACACGGGGTACATATTTGACGCTTACCTCATGCTTCTCTGCCTCTTTGAATTCAACCTTTATGTCTTCTTGACCACTCGCGTGCCGTTTCTTTATGATTGACAGACGTAGCTCCTCCTTGATTAATGGAGTCATCTGCTGTGTCTCCATGGAAACCTGAGTTGCCAATTGCAATCGAGCCTCATCGTCGCGATCGGCGAGCATATTTTGTTTGATGTTCTGGAAATTAACGACAGTCGTATATAACTACTGAATTCGCATTGCAAAAAATATTTGATTGAGAAGTACTCTTTATCTACAGGACAGAAGGACTAGCTGATAAATTTATACCTAAAATGTGTTATGAAATCAAGAGATAATTTATATATAGATAATTAATTTACCAAACAATACTTGATATACCCTAAGCATGATATTTGTATACTGCGTGAACAAATTAAAACTCTTGGGCGATAAAAACATTTACAAACATAACTGTTATATTTTACATATGAACAAAGGACGCGGGCAAGAGTGCAGTTTGCCGGGCGCAGCTGCTGGTAGCGCATCAACATGACGCATCAACACATCGCTAAACTACATCCATAAATAACAAAATAAACAAATAAACATAACAATAATACCAACGAGTGATTGTAAAGATATTTAAAATTATTACCCGACTACTACTGACTGACTGAGTTTGGTTTTACGCCGCTTTTAGCAATATTCCAGCAACATCACGGCGGGACTACTACTACTACTACTACTACTACTACTACGGCCACCAGTAATACAAAGGCTACCAAGTTAAATTACACCATCAATAACAATAATAATAAGTTGAATTCGCCAATAAGTGGTTCCCATATTTGTTCAGAATATTGTTTACGCTTACAGTGATGTTTTGGTGGTTCGTTGTGAGGCTGTGGTGGTTTGTATCCCCGGACCTCCTTCTGTCCACACCAGCTGCATCAGCCAGCTGTACAGCCCAAAACTCAGAGAAATCAACAAGCACCTATCACCATGGCTGACACATGATTGACAGGGTGTTTACATAGGGTTCCTCCTAACACGAAATCCCGTGCTGTTTTGATTTACAAAACTATCAGTGTCGCGATTGTGTGAGCCCAGAGTTTGATCAGCCTATCACTGATACGGTTGTTCGATACGCATGTACCTGTATCTGTATCTATACGCCATATCCATCCCGGAGTGATTAGTGGTCATATGACATAGTTATTGTGTGGACATGACGACAGTCGGTCTTACGACGCAGTCCGTGCATGTGGAAATTAGCAAAAAAAATTGACATCATGTAAAGAAGCTTCGGATTGTGACAGAGGGCAAACGAATCACGTGACTGTGTATGTGGGTTTACACACGTGTAAGTGACCAGTGCTGTGGGGAATGCATACATGGGATTCTTTCGAATCTGTTGAACAAACTATCTAAATCATAGATCAGGGTACACAAAGATGGTATTTCTTTCAATGACAGTGTACAATGTTTGTTCTCAGAAATCTGAACAACTAAATACCTGAACATCGTTTTGACAAATCTTTAATAACAGTTGCTTAAACTTCACCGACAACACCTGAGAAAAATCAGCTGATCGTGTGACAAGGGTTGCCTCCCTTCCTACACAGACAGGCGGCCTGGCTTGACACACATTGAGAAACAGAAATATACAACACATGTGATTGACACAGTCGCTGACAAACACTCACCGTGGTGTAATGTACAACCGTCCGTGAGAATGAAATATACCACCGAGAAGGACTCCGGTCAACTCGTGCTCGCTTGCTGAAATATACACAGGCGGAAACCGAACTGCGGGAGGGAGTGACTTCACCTGTGCTGTGTCGGGCTTTGACAGCAGGGGCAAGCTATTACGAGTATTCATAGTAAAAACATCACTGCATTGGGGCACGCGGGCACGTGACTTATCATCCAATCGGATTTGTCACGTGACAATGCAAATGAGCCTTGGCAACATAACAGTAAAGAGCTGGTACTCGCGTGAAAGCAATTTGATAACGTCGCCTTGAACAGTAAAACTATTGGTTGGTACTGATCCTGTGCTCTTGGCGCCAAATAGAGGCTGTTGGGTGACGTATTCATATGGGTCAGATTGCCTAAGTTACTATTTTCGTCTGGTTTTACCAGGTGTGGCACTCGAAATAAGTACCGTATTGTATCTACCAATATATGCAGTCCAGCTGTAAATTCTGGTACATATATATTTACTCCCCTTTGTTTGAGCATGTTGTGTAATATTTTGGTGACTATCGCTAAGACACGACAGCCACCTGCGACATGAGATCGGCTTCCACGAATCTCACCAGGCCTTGATAACAATTCCTGTAATTAATATAAGGAAGAGCCCTCAAACAGATCCCTGGACGGTGTGTGAAATACTAGGTATTCCCGGATAAAACTGTATCATTCCATTTTACTGTGGTTTCATATACAAGCGCACATGTATTCCGACGGAGACCACCGTCGTTTGGTCAGGCTGCCAAACATATCTCCGAGATGACAACACATGGACTGACTCTGCACTAGATTTGGAGATATAATCCAGCGTTGTCAGTAAACGACCGCGGTAATTACACCTGTAACAAGCACAGTTTAACAACTTGATTGCTGTATACCAGACATTCTCCGTATTTGTGAGTGAGTGAGTTAATATTTAACGTCACATCGGCAATATTTCAGCCATATCGTGACGATCTCCGTATTTGTGATGATGGTGTTGTGTGGATGTGGCGTAGACAAACGGATATCTCCTGAGCATTACAATTACTTCATGAAAATACCATAACGTTGGGAATAAAACCCGGTCCTTTTTGTTGTACTGAATGTTAATAGACGATATTAGTAGCCTGTCTTTGGTGCGTGTGTCCTTGTGGGGACGCGTGCTATAACGACTACCCTAACAGACTCAGAATAAGACACGGTTTTACATACTGTACATGTATATGAGTCACAGGTACACTTAGAAAATTAATTAACTCATTCGAAGATTGATAGGATGTATAAGGCATGATTACTGTTAGTTAAATCTGCAGATATGTCCGTTGTATATAGATAGAATACTGATAGGCAGGGGACGTTAACCTCACGGGCTAGCAGTAAGCCAACACAGGGACACCGCTCAGAGGACCAGTAAATATCACGCATCTTTTTATATTATTGTGAACACTTATCTCTGGAACATCCCCAACTAATGCCCCCGACATGTGACGACTGTACAACGTAAATAATGCGAGGTTGGAATCAACTGAATATTAATTCCATGGCGGTTCCTATATCTGAGTGAAGATAACACGCAAAATTAAATTGAAGTGGGATTTATATAAAAGTAGGAAGATCTATCAGTGTATAAATGTATATCACATAATGTGTTTCCACTGTATGTTAATAATTCGCCATACGACACGTACGAGTAAGCCGTAAATTTAGTTTACAAATATGACTTGTTTGAAGTACATTTCATAACAGAAACTTTGTGTTAGAAATATAGTTAAGGCAGAAACATTTAAATGCTCAGGCACATTCGGGAAGTGAGACACAGATTATTTCAATTGAGGCGGAGGCTCATTTCGCCATTTTTATGGCATGGGCGTTATCACAGCGGAATCAGTATATGTCATTCCCTTTGTTATGTTATAACTGCATAACTGTGGGTCACGGGATCCACCAGATGCATTTCTTGAAGGAAGGCGGGGATGGTTTTGGTGGTGTGGGGCCTCGGGGTGTGGGGTGTGGAGCTCCGCACCACGCCCACCCATGGAAATCAAACGTTCGCTACTATACACATGTACGTTTTGGGCTTCCCTCGTGGACGTCGCCAACCATCGTCAATGCTGCAACATCCGCTCACATCCGTGACAGTGAAAGGTATTCTGAAAGTGGACAAGGAAACATAAACTGTTATTAATTTGTTTCCGTTCGAGAAGACGCCGAACTCTGTATATTAGTCATGGGTGGTATCTCAAGGACAAGCATTAGTCGATGTATTTGTGTAAACACGAGACGCCGTGCGTGGTGATGAGTATGGATCTCCAGCTATTCGTTTTAGTAAACAGATAGTTGGGCATATTCACACCTCCTGATCAGCACTCTTCATTCAGAACATATTAGCTTCATTGCTCTGCGTAACATCAGAGATATTGTAAATCTTCGTATTTCTGGAGGAAATAAAGATATTCATTCGATTCATTCATTCACAAAAAGTCACTCGTAAGTCAAATGATAATAGAACTATTACTTCGCCAAGCAGCCTACACGTACATCTGTGGTATTCTATCACAGCCTACACGTACATCTGTGGTATTCTATCACAGCCTACACGTACATCTGTGGTATTCTATCACAGCCTACACGTACATCTGTGGTATTTTATCACAGCCTACACGTACATCTGTGGTATTCTATCACAGACTACAAGTACATCTGTGGTATTCTATCACATATCCAGTGTTATTTCATGTACCCATTATAGTGTTGTTCTATCTATATTTTATATAATAATTATTTATAGTTATGTAATCTTTAATCATGATAATGTAATTATTATGTATATAATTATTATATATATTAACGTTAATATTCTATATATATTATGTATTTAATTATTATTTATATTAATGTCATTATTATATATTTACGTAATTATTATGTATAGAATTTTTTTATATATTAACGTTAATATTCTATATATATTATGTATATAATTATTATTTATATTAATGTAATTATTATATATTTACGTAACTATTATGTATAGAATATTTATATATTAACGTTAATATTATATATATTATGATATAATTATTATTTATATTAATGTAATTATTATATATTTATTCTATTATGTATAGAATTTTATGTAACGTTAATATTCTATATATATGTATATAATTATTATTTATATTAATGTAATTACTAGTATTATATATATTTATGTAATTATTGTTTATATCAAAGACGTATATTCACAGGGTGAATACATCAGTCTACAGAAAGCCAACCCACACCGACCAATAATCCATTACAATTCCAATCATCACCCCCAGATTAAACGCGCCATAATATCAACTCTCACAAGAAGAGCCAGATCCATCTGTGACCCCGTCAAACTACGCGCTGAGATAGATCACCTCAAGAGAACTTTCATCACCCTAAACGGCTATCCCAAACACATTGTTGAGCAGACCATAGCTAAAACTCTCAAACAGCAAAAACAACGCCCACCCAAAACTGAACCATCGCCAATCAGGATCAGCATCCCCTACCAAGGCCAGAGTAGTCATCACATCAGCATAGACGTGACATTTTATTCGGACAAAACTTTGAACACCATCCTAAAGGCAAATGGACGAGGTACCAGCAACCAGACTACGCACAATCCCCGAGGCTGCATATACCAACTAAACTGCCACTGTGGCAGTAACTACATTGGAGAGACATCACGTCCCTTAGATATACGACTCAAAGAACACAAAATATCTGTTGAAAAAGCCGACCACAAATCAGCCCTTTCAGAGCATATAATCAACAACCCCACCCATTCCATTGACTGACAACAGACTAGCATCTTGGCTACCAATGTTCACGATTGGCGCAAACGGTAAAATACTAGAAGCCATCAACATCAGGAGATTAACCCCAGAGATTAATAGAGATCAAGGTGTATACCTCCCCTAGTGCCTGGAACACCACAAAAGCCGCCTCTATTGTCATTTAATTAGCTGTATATCACTCTGTTGTGTACACATCTCCTTATCATAATTGTTTTTATAACTTCTAATTGATCTGTCGTCATTGATTGATTGTATATAGATGTACATCTCTGGCTTCCTGTAATTCTGGTATATATAGTATGTTTTGTACTCCTGTCTTTATATCACCAGAAGAAGGGGCAAGAAGCAGCCCAGAAACGTTATGTTATACAATAAAGAAGAAGTTGTCATCCATATACTCGTCTTATATGTCAATATTATCAGGGTTAAACAGCGAGGGTAGCAGAAAGGACAGTACAGCCTTCACCGACTGATGGCGAGGAGCGTGTTTGCAGTACGGATCATATGTCTAACAGTGCAGCCAATGTATCATTGAATACGTCACGAGATTCCAGCTGGGTGTCGTATGTATTTCAAGATGATATGAAGAATAAAAGGATGGGGCAACATGTTGACATCTTATTAGATCGATTGAACGTGCATGTAAACATAGTTCGGAAAACGGCCTCATGGTGAAACCTGCTTTGATAAAATATAACATCGCACACCCTAAAGCTTGAACAGAAAATGAGAGTATCTGTTGACACGTTCTTTCTCTTTGACTGGGGAATTACCTACTCATACGCTCGTCGACACAAACACACAGGGCTTGAAGAAAATGGTGTGAATATCTGTTGATATTTATACGATTACCTCTCAACGCAGTAGACAAGTTCAGTGAAACACACATAAATCCCCTCCCTTATGTTATGACAAGTGTTTATATCAGTGCTGTCGTCGCTCATTCATGACCGGCATGTCTATTTCAAAGGGGTATTTCATATCACCCCATCAGGGATATAAAACGTTTTGTCACACTGAGATTTAGATAGCAAGTTATATCTGCAGGGGAAGCCCCGTGTGTACCCTTCTCTAAAAGCCTCATTTGCGCAGTTCAAGCAGTATTCCTATTTGCGTCACACATGGATGTCGAGGTTATTTCGTCAACGACAATCATATGTCTATAATATTCACATGCTATGATTAGATCAGCCAAAGTCTATACTGTATGCGGAAGATACGTACGTGCAATTATTATTATTATTTACTCATTAGCATAAATAGTAAATAGTCTGGCCCAGTCAGACTGGTTCGACTCACCATCAGCGCAGGGCCCCTGACCCCTCTGGACGCGGCCCAGTCTTCTCCCAAGAAGCGCCGCCTAGTCGACCCCCCATCCCCGAAAATTAAAAAATCAAAAAAAGAAGAAAAAAAGAATATGGAGACTCCCCAACACCGAAGCCTTCTGCATTACCCAGAATGTCAGAAATGTTGTGTGTGGGGCAAAACCCGGGTGCTCTCTCAATGTCAGTCAGGTGACAGACTGGCACCAGAAACAATGGGGAGTCTGGAATCCTGGTACTTGGGCAGCAAGCTAACATTTCGTAGGGGAGGTCCGCATATTTCCCATGTTACATTCTGAATATTGCCGAATATTGTCACATTACTGTCAAAAGTGACAAGAATTCAGTGACATGAATAATTTCATGGGTTCTATAAAGGTCAAGGTCAGGTTTGTTGGCTTGGGTATACATACGGACCTATTCCAAAGAATTGTATAATTGCCATTTTCCACGGCGCCCTCTACACTGGCTCTGTCGTAGCATGGTTGGAGTCAAACCGCACACACGACGAAGACGTAAGGACAAGGAACGAACCGTGCCGCCCTTCGCTTCAGATATTGTACTTGCGCCAACGCCGGGGGTTGACGTAAAATGTGTTGGACAACTTCATTAAAATTACAGCAGAATAAACATTTCAAGTGACTGTCCTGAGCAATGAACAGAAAGCTGTCTGTTTCACTTTTCAGGCCGGCCGATTTCACCCAAGAGAAGGACACAGCAGGATTCCTCTTCCCAGTTTTATTTTCTGTCAGATTCTCGTTAACTGTAAAGCAAAAGTTGGATTGTTATCTTCAATGATTGCTCGATTTCCTTGCCCTCGTGTCCCGCTCGCAATGTCCCCGACATCCGGTGTCACTTAACCTGCAATCGTCAAAATGTGATTCTAACATGACATGTCGTCTGTGTATTGAATTTGCTGAAACTGTTCAACACATTGTCAGTGGATGTCCTTGCAAGACATGATGGCATGGCTTGTTGCTTCCACTTCCGTCTTCACCATCCCTATGGCTTTGACCCCGAGGTCCACTCATAGTACGGCACTTAATATGTAGTCCCAGGTCGTCATGGTAACTATGCACTTGGAATATAGGCCCATATACAGGTTATCAAGAAAATTCCCTCCCAACTAGCCTTATCTTGTCCAGTATTATAAAGCCAATATAATCATATATGTTATAGAATATGTGTTATGTGTGTTCCTTTTCACAGCGATGTGATTTGCGAGATTCAGGAAAAGCACGATATATATGCGGACCTCGCATTTGACATGTCCCACTTCTATCCCAAATACATTGTAGTCAGGTTCCCCATTGTTCAAAATATAGGTGTCCATGGTTTGATACCTCCTGATATTTTAACGTAGAAGTGTACCCGTGTGCTCCCACGGGGGCACAGAATTCCTAACACATACAAGCGAGTCCAGTAATTCTGCGCAGCTGCAATAGCGTACTTCCGTATCGAAGGTAACATCGTCTGCTACCACATTTACGCTTGAAATCGGGACATTTCTATAAGGGACTGGCTTTTAAACACTAAAGGTAAGTAAATAACTGTAATTGACAGATAAATTGACAGTTTTATGAAAATTCGTTTTCTTCAGACATTTAAACCTTTTTCTTCATAATTCATAATTGTATTTGATATGAAACGCTCTTCCTTACATTGATGAAGTGATTTTTGAAAATAATCAGGCCTTAATACGCTTCCATACTTCGGATCTCCAGCTGGATGTTATGCGCACCAGTTGCTGCGCAGAATTACCGGACAGCAAGCGATGTCGTCAGAATGCCGGTAAGGTCAACCATATGGCATAATGCAATGTTAGATTCTTATAGTCAATAAAACTTATATATCTAGGTAAATATGATGCATACCAGCATGTTTAGTCACGTAAACCACAAAAACTTAGAGACGTTAGTTGCCGTGTTGCGATCGATGTGCTTAGGTGCGCGGAATTACGGACGGCATGGTACATGTTATAAAAAATATAAAATGTAATAAGGTCCGACTGCAACAGGTCTCCTTTGCTCTACTGACACACAATAGCCCAGTTTGTGTCTTAGGTTTTTATCGGTTTATCAGTTCGTTATCAGAAAAAAGTATGACGTAATTACTGTTATACAGTATCTGAGTGGTTTCGCAGGCACGGGATCACCTGTGGCGAGCTGTCTTAGTTTGATCTGTGTATGTCTACATGTACTTACACATCATCACGTGAGTGCAGGTGCCCGCCACACTGCCATGGGTACCGGTCTCTCATTGGCGTCCCAGCCAGCCTATAGGCGGGGAGAAGACAAACCACGTTCCTGTAAAGGCAATCAGGAAGCGTTGTCGAAGCCAGTGTTTTAACTCGATGAGAGTAAATACGTATAGCATGAAACTATATAAACGCCAGAAATAGAAGGACCTTGTCTCAACGTTATGTATGTATAACATAGACAATAGACCGCCACATAAGACGCTCTGAACGCTTAGAGGGTATAGCGATCACTGACTGTCTCCACGCTTTGAGTGTCTCGCAGGTGTGCCACACATTAGTCGCCACATGAAGCCTTCCCCACTTCACCCACTCGCCCCATTAGTCTTCCTCTCCCCACCCTCTTGCCCCATTAGTCTTCCTCTCTTCACCCACTCGCCCCATTAGTCTTCCTCTCTCACCCACTCGCCCCATTAGCCTTCCTCTCTTCACCCACTCGCCCCATTAGCCTTCCCTCTTCACCCACTCGCCCCATTAGTCTTCCTCTCCCACCCACTCGACCCCATCTTGCCCTATTAGTCTTCCTCTCTTCACCCACTCGCCCCATTAGTCTTCCTCTCTCACCCACTCGCCCCATTAGCCTTCCCCTCTTCACCCACTCGCCCCATTAGTCTTCCTCTCTTCACCCTCTTGCCCCATTAGTCTTCCTCTCTTCACCCACTCGCCCCATTAGTCTTCCTCTCACCCACTCTTGCCCCATTAGTCTTCCTCTCTTCGCCCCACTCGTTTCCCTTAGCCTTCCCCTCTTCTTCCTCTCTTCCTCTTCCTCTCTTCACCCACTCGCCCCATTAGCCTTCCCCTCTTCACCCACTCGCCTCATTAGCCTTCCCCTCTTCACCCACTCGCCCCATTAGTCTTCCTCTCCTCACCCTCTTGCCCCATTAGTCTTCCTCTCTTCACCCACTCGCCCCATTAGCCTTCCCCTCTTCACCCACTCGCCCCATTAGTCTTCCTCTCCTCACCCACTCGCCCCATTAGTCTTCCTCTCTTCACCCACTCGCCCCGTGCTTCAGCCTCTCTCTTGCCCCATTAGGTCTTCCTCTCTTCACCCACTCGCCCATTAGTCTTCCTCTCTTCACCCACTCGCCCCATTAGTCTTCCTCTCCTCACCCACTCGCCCCATTAGTCTTCCTCTCTTCACCCACTCGCCCTATTAGTCTTTCTCTCTTCACCTACTCGCCCCATTAGTCTTCTTCTCGTCACCCACTCGCCCCATTAGTCTTCCTCTCTTCACCTACTCGCCCCATTAGTCTTCCTCTCTTCACCCACACGCCTCAATAGTCTTCCTCTCATCACCCACTCGCCCTATTAGTCTTTCTCTCTTCACCTACTCGCCCCATTAGTCTTCTTAGTCTTCGTCACCCACTCTCCCCATTAGCTTCCCATTAGTCTTCCTCTTAGCTCTTCACCTACTCGCCTCATCTTCCTCTCTTAGCCCCATTAGCCTTCTCCTCCTCACCCACTCGCCCCATTAGCCTTCTCCTCCTCACCGACACACCTCATTAGCCTCCCCTCTTCACCCACTCGCCTCATTAGTCTTACTCTCTTCACTCATTGCCCCCATTAGCCTTCCCCTCTTCACCCACTCGCCTCATTAGCCTCCCCTCTTCACCCACCCGCCTCATTAGCCTTCCTCTTTACCCACTCGCCTCATTAGCCTTCCCTCTTTACCCACTCGCCTCATTAGCCTTCCCTTCTTCACCCACTCGCCTCATTAGCCTCCCCTCTTTACCCACCCGCCTCATTAGCCTTCCCCTCTTTACCCACTCGCCTCATTAGCCTTCCCCTCTTTACCCACTCGCCTCATTAGCCTTCCCCTCTTTACCCACTCGCCTCATTAGCCTTCCCTCTTTACCCACTCGCCTCATTAGCCTTCCCCTCTTTACCCACTCGCCTCATTAGCCTTCCCCTCTTTACCCACTCGCCTCATTACCCTTCCCCTCTTTACCCACTCGCCTCATTAACCTTCCCCTCTTTACCCACTCGCCTCATTAGCCTTCCCCTCTTAACTATTTCACGTTGTCACAACGTTATGCTTTCGTTGTTACGTTATTCTGTGGACTCTAGTGGTGGTCCGATTAATTGAAATAATCGAAGATTGGTCACAGTGACTAAACGACCAAGCAATCGATCATGTTTTCTCATAATCGAACACAAACAATTCTGGAACACTTTTTGCATTAACAATATTTTTCACAAGGTTGGTTACATTTGTCTGTTACATTTCATGAGCGGTACAAGCTCGTTCCAAGCCATGATTGAATTTATCTTAAAGGCCCCAAGAAATTTATGTTCCTAACATACTAGTCATCCTTTAAAGATGTGCAATTTGCAACAGAAAAACCCAAAGAACTACATGTTTTTTTCTTTATGTTTTTGTGCAAACAAAAATAACCAGGAATATTTCATAAATGACGCTAACCAATTATTTTCGATGATTGATCGGTTGTAATAAACCAATCATCAATTATGGGATTTTAACCAGTTCCCAACACTAGTGGACTCCCATTTTTGTTGTCCCAACCTTATGCTTCCGTTGTTACGTTATTCTGTAGACTCACATTTACGTTGTCACAACGTTATGCTTTGTTACGTTATTGTTACGTTATTCTGTAGACTCACATTTACGTTGTCCCAACCTTATGCTTCCGTTGTTACGTTATTCTGTAGACTCACATTTACGTTGTCACAACGTTATGCTTTCGTTGTTACGTTATTCTGTAGACTCACATTTACGTTGTCCCAACCTTATGCTTCCGTTGTTACGTTATTCTGTAGACTCACATTTACGTTGTCACAACGTTATGCTTTCGTTGTTACGTTATTCTGTAGACTCACATTTACGTTTTCCCAACCTTATGCTTCCGTTGTTACGTTATTCTGTAGACTCACATTTACGTTGTCACAACGTTATGCTTTCGTTGTTACGTTATTCTGTAGACTCACATTTACGTTGTCCCAACCTTATGCTTCCGTTGTTACGTTATTCTGTAGACTCACATTTACGTTGTCACAACGTTATGACGTGTCGTTGTCATAAAATATTTTCACGTCGCCTCAATGTTAAAGTCATTTGATGCCAACGTATTTTACGTTGTCTTAACCTTCTGTTTAACGTCAATAGTTGAATAGTTTTCCCAGTAGTGAATAGTACATAAGAAATAAAGCAAAAATTCACTTCAACGTTTATTCGTCAATTTGCATGTTGGAAAAGATTGAACATGACGTACTCCTCTCACGACAAATGCTTTGCATATTTCAATGCGGCCGCTGAGAAGTACAAAGGTTGAACTACTTTATTAACCAGACTTAAGGCAGTGAGCTATTATTATTTACAGATTAAAATACCTGAATGCAGTAAAGAGGGTTTGGGTGACCCCGGTTAGGCTCATCGTCAGTTCAGGACCCTTGACCCCTCTACACACAGACCAGATAACAAAAGGGACTTCTCCCAGGAAGGACCCGGGTTAGAACTGATCTTCAGTAACCCATGCTTGTCGTAAGAGGCGACTAACGGGATCGGGTGGTCAGGCTCGCTGACTTGGTTGACACATGTCATCGGTTCCCAATTGCGCAGATCGATGCTCATGCTGTTGATCACTGGATTGTCTGGTCCAGACTCGATTATTTACAGACAGCCGCCATGTAGCTGGAATATTGCTGAGTGTGGCGTAAAACTAAACTCACTCACTCTCCCAGGAAGGGCTGCGAAGTTGAACGACATAGAAATAGTGTTGTTAAATGAACAGATTGTTGTTTTCAGTGATTCGCATACTTTAGAATTCTCTATCTGCTCCAGTATTTATAAAGCCAGCATCACAACAATCAGTGCCATTGTTAGTGACCAAAACCCAAACCACGTGTCCTGCCAAGGTCGAGATACTTAAAGGTGGTCGTTGACTTGTGTTTGTTGGGACTTAAGGCTAGTGGCGACACACAACAGGTCAGAGGTTAAACATTAACGTTTAAATCGTAGATAATACGCCTATCAACAAAAACATGCACCCACACTAAGTGTGAAGACGATTGCATCGGTAGATATCTTAAAAATTATTATGATTTTCCAGTCAACGTTAACAAATCAGTTTGTCAATTACAATGCATCTACTTATTTCTGTATTCACCTTTATATCACGCTTACCAAGTAACTATAATGTAAGTTCAATATCTCCTTAGTGGATGAATAAGCAGTAATAATAGCTTTGAAGTTGCTATATATAGATTTGAGGGTCGGTTACTAACACGGTGAGTCATGTTCATATATACACATATATATGTATGTATGTATGTGTGTGTGTGTGTGTTTGTTTGTTTGTGTGTGTGTGTGTGTGTGTGTGTGTGTGTGAGTGAGAGAAATACCTTATCTATATGGCAGTGTGTGAGCAATATACGAGATTAGATATATATGACATCGTCAAAGCACAATAGCCCTTCTTCCTGTACAAGAGTTACCGTTGATCATATCTATTACAAATACTTGAAATGTTGCATTAACCTTTTAAGTAACGCGGTTTAAATTCCTTAACACTCTCCACCTGTCGAGGGAAAGAAACTCACAGGTTACGGAGACATCCAAAGTTCCATGTTTCAGAACAGACAAAGAAAGCCAATTAAAATAATCCCCGGACGTGCTAAACTTGGAAGGGGATTTCCAGTTGGTTGAACCCTGGACAGTTCGACTTTTTGGACAGCCGGTTGCTATGAGTCAGACGCTTACACGCCGATGATCTGGACTTACTGTACTTAGTAAGCATAGGCTGAACGCCCGTCAAGTGTATATTGAGATTCACCACACTTGGCACTGTGCGCTCAACATGGATATCAGAGTTCGAACATGATGTTAGATATGATGTATTTAAGGTGTCTGGGATATGGGTCTATACTCCCGTTGGGTTGTGAAGTTTAATTGTAGGTCGTCATCCTTTTTATCAACAATGGAGAACATATCTATATGTAAATCAGTCAGAAAGTGCGCCGCCATGTTATTGCAAAGAGTAATGTTCAAGGGAGCTAACCCTTGTCTTCATCAGGTGAGATGGTTGGTTTTGCGCTGTTCCGAGATGTCTTACCACAAATCCCCTGGTCACGCTCCGGTAGTACCTTCCTCTACAATAGCTCGCCTTGACCCTTACAGTCCCGACATTTTACTGTTATGTACGAAACCCTGGAGGTAGAAGTTAAACACGACTCTGAGGGTTTGATTAAAAATGTAAAATCCCCAGCTTGGAAAAGCATGACGGCCGATTTCCGAGAGTGTACCCCGAACTGGGGGTTTACATTTTCAATCAAACCGCTGAGTGATCGATATTGAACTAACTTTGAACTGTCCAAATGCTAGAAGTACCAGATTGAATCCGAAAACTTGGGGACACCTTCTTGTGAAATAATATAGCAACCACGTAGGTCATGTATGTTATGGCCTCGGACGAGGGAGAGAAAACCCCTGAAGTCAACAAAGGTCATGCCATGCAAGGCAGAATACAGATGTGAGTTTGTAGGTTCAATTCAGGTCATAACATGTTAATGTGACTCTTAACCGTTCAAAAAATCATATCAAAATGTACAATTCAAAATTATGCAAACCTCCCAGGTCTCACTTGAACGTTGTATCTCCCGACAAGATGGCCACAGCTGACAATGCTACTAGATCAAACAGTGCCAAGAGGTTTATAACTAAATATAGGCCCCCTGAAGATCTGGGTTAGGACTGATCTCATGTCATCGTATCTCAATTGTGTAGATCGGTGCTCATGCTGTTGATCACTGGATTGTATAGTCCAGGCTCCATTATTTACAGACCGCCGCCATATAGCAGAAATATCGCTACGTACGACGTAAAACTAAAATCACTCACTCACTAAACTAAATATTCAGCGGAATTATTACTAGGTGTCGATTTCCTCTTTCACATAATAAGTTATTATAGAGATGTCTAAACAAAGGAGTGAAACCGACAACCGACATAGAAACGTTATGTAGTTGTGTAGGTTCACAAACCAATACACGCTACAGATGAGTGGTTTCAGCGACAATGCGGAACACGATGTCAGTACAATTACAAGCAGTATAAATTATGACAGCAGTTGTAGCAACAATAACGTCAGTACTAATAGTATTCAGCCAGTTGGCAGTAGTTCCAAAATACACATGGTCTGGACATACATGGTACAAACATGATGTTTATACAACCCATGGCCTTGTCGAACACTAGATGAGGGAGGCATGCACGTGCCCACTGAGATTGTTTAAATACAACGCTCCATATACAATTCTGGGTTAGTCTACAGGTGTTCAAGGTTTCAGATTATCCCTGGCGTCAACATCATCTCGGTGTACCACCTTCCACTCCACTGCTTACCTTACATAGTGATCCATTCCTGACAACAGAATTGTTTACCAACTGTCAAATAACAATATAGCTAAAGCTTTCTAACGGATTCTAAGTCTTCATATATGTTATTCCCTGACACAGAATACATATTTAAGGTTTTGAAATCGAACGCAGTGTATCCTTTACCAACGACAACATCCCCAGCCCCCTTTCTCCTTCACTAAAAACCTCAATCACTCTCTAACTACTTCACTAAAACCCTCAATCACTCTCTGTAACTACTCCACTAAAACCCTCAATCACTCTCTGTAACTACTCCACTAAAACCCTCAATCACTCTCTGTAACTACTTCACTAAAACCCTCAATCACTCTCTGTAACTACTCCACTAAAACCCCCAATCACTCTCTGTAACAACTCCACTAAAACCATCAATCACTCTGTGTAACTACTTCACTAAAACCCTCAATCACTCTCTGTAACTACTCCACTAAAACCCTCAATCACTCTCTGTAACTACTCCACTAAAACCCTCAATCACTCTCTGTAACAACTTCACTGACTCACACCTCTATTCTCTCCCTCACTCACTGTCTTGTGATAACCTAGGAGGACATATCTGCACCTGATACCTGTGTATCGTATCCCATGGCGCTGATCCCGTCCCCCGGGCGGCTTATAGGGTCACTCGACCCATTACTGTATTAACCTGGTGGTATCTGTTGACACGAAGCGCTGTAGTTTGTCCTGTATATTCAGTGTGTTTTAAGAAAGACCGCCAGTGTCAATAGCAGATACACAGTTGTCGATTTCATCATGATATAGGTTTAGATACCTGAAGCCATTATCAAAGTCGTGTCAATTTCGGGGTTGAAATGAGCAGTGGGACAGTGACAGATTCCTCTCCAGATAACGTCTACGTCATGTGTTTGATTACACGTAACCAACAACACGTCTCTGTCACCATAGCGTCAGTACTTACATAAATAGAACCTCGACAAAAATATAGACAGACACAACATATACTCCAGTCAATCCTCGAATATAATACAAATTAAATATTAATAAGATTCGATTTGCTAAAACTGTGCCACATTACACTGAGTTAGGAAACAGTGCACAACGTAATAAAGAATGCCTGCACGATAAAATACCTTAAAATATACACACAGCTCTTACCTAAGATGTGAGCTATCGTTCCCCAAATCCAACATTAGTTTACAAGTGTTCAGGTTATGTTTAACCAATGTAGGGCATGGCAATGTAACACTGGCGTTCCCTTCATCTACAGGGCATCCCTGCAATCGGCATTATCCTCAGATACGATCTCACCTGGCAGGTAAATTCATCTCGATATAGATCAGATGTGTTTTGTTTGCAAATCAATAGTAGTCAGTCGTGAGAATCTGGCAAAAGACAGATCAGTCCATAAGCGATGTTTGCTAGTGTGTTAAAGGAGTAACTTATTTGAATGGAACGTATTTGCGTACCATTTAACACAATTTTGATATCGAATATATTTGAACGACCGATCACTTAACCCAAACTGAAAGTGGATTTAATAGTTTAGTAGTAGGCGTGGTCGTAGTCGTAGTAGGAGGAGTAGTAGTAGCAGCAGCAGCAGTAGTAGTAGTAGTAGTAGGAGTAGTAGTAGTTGGAGTAGGAGTAGTAGTAGTAGTAGTAGTAGTAGTAGGAGGAGGAGGAGTAGGAGTAGCAGTAGCTGGAGCAGTATACATGGAGCAGTAGCAGCTGAGCAGGAGTAGCAGGAGTAGTAGTAGTAGTAGCAGCAGCAGCAGTAGTAGTAGGAGTAGTAGTAGCTGAGTAGTAGCAGTAGGAGTAGTAGGAGTAGGAGTAGGAGTAGGAGTAGGAGTAGGAGTAGGAGTAGGAGTAGGAGTAGCAGCAGCAGCAGCAGCAGCAGCAGTAGTAGTAGTAGTAGTTAAGACCCGTTCTATTCAGCAGAACTGCAACAGAGGTCTATTTAAGTTTAGTTCTTTAAAAAGAAATCTCCACAGACTGGAAAATTTCTGCTTTTTGTCTCCACAGTTTCTAGTGATCCTATGTAAATACAGGTGAAGCAAACTCTCTAGTCCATCTCCTAATGTTGTATGTATAACTTGATGATACTTGAGATTTCAATGGATTGCTCAAATGGCTTTTCCCTAAACTGACCCACCTTTTGTATTGTTCTGGTGCTTTTCACATTCTTACATATAGCTTTTTGTTACACGATGTGTGTTTTGTGTTGTCAAGGAAGATGTAGGTGATAACAGTGGGGGTAGGTAGTGGGTGTGGTTTTGAAGAGGGTCGGTCTGGGAACATAAAATCTAAGTGCTTGACCTACTTCAACTTTCATGGTAGTTCATTTTGCTAACATGTTTTGTGTTCACTAAATAGTCAAGTCTGGTCGAGACAGGTTTAGATTAAATTTTACTAATCCATGCAATTAGGATGCAACAACATACAACCAACCAATTCACCAAGCCGGACTACCTGATCCATTTAGTCGCATCTCATGACAAGCTTAGATTGCACGAGGACCTTTATTCTTACCCCGGATTCTCACAGCTGTAAAAAAAGCAAATTTACAGACCATGATACATCGGGAGCAATCAGAACACTAGAATCCATCTATTGCTGACTCAGAAACAAAATCACAATACAATGAGAGTTGCAAAAGAAAACGGTGGAATTTGTAAGGTAGTGAAATGGATATATATCAGCATACTTCCTCTTGAGGAAAGGGAATATAGGTTATCACGCGAGTGTGTTTTGGGATGGTTAATATCCTGCATAAGGAATAATCATTGTATTTAGCTAGCCTTGGCGAGCTAAACACATAGTGTTTATTCCTAATGCAGGATATTAACCATCCCAAAACACACAAGTGTGATATCCTATTTATCTTACAATGTCATTTTTGCTTTATAATTTAAAAAAATGAGATTTCAAATGCCACAAATCACAAATATGTGCGGAGTAATACGTTACGTCACAAGCTCGGTGACATAATTTTCCCCTGATCACTCTAGTTCCCAGTAAGCTTTTATGCTAAAGCACGTATTGTTGTCAACAAATCTTAGCTTACGTTTGCAAAATAACAACAAACTCATGTGGAACTTCGGAAACCTTCAATTACCCTTTTGAACAACCAAACACGCTTTAATGTTAGCATGATATTGTGCACCGTTCTCTCGCTAACACTGACAGTCGGTCGGGGAACTGATGTTGGTATCTTCGTATGCCTATGAATTTCTATCTTCGCTTTGTAATCTACTCCATCTATCAAAACCAGACATGAATTTTCTGGGATCAAAGCACTGACAGTACCGTAACCACGGCCGTTAATCCGGACACGACCGCCGACCCTTGATGCCATGTTTGTTTACACTGTGAAAGTAGTCCCTGAAATTTGCATATGACCTCCCTAATTTGCATCGATATCCGTATATGACCCCAACAGATACCGAAAATATCCGTTGGCTTTATCGTGCCGAGAACACTATCCATTGAATGATAAAAATGTTGATCTTCTCTCACAAACCATGACCGGTAACCATAAAACCAGTATCCCCACAACAAGGTTGGACATACTATAATGAAATACTGGCTATGGCAATGTGAGTCACACTTTCTGAAAACTACATTGTTCTTCAAAGCAAAAGATAGATTGTTTTCTGATTGACGGCTTAACAATGTCACTTGTCATGTTAGTAGCTAGATGCATATCATGTGATATACTGACTTCTTCCAATATGTCCAGTGCAATTACATGTAGTAGTAGGAGTAGTAGTAGGAGTAGTAGTAGTAGTAATAGGAGTAGTACTTGTAGGAGTAGTAGTAGTAGTAGTAGTAGTAGTAGTAGAAGTAGTAGTAGTAGGAGTAGTAGTAGGAGTAGTAGTAGTAGTAGCAGCAGCAACAGCAGCAGCAGCAATAGTAGTAGTAGTAGTAGTACTAGGAGTAGTAGTAGTAGTAGTAGTAGCAGCAGCAGAAGCAATAGTAGTAGTAGTAGTAGGAGTAGTAGTAGTAGTAGTAGTAGTAGGAGTAGTAGTAGCAGCAGCAGAAGCAATAGTAGTAGTAGGAGTAGGAGTAGGAGTAGTAGTAGGAGTAGTAGTAGCAGCAGCAGCAGCAGCAGCAGCAGTAGTAGTAGTAGTAGTAGTTAAGACCCGTTCTATTCAGCAGAACTGCAACAGAGGTCTATTTAAGTTTAGTTCTTTAAAAAGAAATCTCCACAGACTGGAAAATTTCTGCTTTTTGTCTCCACAGTTTCTAGTGTTCTTTGATCTTCGAGGGCGTCCCGATTAAAGAGATTAAATTTCAGTCCGCTATCTTTTAGCGCATGCATACAGTTCAGGAGTAGCCACTCAATGGGCGCTCCAGTGTTTTACTCATCAAACATTCATACGATTAAGTCTGCACGTGGCTGTTATTAATTTCTTTATGCCAAAGCAAAAAAATTCTTTAATGGTTGAAAAAAGCGGCGTTTGCTGACATCAAAGATCAACTATTAATTATGTATTAATTATGTATTAATTATGATACTGAAGAATGATACATTCCCCACGTGTGTCTTCCTTACCGACGCACTGTGAGAGTTAAATCAAATTAAGATATTGTCCACACGGCGTCATCAAACGGACACAAATCATCGTACAATATTAACTGTGACGTGAAGCGAGGCCCGCTGAAACAACTCCTTTCATCTCTGTATACTTTGTAACAAGAACGGTTGATGATCGTTTGTCAATAGGTAATTCAAGTGATCTTTTCAATCAGTTGTGTCTTTGTTAATGGGCTCCTTTCTTGGGAAGACTGACAATGGCGATCTACAAATTAGATACTGAATAATTTAACTCAGTCTATTTTAGCAATTACTCAGGTTAATTTCAGCCTGTGATAATTCCCGGAAGATATATGAAAATGCATGGTTGGGATATTACAATTGTATGGAACGCTGTACGACAAAAGTACAAATAAGTTTATGGACTGATTATGGGGAGTTCTTATGTGCAAATGATATTGATGTACATGAAGAGTTCTTTCAAACAGCCCAACTGTCCTTACAGCGCAGACCTGCTGAAAACTGTTGCTGCTGCTGCTGCTGCTGATGATGATGATGATGGTAATAATGAACATTTCATAACACAGGTAATCAACAGATGCAGGTAAATGTTCATGTAAATCAGAAGCAGCGCCACCTATTGGAGAGTTTATTCACACCTGTCTGTATGGACATTCCGGAGACAGGTGTATGAAGTATACACATCTCTACAAGTCTATTTAATGTCGCCATCCTGTAGTTAGATAACACCAAGCGGCGTTCAGTGGGGCTATTTCAAGTCTTTTAAACCATTTAAAACGCTATTTAGTCGCAACACGTGTCTCGCGTCATTGAAGTTGCCGATTTGTTGAAATGACAACAATCTTGGCCTTTCAGATGCATGCAGTTGTTAGGAATATAAATAAAGCTTACGTTAGTGGAGCTTTGATTAGGTCCACGGCACAAAGGGAAATCTCTTCCCCGGTCCGCCGATCACGTGTCAGTATTGATGGTATACAGCGACGCCTGTTTTTTATTCAGTGTGAAGGTTGTTGCCTCAACCAAGCGTTCTCGTTGGCGAATAAAGGGAAGATCTATAAACTTTGATGATGTGATTGTCGGGGCGGGGTCGGGTTCCCAGTGGGGTAGAAACGATGGGGTTGGGGGTGAGACAGGGAGGGGATGGGGACCTGTGGCTGGAGCGGGTAACCAGAAAGCAGGGTCTATGTAATATCCAAGGAGAGTGAGCTGTTAGTCTGTCTCACAGTCCCTGAACCACATTATTTCCCCTAATGCTAAGCCCTCCCTGCAATGCTAAAGCCGTAAATGAAGCAAGTCTAGATTTCCCCAGGTTTAGGCCTGGATCTCGCAACCCACTGGGGCTCCTTTTCAATTTAAATAGGTTTATTTGTTACTATCAAAATTATGTATACTCAGGGACTAATAGTCTGTCATTCAGACCCTGCAACAAATATATATCCAAGAAGGCCCATGCAAGTCTAGGATATGCCGCAAGTCTAGGATATGCCGCAAGTCTAGGATATGCCGCAAGTCTAGATTGCCACAGTTTCTTAAAATGAAGAAAGTCTCTGGGCTCCTTTTCACTAGATTTTATTATCATTTTTATGTGAACATTTCTTTTTTCTGTAAAATATGTTCATTTCAGAGACAAGATGTTAGTCCAGGTAGCTGAGGCTATGGTGGGTTGAATGTTACTTTCATGATTGTTGCAATTAAAACTGGAGGCGCATGCCTGCATGCGTGCGTATGTGTGTGTGCTCTCCGGATCCTGGCACTATCCACTGGACCACAACGTGTTGGTCAGCAATGGTGTACCTGCTCCAACCCCGGACACTTAACGTTGGGTATAACCTCTGTGTACCCACACCCCCTTCAGCAGCATCCCACCCCTCATGTTCAAATACTGTCTAGTATTGATACTGTTGTTGTTGTTTTTGTATTAATAAGTAAGAAATGCGTTATCGATACATTAATGGCAGTACCATTATAATCATCATTTACTAATGATTTATTATTGCTAGTGTGATGTGAAACACAGATCACGCCCTCGTGCCAATCACGGATTCAACAACGTCATATCAATGTATTGATGTAACTCTATAAACTATATATGTTCATTAACATGTGGACCAGGGACCTTGAATATGGGAACATGTATATCAGGGAACATAGGGAACATATATATCAGGAACATGTATATCAGGAACATGTATATCAGGAACATATATATCAGGAACATATATATCAGGGAATGGGGAACATATCAGGGAACATGTATATCAAGGAACATATATATATCAGGGAACAGGGAACATATATATCAGGAACATATATATCAGGAACATGTATATCAGGGGAACATATATATCATCAGGGAACATGTATATCAGGGAACATATATATCAGGGAACATATATATCAGGGAACATAGGGAACATATATCACATCAGGGAACATATATATCAGGGAACATGTATATCAGGGAACATATATATCAGGGAACATGTATATCAGGGAACATGTATATCAGGGAACATGTATATCAGGGAACATATATCAGGGAACATGTATATCAGGGAACATGTATATCAGGGAACATGTATATCAGGGAACATGTATATCAGGGAACATGTATATCAGGGAACATGTATATCAGGAAACATGTATATCAGGGAACATGTATATCAGGGAACATGTATGTCAGGGAACATGTATATCAGGGAACATGTATTTCAGGAAGCATAAATTTCACACAAGTGTCCCTGCAATGTAAAGATCGCCGACTCCCTCCTGTACTTTGACAGTTTGGCTTACAGTCCTCATGTGTTTAATAACTTCTACTTAATCATTAATGACATGAACAGTATCGAACTGGGATGAGTAACGATCCTCAATCAATACTCTCTCCGATCTGTCGCTTCTATTACTGTAATTAAATCTAGTACGCCATACATGTACTGACACTTGCCCATGATAAAACTGTTTCTCCACAGATCAAATTTGACCATTAATTATCATCCTACAGATTAACAGCACAATTCAAACGCCTATGACATTTCCAAAAACGATTGAGAAGCGTTGAGTTTCAGCATCCCAGATCCTATGTATAAATCTGTTGCCATCGTCCTCTCGGATGTCGCACAACGGCTCACCACGTGTGGCTGTCGTCACATAAACCCCCCAACACAAACCCCACAACACTACAAAGCTCGTTAAAATGTTGCCACTGAGAGGTCACAACCCCGCCCAATTATACTGATATTCCCAACCCCTGGAGTGAGCAGTTAAAAATGTATATCGCTCCTGAAAATTGAATAACCGACTGGCAACATGTGTCTAATCACAGGTGACAAGTTCAGGGCTGGGACGAGGACTGGATTGTTGGTAGTTGATGCGGTAAGACGGACACCCAGTCCACGAGGCCGTCACAGATAATTATCTGTATTTGCACAGCGGGTCAGTCAGCTGGCCCACATCGTCAACAAATTATAGATATTTATGTTTCAAGCTTCATAATTGTTTTGTTACCATAATGAATAAATCCCCAGGTCGCGACAGAGGGAGGGATAGCAGTGTATGTGCGCCGCACAATATTACACCCTCTGGATTTGGCAAATAAACATACAGTGTTGGCTTGTTGGAGTCTTCCCTTATGGTTGCGGGAATCTGCAGTTTGTTACTCACATAAAATAATATATTGAAATTGAGATCGGGTAAGAAACTACAGTTTTTGCTATATCTGATATATCGTATACTGATATCTTTAATTGCGTTTTGTACTATGGTAATGTGTAACATATTTTTAATATGGTCATGAGAGACTACTCCCGAAATTGTTCGTCAGATCCGTGTGCTTTCATGTATCATTTGTTGTTTTCGTTCAAATGCAAATTCAAAACATTAAGACAGAGAATAATCCTTGTCAATTATCTGCCGATACAGAATCCATAGTGCGTAAAAGGCTTCATTGTGATGCTAGTAGGAATGGATTACAGGAAGGCTTTCTCTAATTATGAATATTCTGTCACACAGCGCACACAGCGCACACAGCGCACACTCATGGCAATAACTATGGACAGCAACAATTACTGGACATTCCGTCCAGTGTTGCTAACATGTCACAGGGGAATCGACAACCCAAGCTGAAGTAGGTTCACATTCACATTCCCCACTGAACATACCGGGTACCCATTCGCTGCTGGGTGAACCAACTAAAGCACCGAACAAATTCATTGTCCTTGGGATACATCAACAGGAAACCCAGAAGCACGTGCCGTACAATCATACACGAGGCGAGCTCAAAAAGAAACTAAACTAAACCCAAACAACAAACGAAGACAAAATGTAATTTCCCTTTCTAAAGCCAGTGGAAATAAGACTTTATCGAATGAACCCCTTCTTAATAAATAGATCTGAAGTGGCTACGGTCGGTGCGCCGACGCGTACATGTCTACAGGTGATAAACAAAAGAGGCGGAGTCAGGTGTAGAAGACCTATACAACTGTGTTCCAGTGAAAGGAGTTAAATATACGAATCTGCTACTTGTTCGTGGAGTGTATTGTGCGGTTTGTGCAGACCACTTCTCTGTTTTTGTCAACAAACTGCGTAACACAGAAACCTACATACACCAGGAAGACCTGAGTCACTCTGACGGCAACAGTTGAAGCGAGTTCACCACTATACAGGGAGGTTTGATGTCCCCATGTTTCACAGTGGCCGGTAACTGCGGTATCGGTGTGATCAACACATGTCAATCAAACGTATCGGTTGCTGATGCTGGGGGCGTCACCGACCTGTGACGACCAGGACCAACATCTATTGTGTTGAATCTGCTGATGTAACTACAGTAATGATGAGACCAGTAGCATTGTCCTGGAACACACGTCGGTTTCGTGTATTCTATTTCATTATGCCGACAGCATCACTTACAGGACCATGTATATCAATCTTTTTAATCAAATGATATATCAAATTATGGAGTTATTGGCATTTGTGAGATTTTACTGAAAAGAAACATAATTATCATAACATAATACGGCCACTTATATATCGCAGCGCTCAACAGTACAAATATTATTTGCCAAAATGACCCCGGGGTTTTGTTGAGGGGAATGTGATGATAATTAAACATCATATGACTTGCACTTGCATGAGGCCAAGTCTACAATTGATATAACTGACAGATACGTCAATTAGCATTGATAAAAGCCCTCATGAGGACCCTCGAGCACAATCACACACAGAACAGGGTTGCCAGGACTCGATCAGTGTTGACTTTTCAGACGTGGTATGAGGACTGGACAGTAGGAATCCTGGGCCTAGATTTTCGAAGCTCTCTTAGCGCTAAGATACTCGTAAGTGCCATACATTAACATCAACCTACGACTATCTCGACTATCGAAAATCTAGGCCCTGGAATCCAGGAACTGTTCATTACTGGGACCTGGGGTCGCGATTTGACTGTTGGGAGCTGGGGTGGGGACTTACTTGACCTGCGACCTGGGGTGGGGACTTGACTGTTGGGAGCTGGGGTGGGGACTTGACTGTTGGGAGGTGGGGTGGAGGGTTGACTGTTAGGTCCTGGGGTGGGGATTTGACTGTTGGGACCTTGGATGGGGACTTGACTGTTGGGAGGTGGGGTTCTGAATTGACTGTTGGGAGGTGTGGTGAGGACTTGACTGTTGGGACCTCGACCTGGCTAGCGACCTAGTACTGTTATGGCTGGTCCGTTTGTTTGTATGCACATAACACACATTCACCAATCAACTCAGTCGAATGCAACACAGTGGCAACAGATTACAGCACAGCAGATTACAGGGCAACAGGGTTGGTGGGTCACAGGGTCAGTGTGTCGTGTGGCGGGATGTCACGGCCGACATTATTATGATGGCAAGTTGCACTAAAGGGTCACTTCATTCAAAGGCCACCATTAAGTGGAGATGATATCTCTTGTTATTCGTGTCTCGAGCACCAACTGATTAAGATTTGAAAACACTGGAATCTCAACTGCGGAAACAAATATTGGGTGCCGGGAATTATACTGCCGTGAAATCATCGCTTTTAGATTCCCTAATCGTCATATCTGTCCAGTACGTATCTCTTTCCGAGTAGCCGACACACATACAGATGAACCACGCTTCCAGGACCATGTTTAAAGGCGTCACATACCGAAGCTGCATGAGCACAGTGAGTGAGTGAGTATGGTTTTACGCCGTAATATTCCAGCAATATCACGGCGGGGGACACCAGAAATGGGCTTCACACATTGTACCCATGTGGGGATTCGAACCCGGGTCTTCGGCGTGACGTGCGGACGCTTTAACCACTAGGCTACCCCACCGCCCCTGCATGAGCACAGACGTCCTCTCATAGCAACGAATTTATACAAGTATAGGGACCCTACTTCCTCTCCTAGCAACGGCTGTATATACAAGTATAGGGACCCTACTTCCTCTCCTAGCAACGGCTGTATATACAAGTATAGGGACCCTACTTCCTCTCCTAGCAACGACTTTATATACAAGTATAGGGACCCTACTTCCTCTCTTTTCTAGCAACGACTGTATATACAAGTATAGGGACCCTATTTCCTCTCATAGCAACGACTGTACATACAAGTATAGGGGACCCTACTTCCTCTCCTAGCAACGACTGTATATACAAGTATTGGGACCCTACCTCTCCACCACTTCCTCCTAGCAACGACTGTATATATAAGTATAGGGACCCTACAAGTATAGGGACCCTATGTATATACAAGTATAGGGACCCTCTCTCCTCCCAGCGTCGACTGTATATATACAAGTATAGGGACAAGCAACGGCTGTATAGGGACCCTATTTCCTCTCCTAGCAACGACTGTATATACAAGTATAGGGACCCTACTTCCTCTCCCAGCAACGACTGTATATACAAGTATAGGGACCCTATTTCCTCTCCTAGCAACGACTGTATATACAAGTATAGGGACTGTATATCCTCTCAGCAGACTGTACATACCCCTATTTCCTCTCCCAGCAACGACTGTATATACAAGTATAGGGACCCTATTTCCTCTCCTAGCAACGACTGTATATACAAGTATAGGGACCCTGCATGAACCCTGTAACCTGCTGATATTAACATACCTCGTCATAAAAACCGTCATGTTATCACAAAATTTAATCATCACAGGGTGTTGACATTTCTGAATATACTTCTTCGTAATTTCGTCAGGGTAATGTACATCAAATACGCTATAACATCCGACCCCACCGGGAATAAATATAAATAATCTTGCTGAACACACATTATAAACCATGTCATTTTACCTTACGCCCCTCCTGCCCCCCCCCCTTCTGTAACGTATAGACTTCAATCAGATTCAGAAATATTCCATGTCACTGGGTATCTTTTTCAATTTATTTGTTTCTGTGTGTTGAATATTTTACATTTTCAGAGACTGAACAGTAGTTTCATGCAATGTATTATCTGGATCTTATCTCAGGCTATTTGTGTCTGAGATCCAGGTAGATGTCAAAACACATGCATGTAGGTATGCTTTCTTGTCAACGCGTATATTGCGACAATGTATATCCCTACACCTGCAATCAGGTGCGCCTGTCTGGATACTAGTGGATTTGTGTGACCCAATATTGAATTCACTAACGGTGAACTTGACTTGAGGCGGGTCACGGTGACCGTTATGTTTTGAGTATCTGGAGCATTGGTCTCCAATTCTAATCTTTCCAACTGTATCGCATGACTTTGTTTACCTGCAATTTCTGTCATATCATTGTGTACGTGTTTCAGTGACATTCCGTGAACGTAAGGCGATAACAGTCATGTTCAGCCAGGGGTTGCACGTTAGTCTCCACTATATGTCATCTGATAATTTCTTCAATAGAGAGAGGTTGCACGTTAGTCTCCACTATATGTCATCTGATAATTTCTTCAATAGGGAGAGGTTGCACGTTAGTTTCCGCTGTATGTAACATGATAATTTCTTCAATAGAGAGAGGTTGCACGTTAGTTTCAGCTGTATGTAATATGATAATTCTTCAATAGAGAGAGGTTGCACGTTAGTCTCCGCAGTATGTAATATGATAATTTCTTCAATAGAGAGAGGTTGCACGTTAGTCTCCACAGTATGTAATATGATAATTTCTTCAATAGAGAGAGGTTGCACGTTAGTCTCCGCAGTATGTAATATGATAATTTCTTCAATAGAGAGAGGTTGCACGTTAGTCTCCGCAGTATGTAATATGATAATTTCTTCAATAGAGAGAGGTTGCACGTTAGTCTCCGCAGTATGTAATATGATAATTTCTTCAATAGAGAGAGCTTGCACGTTAGTCTTCGCTGTATGTAATATGATAATTTCCTTCAATAGAGAGAGGTTGCACGTTAGTCTCCGCATGTATGTAATATGATAATTTCTTCAATAGAGAGAGGTTGCACGTTAGTCTCCGCAGTATGTAATATGATAATTTCCTTCAATAGAGAGAGGTTGCACGTTAGTCTCCGCAGCATGTATGTAATATGATAATTCTTCAATAGAGAGAGGTTGCACGTTAGTCTCCACAGTATGTAATATGATAATTTCTTCAATAGGGAGAGCTTGCACGTTAGTCTTCGCTGTATGTAATATGATAATTTCATCAATAGAGAGAGGTTGCACGTTAGTTTCAGCTGTATGTAATATGATAATTTCATCAATAGAGAGAGGTTGCACGTTAGTCTCCGCTGTATGTAATATGATAATTTCTTCAATAGAGAGAGGTTGCACGTTAGTCTCCGCAGTATGTAATATGATAATTTTCTTCAATAGAGAGAGGTTGCACGTTAGTCTCCACTGTATGTAATATGATAATTTCTTCAATAGAGAGAGGTTGCACGTTAGTCTCCGCTGTATGTAATATGATAATTTCTTCAATAGAGAGAGGTTGCACGTTAGTCTCCGCTGTATGTAATATGATAATTTCTTCAATAGAGAGAGGTTGCACGTTAGTCTCCGCTGTATGTAATATGATCATTTCTTCAATAGAGAGAGGTTGCACGTTAGTCTCCACTGTATGTAATATGATAATTTTCTTCAATAGAGAGGTTGCACGTTAGTCTCCGCTGTATGTAATCTGATAATTTCTTCAATAGAGAGAGGTTGCACGTTAGTCTCCGCAGTATGTAATATGATAATTTCTTCAATAGAGAGAGGTTGCACGTTAGTCTCCGCAGTATGTAATATGATAATTTTCTTCAATAGAGAGAGGTTGCACGTTAGTCTCCGCAGTATGTAATATGATAATTTTCTTCAATAGAGAGAGGTTGCACGTTAGTCTCCGCAGTATGTAATATGATAATTTTCTCAATAGAGAGAGGTTGCACGTTAGTCTCCGCAGTATGTAATATGATAATTTCTTCAATAGAGAGAGGTTGCACGTTAGTCTCCGCAGAATATGATAATTTCCTTCAATAGAGTTAGTTGCAGTCTCCGGCTGTATGTAATATGATAATTTCTTCAATAGAGAGGTTGCACGTTAGTCTCCGCAGTATGTAATATGATAATTTCCTTCAATAGAGAGAGGTTGCACGTTAGTCTCCGCTGTATGTAATATGATAATTTCTTCAATAGAGAGAGGTTGCACCGTTAGTCTCCACTGTATGTAATATGATAATTTCTTCAATAGAGAGAGGTTGCACGTTAGTCTCCGTAATAATGATATGTTGCAACATGTATAATTTTCTTCAATAGAGAGAGGTTGCACGTTAGTCTCCGCTGTATGTAATATGATAATTTTCTTCAATAGAGAGGTTGCACGTTAGTCTCCGCAGTATGTAATATGATAATTTTCTTCAATAGAGAGAGGTTGCACGTTAGTAAATATGATCTTTCTTCAATAGAGCTGTATGTAACATGATAATTTTCTTCAATAGAGAGGTTGCACGTTAGTCTCCGCTGTATGTAATCTGATAATTTCTTCAATAGAGAGAGGTTGCCCGTTAGTTTCCGCAGTATGTAATATGATAATTTTCTTCAATAGAGAGGTTGCTTGTTAGTCTCCGCTGTATGTAATCTGATAATTTCTTCAATAGAGAGAGGTTGCACGTTAGTCTCCGCTGTATTTAATATGATAATTTTCTTCAGTAGAGAGAGGTTGCACGTTAGTCTCCGCAGTATGTAATATGATAATTTTCTTCAATAGAGAGAGGTTGCACGTTAGTCTCCGCAGTATGTAATATGATAATTTTCTTCAATAGGAGAGGTTGCACGTTAGTCTCCGCAGTATGTAATATGATAATTTTCTTCAATAGAGAGAGGTTGCACGTTAGTCTCCGGTGTATGTAATATGATCATTTTCTTCAATAGAGAGGTTGCACGTTAGTCTCCGCAGTATGTAATATGATAATTTCCTACAATAGAGAGGTTGCACGTTAGTCTCCTTCTATATGTAATATGATAATTTCCTACAATAGAGAGAGGTTGCACGTTAGTCTCCGCAGTATGTAATATGATAATTTTCTTCAATAGAGAGAGGTTGCACGTTAGTCTCCGCTATGTGTAATATGATAATTTCCTGATAATTTCAATAGAGAGAGGTTGCACGTTAGTCTCCGCTGTATGTAATATGATCATTTTCTTCAATAGAGAGAGGTTGCACGTTAGTCTCCGCAGTATGTAATATGATAATTTTCGTCAATAGAGAGAGGTTGCACGTTAGTCTCCGCAGTATGTAATATGATAATTTCTTCAATAGAGAGAGGTTGCACGTTAGTCTGATGATTATCTGGTTACTGCTATAATAGACATCGGTTACACGCTTGTTGTTAGAATGACTGGCATATTACTGTATGATGCATGTGCAATGCAGGACAATGCTGGGTTTGTATATCATCAGACGTAACTAGCGACACAAACGTGTGTATATTGACACTGTTGTTCAAAGCCGCTCTCAGCAACAGTCCAAGTCTGGACCAGACAATAGAGAGTTAAACTATATGTAAATTGATAATTCTCAGTGATTGACGCCATGAGCCTCGATCTACGCACTGGGGATAGAATGACGTCACCAAAGTCAGTGCCTGACCCCTTGATCCCGCTAGTCGTCACGGAGACGGTTTGCTGAAGACCGATCCTCCTAACCTGAATCTTCACGAGAGGTTGTTGTACAAATCAGCAGTCTATATTCACTGCAAAGTGAACGAAGCAGGCAGATTGATAACATGGCGTTCCTTTACCTCCAAAGACCACGGTGCCAAGTTGTGGCTAAGATTCTGTTTTTCTCCTTGTCCTATTAGCTAGGGATCAGTAGTTATAATATCTTGAGCTGAATCCGGGGGTAATACATATTCCTTACTGAAACTGACATGCTGCTGAGTTTAAAGGGACACGTTCATTGCAAACAACTCATTTTCCCCAAAATCGTTACAGTTATCATGGCATGCCTGGTTAACAGTGTTCTCATGTTTTAGAATAGAGTTATGTATCTTATGTGGATTATGACAACAGTCAGCGAGATGAGACTCGGCGTGTACAGACTGTCAACTGTCGCAAGGTTAAGTTCATAACGCTGACGTCCCCCACCCACACCATACGCCGTAAGACATGTGTTTCCAACATCATATCACAGACAGGGGTGATCAGAACGCCTAAAAAGGTTATCGACCTGTCACGTGAGCCGTTCTACAACACTGTGCTGCAGGTAGAACACGAGGCATCTGTCATGCATGTCGGTAAAAAATATAGAATATCGAAAGTAATTTGATACCTCAATGCTGCATGTTATTTTCGATACAACAACGAGACAATAGATGGCATTTTTTCATATACACAATTTTTAATCCAATAATTTGTATCTGTGTGATCTTTCCATTTAACCCATCACCCTTGTATATATTTTACTGATCGACTACTTTACCACATGTCTGTTCAACACACTGTCTGCATCTTACCGACCACACACACACACGTGCATATCTCGACATTCATCCACGCATTCATCATCACATCAATCCACACTCGCACATGCACCCACACCCAACATCCACGTACACATCCACCGACACACACAAATCCACACACACCCAACATCCACGTGCACATCCACCGACACACACACACAAATCCACCCACACCCACACATCCACCCACAACCACATCCACACCCACAATCACATACCACACATCACCACCCACACATCCACACCCACACATCCACACCCACACATCCACACCACACATCCACACATCCACACCACACATCCACACCCACACATCCACACATCCACACCATCACATCCACACATCACACATCCACACATACACATCATCACCCCCACACCCACATTCATCCACACCCACACATCCACGTGCACATCCATCTACACCCACACATCCATCTACATACACACTCACACACACTCACACACACACACTTCTGCACCCTACTAGCTATCTACTTACAAGTCACTCGCCTCTTCTCCCTACCAACTTAAACTTATATGCATATATGCCCACACACCCATGTGCCCATCCACCCGACCGCTGACCAATCCATCCATCTCCCCATCACCAGTGTATCTACGTATAATAACGAGCCTCTCTGTGTCCCGACTTGTCCAGTGTCCCGACCCAGTAGCGTGACTAAGCGATCTCCCCTACAAACCCGTGTGTGTTACACCAGACCAGAACATGGTTCGAAGTGTGCTGCTTTGTTGATAAGATTTCACGTCGAACACCTGGGGGTACGACCGGAAAGTCGAAGGATTAGAGACGCGTGATCGATCGATGCGACATAGATAATAGACAGACGGAAACTGATATGTACTTACAAAGGACGTTTACATGTATGTACACTATCTGTTGCATTATAAGCCGTTTGGAAATGGATGTCTCAGTTTGCGAGATAAGTGTTGTCTGGTCGGGGTTGCTGTTGACAGCACTGCGGGGGACATCAAGTAGCTCAGCTTGATCCCAAGCCATCGTGGTTCTACCATCTGGTTTTGATAAGCTTGAAATATCTCATTACAAAATACTTTATCTCATTACAATGTAAGTATAGATGTATTGCGTAAAGCCCTCTGTCGTGTGATTACCAAGTTGCCTGTGCTGGGGTGGCCGTACTCGTATATATACTGGTATAGTGGTATTCTGGTAGTTTGAACCATACTGAAGTATTCTCTTGGGATGTTGTAGCCCAGCAATCATCCACGTGAACCATACTGAAGTTGTCACTTTGCACAAGGGATGCTGCTGGTGAAGCCTCAGTCATCTTTATTCAGTATATTATCTCCAGGCTGTAAAAACCAAACATCACTGTTTCAGGGTTGATAGAACATAAATAAGTGGGAGAGCGTGCGTGCGTGCGTCAGTGCGTCTGTGCGCACGTCGGATCAGTCTACGCTGTGTCGGTAGGTGATCAGAGGTCAGCTTGCACGTAAGCATATACTACTGGACAGGGAAGTTGTACTTAAAGATACATCACTGGACAGGGAAGTTGTACTTAAAGATACATCACTGGACAGGGAAGTTGTACTTAAAGATACATTATTGGACAGGGAAGTTGTACTTAAAGATACATTATTGGACAGGGAAGTTGTACTTAAAGATACATCACTGGACAGGGAAGTTGTACTTAAAGATACATCACTGGACAGGGAAGTTGTACTTAAAGATACATCACTGGACAGGGAAGTTGTACTTAAAGATACATAACTGGACAGAGAAGTTGTACTTAAAGATACATAACTGGACAAGGAAGTTGTACTTAAAGATATACCACTGGACGAGGAAGTGCTTTTACTTAATCATATAGCACTGGACGAGGAAGTGCTTGCACTTAATCATATATCACTGGCGCGGAAATGTTTTACATAACCATACATCACTAGATGCGGAGGTGCTTGTATTTAATCGTATATCACTAGACGGGGAGGTGCTTGTACTTAAGCGTATATCACTAGACGGGGGGAGGTGGTTGTACTTAAGCGTATATCACTAGACGGGGGAGGTGGTTGTCCTTAAGCGTATGTCACTGGACGATGTAGTGGATGTGCGTACGTAGCTATAGGCAAACCAATAGAGAATGTACAGCAGTTACCTATGGCATCGTCACCAGTACAGTGCCAGCACAGTACAGCACTTCAACACCTGCAGGTGTACTCGAGGGTTGCTCCCAGCCGGGTTCCTGTAGGACAGATAAAGCTCTATTGGGTCACTGAGGCGTCTGGTCATTCTAACCTGAGAATCTACAGTGTGTGGGCAATCGTCCTAACTATCTTATTGCATTTATACGATGGGGCTGAGGTGAGGGTGTGGGTTAGGATTAATCAGGAGCTATGGTCTGGGTAACGACGGGGTCAGGGATGTAGTGATGTCAGACTGGTGACTAACTGGAACTGTGGTCTCTCTGGTGAGTAAATGAACCGGGTTGTCAGACAGGTGACTTAATGGACCGGGTTGTCAGACATGTGACTTAATGGACCGGGTTGTCAGACAGGTGACTTAATGAACCGGGTTGTCAGACATGTGACTTAATGGACCGGGTTGTCAGACAGGTGACTTAATGGACCGGGTTGTCAGACAGGTGACTTAATGTGACGGGTTGTCAATGGGTGACTTAATGGACCGGGTTGTCAGACAGGTGACATGTGTCAGACATGGACTTAATGGACCGGGTTGTCAGACAGGTGACTTAATGGACCGGGTTGTCAGACAGGTGACTTAATGGTCCGGGTTGTCAGACAATGGACCGGGTTGACTTAATGAACCGGGTTGTCTGACATGTGACTTAATGGTCCGGGTGGACCGTTTTGTCAGACAGGTGACTTAATGAACCGGGTTGTCAGACATGTGACTTAATGGACCGGGTTGTCAGGTGACATGTGACTGACTTAATGAACCGGGTTGTCAGACAGGTGACTTAATGGTCCGGGTTGTCAGACATGTGACTTAATGGACCGGGTTGTCAGACAGGTGACTTAATGGACCGGGTTGTCAGACAGGTGACTTAATGGTCCGGGTTGTCAGACAGGTGACTTAATGAACCGGGTTGTCTGACATGTGACTTAATGGACCGGGTTGTCAGACAGGTGACTTAATGGTCCGGGTTGTCAGACAGGTGACTTAATGGACCGGGTTGTCAGACATGTGACTTAATGGACCGGGTTGTCAGACAGGTGACTTAATGAACCGGGTTGTCAGACATGTGACTTAATGGACCGGGTTGTCAGACATGTGACTTAATGAACCGGGTTGTCAGACAGGTGACTTAATGAACCGGGTTGTCAGACAGGTGACTTAATGGTCCGGGTTGTCAGACAGGTGACTTAATGAACCGGGTTGTCTGACATGTGACTTAATGGACCGTTTTGTCAGACATGTGACTTAATGAACCGGGTTGTCTGACATGTGACTTAATGGTCCGGGTTGTCAGACATGTGACTTAATGGACCGGGTTGTCAGACAGGTGACTTAATGGACCAGGTTGTCAGACAGGTGACTTAATGGACCATGTTGTCAGACAGATGACTTTATGGACCGGGTGATTGTCTGGTCGATTTACATTCTGCCGTCATGTGGGTGGAACATTGCTGAACACAACACAACACTTATGCTAGTCATGTATGGCTAACAATGATGTTTCACAATCAGTTAAATTATGGTAAAACTCTACCATTTGACTCTTTCCACTCCATCTATTATTCTTCCCGAAATCACTCAATACAATATTTTTGATCCGCCGTCTATGCACCGTTATGCCGGCAACATGTGCCGACAACATGTGCTCCCCATGTGTCACTAGGATCGACTAAAAACAACCATTTAAATAACAAAACACAATAACATGTTAAGGCCACATTCAACTCAACATCGATATTTAGAAATGTACGACAAATGTGCTATCATTTGGCGGCATGTCAATACCCTCAGCTTGAGTATAGACCTGAGAACAAACAATGTACTTACATTGCGTCCTGATACACAACGCCGACTGATTGATTGACAGATAATGTGTGCGTATCACTTCATCGAGGAAGCAAGGTCGTGCATTTCATTGTTAAAGAAACAATTCCACTTGAAAGCTGATTCCGACGACTGGAAACGGCTGAGGCTGAGGATGTCGAATGTTTGACAAGAGCTGGCGGGGTGAAGGTTTGTTTTGAGTCTTTGTTTAAGTAGATGCCTGTATCTTCAAGTGTGAAACTTACAAACACCAAACAGTATGGCAGTTGCCTATATGATAGACAAATAAACACCATGATAAAAATACCGCATCAACACTGAAACATATTCTGACCATGTGATCTCTTGTTTGTTTATGGTAGGATATTTAAGACATATTTAAGAAAATATGGCAACCTGGTCAAATTATGATGTGTTGGGAATCGACCCCGGGTTTTCGCCGTGACGAGCGGACCGTCCCAAAGTTACCATGGTCCTCGTGTCCTTATTTGATTTACACAATGGACCCATGTGGGAACTGAACTAGTGTTTCAGGCGTGACGAGCGAACGCTTTTACCACTAAGGCGCCCCTTAGCTCCCCCAATACCCTAATCCCCCAAACTTGTATTTCGTTTTTTCGTCCTTTATTTATTTAATCAATTATTGACCCGATCGAAACGTGATCCTCATTAAACACGAAATATAAAGAATTTACTTATATTTTCGAGATAATAAACCCACACGTTTGACTATGAAAGCTAAAATCGTCAATGTGTGTTTGGGAATGGCACGAAGGGTTCTATTCTAGGACGCCGCAAATCCCGATTTCGGTGATACTCGTCCCGATGCTACTGATCGGGAAAAATACAAGTAACTTTAAATAATTACTTGACCCCCACCCTCCCCACAACCCTTACTGTGTGCGCCCGGCTTGGGGGTATCCGGATAAACCAGGTGATTTAGCCCTTTGTGATCTACAAAACAACGTGTCATAAAGTCAACAATCTAATGACACAAAACACGCCAGAGTGTGTCATTTTACAACTGTATATCTTGCAGGGGTCCCGAGAGGTCAAACCAAGGCCCCGACTGCGAGTCTGTGGTGTCTGTCTCTGTGTGTTGGGTGTCGTGTCGTGTCGTGTCGTGTCGTGTCGTGTGTGTGTGTGTGTGTGTGTGTGTGTGTGTGTGCGCGCGTGCGTGTGCGTGTGCGTGCGTGCGTGTCGAGTGTGTGTATGTGTCGTGTCTGTGTCTGTGCTGCCTGATAACAGGGACGAGCTGGACCATGACTCGTCCTAACGTTTAAGTTGCAAATGTAATATGTACACCATGCAGCATTGGATCCTTAGAAGACGAATCTTCACGTGTTATATGTTAGTGAAACATATATCTATAGACGCCTAAAGTATCTTCCTGCTTATGTACATGGTTAGTCTTCTGAATACTACAAGTACTGATGTACTGAAAATGTTGCTATTCCCTTGAAACATGTGTTTGCTTTGCGTCAGTTATAAAGATCGTACTGTCATGTGACCTGTTAAAAAACCCAACTTCTATTACAGTTGTACTTCAGGCTATACGGCCAAAATAGTGAATACATTCTGTTCTGTTCTGTAAAGTTGCAGCGGTCGCTGATAACTTATATTCAATCCGAAATTTTATATGATTCAATTCACGAAACAACATTGTAATTTGCCACTAGATTTGCCACTTTCCCCGACGACATGGATGATCAGCGTGGTACACGACAGGAGCATTGGTGAATGTGTTTAATCAAAGGGTAGGCGAGATGAAATAGCACGCAATGGGTTACCAACAGTAGCATATATACTTCTATACCATTGTCTGTACTACAAAAGCAGATTCAAGTTGAACGTAGCCGAGTGATTCAGTGCATTAAATTATTACCACCCTAGTTTCCAGTGCAACATGAACCGATCCGTTGACCAGGTATAAATCACGGCCTGCACGCATCCTTTCATCAGATAAACCGTCTGTCTTCTCCAGCGCCCAGGGAGCCGGGTTCTGTCTCCTTGTATGACAAGACTTTCAATGGTTGACAGCGTGCATTCAGTAGCGTAGTTTAACTACCGGAAAACACCCATAAACCGTCAACTGGGAGTAGGTTTCCTTACCTGTCGATAGGTAATTTGATCTAAATAATAATTCCGTGTATAACAGACAGGCACCCAAGGCGGTTAAAATGGGTTGAGGCATTCACACCCCGTTGCGTCAACACCCACCTGGTGAGTGAAATGTCCGTGGGACAGGACCTGTGTATAACAGACTCTGTCTGGGCTTGTGTCATATCATACATAACACCCTTATCGAGGTTCTATGTTGCACTTCCTCTGTGTGATGATTCTGTTGATGACCAAGGCATATATATTTTGTTATCGGCAGTTTCCGATCCATTCCAGGTCAGAGGTGACAGCCTCCTGGGCTCGGGCAAAACTGGCTGGGTGGGGATCCATGAACGTTGGTCCGATTCCTCCTGACTATGTTTCCAACCTGGTCTTGCATAGTTGCTTCCTCACCTACTCCTGCGAGTGTCCAACTGTCAGTGACGATATATGATCATTAGATACGTCGTTGAGTTTAAAATTACATCATTAATAGTTTACAATTGCCTCTATATCCACGCCTCGAAAGCGTATATATACTACCCATCAAAGGTGTAGACTGACTTAAAGCACTCACTATATGTTATGTATATATATATATATATATATATATATATATATATATATATATATATATATATATGTGGTAACATCGAAGATGAATTTCTCCACTAACTTGGGGGAACCAACTGCAAATGATATGAAGATGAATTGCACGAGGATCATGCATCAAATTGCTGAAAAGCATGTGCACACATAGTGCATATGAACAGCAGCGTTAAGGTGTAAAGTTTTGTTAAGAATTCGCCAATTTTCACTGAGTTTCATCATTTATTGAACTCATGACAATAATCTTTTCAACGTTACGAATTTGTTTTACAATACATCAGTTCATGTGTAAACAGTACCTTTAAACAGTATGAATATTTTGCAAAATCTAGTTTAGAACAGTTGACCTAAGTAAGTGGCTACATTTACACTAGTGAATCTAAACTTTTGATGGGTAGTATATTTGATTAAAAAAATCTCGCCATTCCGTCTTCTTGGTTTATGAAATCAACCCAGGGCTCCCTGGAACCGTTTCGCAGCGGATATCAATCAATCAAACCATTTCTGTCATGTATTTCATGTCTGCAAGAATCTCCAGCTGTGAATAGCACACACGGGACACAAAACAAACATAAACGTGTTCTGTTGTTGACAACTTCCATGATGGTCTTACAGCAATCAACACGTCCAGTGCCACCACTTGCCCATAGCAGGGGACGCGCCTTTCATAACAGTGTGTGTCTTCCAGCGAATGTGTCTCTATGCCGTGTACATTTCAGTCAATCATGATTTGTCATTTGGCAAGGCACCCCTGCGATCACATATTGTTGATTTATGTTCAAGGTACTGGTATCCAGAGTTTCAATTTTGTAATAAGGCCCTGGGGTTATAGCCCGGGAAAGCCACATTTAAGAAAAACAGAGTTGAAAATGGTGTGGCTCAATCGGCAATGGGCATGGTTGAGTGATCGTGTGAATGTAGCTCTCCCGGCAATGCGCTATCAGCTAATCCATGTTACCGTAAATCCACGAAGGCTTCAGATCCTCTGCCAGCTTATCGTTACGATGAAATCAACACATGCATTTACCGCCGGCCAAAAGGACACATATATATCTGAAAGTACGAAACTACGAAATCTGTCTGCCGATCCCGGCACCTTAAGCTCCCTGATTCACTAACCTGGCGCCTTAGCCAGCTCGCCCACCACCCTAAACCTGGCGCCTTAGCCAGCTCGCCCACCACCATTTAGGGTTTTACCATTGCTGTGGGGTCCAGGCATTAGGGAAAATAAATGTGGTTCAAGGACTGTGAGACAGACAAGTGTAATAGCTACAATCTCACCTACTCGTATTGGTCATATGCTTGCATACCTGTAATAATAGCCTTGCTCCAAGACTGTACTGATTGCTGAGCCCATGGATGTACAGCAATTCTATCATTCAAAGAGGCAAGTCTAAATAAGCGGACAGTACCCCTGTCTGTTATTTATTATTTTTTAGAAATTGCCATTTAAACTATTAATTGTTACCTTAGAGACTTGTGCTACATAATAGCTACAATCACACCTACTCATATTGGTCATATGGTGAGAGTTTTGTTTTACACCGCTTGTAGCAATATTCCAGCAATATCATGGCGGGGGGGCACCAGAAATGGGCTTCACACATTGTACCATGTGGAGAATCGAACCCGGGCCTTCGGCGTGACGAGCAAAAGCTTTAACCACTAGGCTACCCCATTTGTCATATGCTTGATTACCCGTAATAGCTAATGAACACTTTTTACAGAAAGACAGTTCCTAAATTATACACAGAAAATGTAATAAAAAGAGCCCAGAGGCGTTCTTCATTTTCTGAAAGTGCGGTAACCTTGACTTGTGACCTATTTTAGACTTGCGCGGGCTGTATTGGGTCTGTATGACATGCTACAACGAGGGGTATCCACCCTAGTTGCATGCCAGGTGTGATGAGGGTGCCGCAGACAGTCTCACCCTGGTACCACTAATTCTGGAGAAACCACCATGCTGTACGACTTATCTGTGTGGGGTAGTACCAGCCCCATACATCACCACGCACGGCCCATTCTTCCCAGGGGTTATGCATGTAATGGGTAATCCATGTTCACGATCAACGAGTGCTACAAATGTCTGGTACGCTAAAACACTGCCAAACACTCCCACCCCACCACACACACACACACACACACACACACACCATCCCCTCGAACCATTCACTTTGGTTCCACGTGCCATGATAATGATACATGTATCACTCTGTAGCTAGATTTTCGTAAAATTTGATTAATTTCTCCCTACAGATCTACCCCGACCTACAGGTGGGGGTCGCACGCGTAGATATGTGGATCATGATCGTGGGTAGGGCATCACTTATAGGAATGGGGGTGGGGTGGGGGGTCTCATTTGTCGGTAGAGGATGCCATTTATGGGTGGGTGATCACAATCGTGGGTAGGGGATCACATACATAATTATGTGGGGGTTACAAACGTGGGTGGGAGTCACTAACATGGGGGAGGTGTCACATATGTGGTGGAGTGGGGGGTCACATACATGGGGGAGGTGTCACATATGTGTGGGGTGGGGGGATCACATACATGGGTGGATTGCACTAGCATCACGCAACTCACGAGGAAACCTTATCTCTGTATTGATCTGGGTATAATACATTTGACTCATTGCTGCAATTGTGACCTCAGACCTCTGACCTAACTTCGTGTCAAAGGTGTGGTCACATTTCAGGCCAACTTTTCCTCACTACAAATGTGACCCAATTGTGAAATACATGACACCTCGGCTGACACGTGCTAACTAAACTGACGTATAAAAGAAAGTACACACCCGGTTCTGTGAGATTATCTTCCAAAGACCAATAATCGTAAATAATTGTTAAAACATGTTTTGACTGTGACTTACAAGTACAACATCGAGTACGATATCATTCGCCTTCCCTCTATGTCAACTGACATTGCAGAGGACTATTCTAGCTAATTCACCAAATTCCTTATGTATGTAAAAAGCACCATCAGCAGAAAATTGTAGTATTAATTTGCTATAAACCTGAAAAAAACCATATATACCCATGGTTGGTGGTGGCTGAAAATATAATCTAAGATTACCACTGGAAGTGTTTATAAAACTGAAGGAGCTGAATTGACCACGGTGTACTACAAGGTTGTGTTTATGAGCCTTGGTATGACAGTGCTGGTCTAGTGTTCGTGGAGATCAGCTACGACCAGTCTTGTTTCTTTCTGGATCTGACCCACTCACTCATCACTCACCCAGTCACTCACACCACGGGTCTCTGGTTAAACGAGGTCCGCAGTGTGACAGTCGTATTCACTGGTGGTACTGTTTCCAATGCATTACACTGTTTGACATTCAGCAGGGGAAGGGTGGGAGTTGAGGCCAGGAGGCAGGGGTGTGCCATATTCAGACTTGCGCCATATATCGACTGAGAGTTCTGGAGGTTAACTGCAAGGTACGACAACTGCATGGGCATTTCCAAATAAACTAAATATTATGGAAATATATACTGAATATTATGGAAACTTTCAGAACAGTAACACTATACATGAGGAGCGCCACATCACATGACAAGACATGAGTGACTATGTGAAGATCACTGTTCACCCTAATACTCGGCCGACCTTTCCTGGAAGCTTGGCCAGTGTTGCAATTATTGTATGATCACTGTGTTTATGTTACCCTGCCTTGGATGTATAATGCCAGTGTACTTACTGTGTATTAATTTGCATTCATTTGAATATGCCAATGAGAGAAATAGAGAGAGAGAGAGAGAGAGAGAGAGAGAGAGAGAGAGAGAGAGAGAGAGAGAGAGAGAGAGAGAGAGAGAGAGAGAGAGAGAGAGAGAGAGAGAGAGAGAGAGAGAGAAACTGGTGGGTTTTGGGGAGAGCAACTGTAACTAACCTGTATAATGTTTGGACGCAACATCAGCAAACAGAAAAGTTACAACACATTGAAAAAAAAATAAATAAACATATGCAGTAGGATAATTATGGTTTAAAACAAGCCGGCGGGTCTACATTACGCTTGACACCTTGTCTACAGCACACATTAATCGTTATATGTCTTATTTTGTGCGTGGATATACTTTGAGACTGACAGATGATGGCATGTTGTTCCGGCGTTCGTTCGTATGGAAGATATAAACTGGCCATTTTTTCCTTGCCTGTAGGTATGAAATTATATATTTCATGATATGTAAATGAGAAATTAACGGAGGCAGATTGTTGCGATTAGTGTGTTGCTTTAGAAAGACACGTCAGATGTAAAAATATCCTCACGGAAAGGTCAAGGACGTATGTAGAGTAAATCACGACCCCTGTCTGCAGGCCCCGGCCACGCAACTGTCGGCTGAGGGTCACACTACAACTTTGTCCCATTGTGCTGACCCGTCAGGCAGCAGTGATCAATGCATATGCATCATAACGGGATCACGATTGGGGGAAATGTTTTGCATCTAAGTTTTGACGATGGTGACATGTGACGTGTGTTGACAACTGACACCGTGCAAAGGTACACAGACCGGGATGATGCAGTGTTTCACCAGGGCTATGAACTTCCTTGATATTCACACTGTCATTATAGCGGTGCAGCAGTCAGTCACTCATGGTTATAACAGTTTGTGTGGAAGGCAAGTCCACTTCCCTCTACACACACACTTTCACTGTCACATTTTCAAGAGCAACCGTTGAGTTAGGCCTAAAACCACTTTAAACCATTACTTCAGCTACACCAAGGCGTGTCCGCTAATGGTGGGAGGGAAGTCCGGAGTAAAGCAAACCTGATGCTTACAAGAGCTATTACATACATCACAGTAACAAATAAGATACAAAATTCACAATATATAAAGTAGTACATACATGGTATAGATGTACGTTAACTCCTGACGCTCACTCAGAGGTATCTCCTCCAGGTGTTTATCCAACACATTTAGTGTCCTGTATGCAACGTATACCGGAGGATGTACTACATCCTGGTATAGTATATGTATATGTATATAGAATACGGGAGGATACTGTATACATTTATAAATATGAAGGAAATACTAGAAAATACGAAGCATGACATAACATTTTAATTTGGAATGTAAAAGTATCTGAAGAACTTGTACAAATCTGTAAATCAAAAAGATATTAAAATACACCGGTATTATAATGCGGATTAGTATTTGTTGTTTTACCTCGTAGATAGCAATATAATTAAACCTGGAAGCATAAGATAATCGGGTCTTCCAATGCTGCTAAGATGAGTTTTTACCACAGGAGTATAATTAATATATAACAAAATTCATAAAGGATCTAAACAACGTTAGTTAAGAAAACTGTATAGTCATCCGGTTCTCGGTCTACTGATTCAGCATTTATGCAAGTCTCGCAAACAGACAGTCCAGCAACCTGATACGCGATAGACAGGCGATAAAAGAATCAACGTTTATGTTTGACCCCATTGTTGCAACATGTTCCCTCTCAAGTCATTCTACCAGGTTGGTTGGCCGTCATAGGCCGCTGCTTTTTGTAGAAAGAGGGCTATTTGCCTCTGCATTGGCGGGCGTTCAATCAGGTTTCCTTACATTCACGATGTGAAACTTGCAATTGATCAGGGTATAACTCGTTTGTAATAAATGGCTAAGAGACACCTAGGTTATCACCGTGACACAACTTGTAATTTATTGGAGCAGGGTATGAGCTAGGGCCGTGTACTAGGCCCTATCCAATTTGTGGTTGATGCAGAAATATCATGTTTGGTTGACTATTAAGTTCATGGCGTTTTGTTGTCAAATGTTATTAAGGTTATTTGAAAGAAACAAAATTTCAGTTAGACACAATTTTGTTAGAAAAAAATTCACAGAGCTCCTCGATGAATGGTTATGTGTATTGGAGAGTCGTTATCATATCTCAGTATTCTATTTGATAAAGTGTCAATTTTCATATTTAGTTACATAAGGGAGTTCATAATAGTGATTTAGGTTTCGTGAGTAGTACATCTTGGCACACCAAAGGGAGGCAACCTGAGAATTCGGGTGCAAAGGACCATTCTCCATATATTGTGTACATGGAAGTTATGAGGTCGTATAAAGGACAGAAAGGAATTCACTATCAAATGGTGTGGACATCCACTGTAAAAGTATGAAGCAATATTTCTGAGTTGAGTCGACAATAAACATGAAGATATAAAGTATGAAATGCAACCTCGTGGAAGCTTAACGAATATTTGGTTTCATGAACTGCTTCTGTTAAACCCACAGTTACAAAGATATCTGTGAATGACAGAATATGAACAAATTAAAACCAAAAAAATTCTCATCTCGGAAAACGATAAAATGAAGACCCTTTCTAAGTTCATTATTGTAGTGTCTAAGCGTGCTGTCGTTGATATCGGGTGCAATGTACGTATCCTCAAGTACAACAATTGGTGTATGTTTTTCAGAAAATACACTGAATTAAATGAACAATATGATTCTTTAAAATGTGCTCACATCAAATATATGCTTTGGTGACCTGAGTAATGTGCTGTCTCATCCTCGAATCAGGTGACGTAACCATGCAGACAATGATGCTTTTAATAGCAGTTTCAATGTGTCTACTTCATACATAAATTGAACCCGAGGTCTCTGATGATATGCTTTGATTCTGCCGTTGAGGTAAACTGAATAATTAGGTATTAGCTTCACACGAACCTGGGTGTATATTTCTACTGAAAAGAGATGAGTAATTTGTCATCAAACTACAGAACATCTGGTTGCACAGAAGGCAATGGATATATATAAAGACTTGGTTAAATCAGGTTGTGTATCGCGACTAGTCATGTAACATGTTCCGTATCAGTGCCAAGGCCCGTCTGGGGCGACAGGAGGCGTCGTGTACTCGGCAACAACCACACTGTAACCTGTTTTTTAATGGCCAACTTCCCAAGTTAAGCAATATTATTGATGAAAGCATTTATAGCGGCCTCGGGGAAATGATGAAGATTCAAAGAACCTCTGTAACGGAATTGAAGCACAGCTGCTGGAACCTCCTCGCTTCCTCATTTAACACAATCGTGTAAACCATGACCAGTTGTTTCCGAGTATTACTCACCGTACATCCCAGTCACGATCAGGACAATGTGTACATGTAACATGTCGAGTCTTGTAGACCAGAGCGGCGACAAGACATTCAGCATCAGTGACGTTACCGTCGTCATCTACACCCCGGCTGTATCCCACGCTATAAACTATAGACTTTAATATTGTGTGTTACGACGCAATAACCATAAATTAATCAGGTATCAGTCCGTAAAAGGAGTTTGTGTGAATAAACACCCAAATAAGTGTGATATATTTAACAATTGTATTCTAAAGTTAAGTCAAGCATAGAGTGATTATGCAGGTCTGCAAGTCAATGCGTCTCTGAGTTCTGGCCTCTCTTTGGATTATGTATATAGTCACGTGTGTTCAGGTAAGACGGGGTTCAGCATCACTATTACACTTCTATCAGTTGTGTCATCGCCAACGTAGCCAGACGTCCATCTAATCAGCCTTTCGGATAGCTGTACACAGCCCGAAGTAATGATATGAATTAGAAAGCCGGTGGCAAAAGTACGCACCGTTGTTGTTGTGCCAACTCGCGGCCCGACCTAGTCGCTGTTTAACATAGATACCCCACTCGGAAGCAGTGTTGATCAATATTTCCAACATGTACCAAATATATACGTCTTTTGGACTGACGCAACCGGGAATCGAAACAGCCAATCCACCGCTCTCCGGGTGGCAACACACACACAACACACACGCACGCACGCTCGCACGCACACACACTCACAAGGGTACCCCCCCTTCGGCCCCTCCTCTCCCGTCCACGTTATTGATGTGTCCGTATACGTGCGTCCTCACAGTCATAGCATTCATTTGACAGAGTTGGAGTATTGCTGAGACCTACATCTGTCGTGACCCAGATTTGGTTGGGAATTCCCCTGAATGGGACATTCTGGAGACACGTGTGTGAATGTGACATGTGACATCAGATTTCAATATATTTCACTGTGTACCTGATCGATTTCTAACGTAGATTTTTTTCTCTATTTACAAAACACATATATTGATTAGTCAGCAGTTATTCATTTCAGGTGGCAGTCCTGAACGGTCTCGTGTCATTTCGTATCACTGTGGATCTCACCTGTTGCGTCACTTCTATTATCATGTCTCGTCAGTTCCATGTCATACCAATGATTTAGTTGGACATGTTTAGGTAGAAACGTTCATGTATGAAGTATTTGTCTGCGGTAAATGTAATATTTGAGTGTGTAATGATCACATTTCATCCAGCATGTAATAACGTATAGTTACTCGTTACTTCATATTCAATACATACATTTTATTACCTACAAGGGCGAAAATATCGGGGTTCATATTTTTCATACTATGCCCTAGGGCAAAATATCACTTTTTAATGGTGACGTGACGTCATGAACGTTTCTTCTGTGACCTTAGAATGTCTTCAGTAACCCATGCTTGTCGTAAGAGGCGACTAACGGGATCGGGTGGTCGGGCTCGCTTTTTTGTTGCCACATGTCATCGGTTCCCACTTGTGTAGATCGATGCTCATGCTGTTGATCACTGGATTGTCTGGTCCAGACTCGATTATTTACAGACCTCCGCCATATAGCTAGAATATTGCTGAGTACGGCGCAAAACTAAACTCACTCGCTCATTCTGTGAACTTGCGTTCTGCATGCAGCGTTCTTTAGGCACTCGTGTCGTAAACATTGTATGACATGGGCACTCTATGTCCTCTATGTCTTTGATCAACTAAACCGTAAAGTTAATAAAAGATATCGGAATATACAATCTGACTGACAGGTCGTTGTTGATCATTCACATTTACTGTCATCTGAAGCGAAACAGATGAAAGTATGCAGCTATGTACCTATGGAGTTGACGAAACAGACAAAAGCATACCAAACTAATGAGATATGAAGATGTCGAGAGGTGACGAAACAGACAAAAGCATACCAAACTAATGAGATATGAAGAAGTCGAAAGGTGACAAAACAGGCGACAGTATAGGAAACTAATGAGATTTGAAGAAGTCGAGAGGTGACGAAACAGACAAAAGCATACCAAACCAATGAGATATGAAGAAGTCGAGAGGTGACGAAACAGGCGACAGTATAGGAAACTAATGAGATTTGAAGAAGTCGAGAGGTGGCGAAACAGACAAAAGCATACCAAACTAATGAGATATGAAGAAGTCGAGAGGTGACGAAACAGACAAAAGCATACCAAACTAATGAGATATGAAGAAGTCGAAAGGTGACAAAACAGGCGACAGTATAGGAAACTAATGAGAAATGAAGAAATCTAGAGGTGACAAAACAGGCGACAGTATAGGAAACTAATGAGATTTGAAGAAGTCGAGAGGTGGCGAAACAGACAAAAGCATACCAAACTAATGAGAAATGAAGAAATCTAGAGGTGACAAAACAGGCGACAGTATAGGAAACTAATGAAATCTGGAGAAATCGAGAGGTGACAAAACAGGCGACATTATTCGAAATTAATGAGATATGAAGAAGTCAATAGAAGTAGAAACAGCTGAGATAGGACATAGTCTTTTATATCCTAAAGAAGCAGAAGACACAATCAGACTTACGTACACATGGAAAAAAAACTTAATATATATAAGACGTCCTCGCCTGCTGACACAAGGGTGGATCAATGAGGATCCGTCAAAGGACGTCCCCGGCTGGTGACACAAGGGTGGATCAATGAGGGTCTGTCACAGGGCGTCCTCGTCTGGTGACACAAGGGTGGATCAATGAGGGTCCGTCACAGGACGTCCTCGTCTGGTGATACCAGGGTGGATCAATGAGGGTCCGTCACAGGACGTCCTCGTCTGGTGACACAAGGGTGGATCAATGAGGGTCTGTCACAGGGCGTCCTCGGCTGGTGACACATGGGGGGATCAATGAGGGTCCGTCACAGGGCGTCCTCGGCTAGTGACACAAGGGTGGATCAATGGGAGCCCGTCACAGGGCGTCCTCGTCTGGTGACACAAGGGTGGATCAACGAGGGTCCGTCACAGGACGTCCTCGCCTGGTGACACAAGGGAGGATCAACGATGGTCCGTCACAGGACGTCCTCGCCTGGTGACAAAAGGGAGGATCAACGAGGGTCCGTCACAAGACGTGCTCGTCTGGTGACACAAGGAAGGATCAATGGGAGCCCGTCACAGGACGTCCTCGGCTGGTGACACATGGGTGGATCAATGAGGCTCCGTCAAAGGACGTCCTCGCCTAGTGACACAAGGGTGGAACAATGAGCGTCCGTCACAAGACGTCCTCGTCTGGTGACACAAGGGTGGATCAATGAGGGTCCGTCACAAGACGTGCTTATCTGGTGACACAAGGGTGGATCAATGAGGGTCCGTCACAGGACGTGCTCGTCTGGTGACACAAGGGTGGATCAATGAGGGTCCGTCACAAGACGTGCTCGTCTGGTGACACAAGGGTGGATCAATGAGGGTCCGTCACAAGACGTCCTCGTCTGGTGACACAAGGGTGGATCAATGAGGGTCTGTCACAGGACGTGCTCGTCTGGTGACACAAGATCAGGGTGGATGAATCAGAAGTCTGTTCACTTGCGGCACGCTACCGGAGTTTCCAGACACCAGTGCTGATGGTTTCCAGGTGAGTTTAGGTTCACTGGATAAGCATGAGGCGTGTTGGCGTCGTACGGAACGCCAGACAAACGTCACCGTAGGACGACATTACGGTGAGACAGAGTATGCACTGCAATGGGGCAGTGTTAGTAACACTGCAAGAAAGCCAACGCGTTTGTCCATGCAAATGTCAATGGCAGCACTACCGAGACACATGCTGGTCAAAGACTTTCAGGACGACGAGATCATGTCACGCGTGCACGTGTCGTAACGAATGACCTTCGGTGGCCAAACGTCAGCAGAATGTAATGACCACCGCCAACACGGTCTGTGTTTTGTCCTGTTGCATATCGTCCTTGAATTCACTCATCCGTTCATTACCTTCAACAGAATGATACCTCTGAGTGTTTCTGCAAGTATGTGATTTCAATATATTTAACACGAAATCTGCGGTTGATACTATTCGTGACACATAATATCATATTACGGCCTCCTATTGAATGTATTTCGACAAGCCACGGAGAAGGTTCTATCTGGTGACTGAATTGCAAGCTGGTTTGTGTTGTATTATGACACTTGTCCTCCAAGGCTGAGTTCCTGACAACACAGTATGTATCAACAACACACGACGTCACTGACTCCGGTCATACAACATATATACTAGGCACATAAAGAAATTGTGCATACAAAATTTAAAATCTAAATTTATCAAACCTGTGTAGACACATAAGGATTTAAACTCAGAGATTAGTGACATATATCCAACATGCACGCACGTGCCACGTTCCGTGACGTCAGTGGGTTCGTCCTTGAGATGTGCAATACGTTGTTGCACGTGCATTCCGGGAAAGAGAAACAGAGCAAATGAATGCCACACAATACTGTCACTTTGGAAAGCTCAACCCCTGCCCTTGCGATCGTTCAAAAAATTAAACGGCTATTGAAACGCATAGCATGCCAAGGCTCACGACTGCACAACGTCATGAGGCCATTGGGATGGTCCGTGGGGGAATGTCTCAACGACAAGTGGCTGCACATTTCCACTGCCACCGGAACACCATTTCTGCACTGGTGAGACGCTACCAGAACACAAATGACGTCATCGATCGGCCACGTTCTGGACGTCCACGAGGAATCGCTTTGGTGGTGGTTCCGTGATGATTTGGGGTGGAATAACAGTACGCCAAAGAACTCCTTTGGTGATTGTTCAGGGCAACTTTACTGGTATGGGCTACAGGGATCAGATTCTTCGACCTGTGGCAATTCCTTTTCTGCAACGTCATGGCCCTGGGTTAACATTCCAACAGGACAATGCCCGCCCTCATACGGCAAGGGTTGCTATGGATTTCTTGCAACACCACAACGTTGATTTACTGCAAATTCACAGGATCTCTCCCCGATAGAGCATGTTTGGGACGAGATGGATCGACGTCTACGCCGTCTTCCTCATCCGCCAGATAACGTCCTTGACCCTGCAACAGAACTTGAGAGAATCTGGCGTGACATCCCACAAGCCTTCCTTGCACGTTTGATAGGCTCTATGCGTCGTCGATGCACTGCTGTTCTCAATGCCGATGGTGGACATACCCGTTATTGAGCTTGTGACATGGTCGTTTGACCCCTGTCCCGCTTGTGGACTCGTGACGTCATTGTGATTGAATTTTCAATTGAAATTCTCCCGACTTGTTATGGTCTCATAATCCCTCCATTAAAGTTTATATGTACCTTTGACATTGTTATCGTACTTATCAACTGGGATAATATTTTGACAATGCACAGTTTCTTTATGTGGCTAGTATACATACTACAACACCGAGTTAATTCATGATTGAATCAATAAATAAAAGTGCATGTATTTGTACCTTAACGATGACGTCATGGAGGCGAAGGTCGCACCCAGTATCATGGTCACCAGTTAACATGTGTGAACATTGGTCAACACGAGTTCGGTTTTTGAAATCGAGAGGAAGATGAAGTAATGATATGTGACATCACTGCGAGGTTACCGAGTGCACTGCTGGTGTTACACATCAACTCTACAACAAGCTTTCTGCAACACCAGCTACATCGGGGCATGGCGGCGTGGCACTGTTGTCACTGTCGGGGTTGTTGCGAGGCCTCTCAGTTGGGTCACGGTGACCCGTAATGGTACTAAACAAACCAGACCTCTTCATCCGTAGCATTCACACCTCGTTTTTCACAAGTTCCATGGTACAAAGATTGACACCGCGTCATCCCAGATGCCGTTATTCCGATACCCCATCTGATAACAATCTGGGAGGTTCTGCTTCAGGTCCACTTGTTCATGACTCTTTGTAAACGTAACAAGTATCAGTAATGTATCAATGTAATTGATACTAAATAAATGAAGGATACTAACGAACCGACCAACCTGGCAGTGGCAATAAACACTTATAGATTTTTACGAATCCATTGTCAGGGTAATTCAATGAAATATCGATCGGTTTTTCATTTAATCAGTAAAATATTGAATGATCATACGCTTGAATAATTTACAAATGATTGATAGATGATACACAACATCTGTTATATCTGTACAACCTTACACAACATCTGTTATAACGGTACAACCTTACACAACATCTGTTATAACTGTACAACCTGACACAACAACTGTTTTAACGGTACAACCTTACACGACGAGTGTTATAACGGTACAACCTTATATGACAGCTCTTTTAAGGGTACAACCTTACACGACAAGTGTTATAACGGTACAACCTTACACGACAGCCGTTATAACGGCACAACCTTACACGACGAGTGTTAAAACGGTACAACCTTACACGACAAGTATTATAACGGTACAACCTTACACGACAGCTGTTATAATGGTACAACCTTACTCGACAGGTGTTATAACGGTACAACCTTACACAAGTGTTATAACGGTACAACCTTACACGACAAGTGTTATAACGGTACAACCTTACTCGACAGCTGTTAGAATGGTACAACCTTACTCGACAGGTGATATAACGGTACAACCTTACACAAGTGTTATAACGATACAACCTTACACAACAGCTGTTATATCTGTACAACCTTACACGGCAGCTGTTATAACGGTACAACCTTACACAACAGCTGTTATATCTGTACAACATTACACAAGTGTTATAACGGTACAACCTTACACGACAAGTGTTATAACTGTACAACCTTACACAACAGCTGATATAACGGTACAACCTTACACAACAGTTGTTATACCTGTACAACCTTACACGGCAGCTGTTATAACGGTACAACCTTACACAACAGCTGTTATATCTGTACAACTTTACACAAGTGTTATAACGGTACAACCTTACACAACAGCTGTTATACCAACCTTACACGGCAGCTGTTACAACGGTTTAACACACGGCTGTTATAACGGTACAACCTTACACAACAGCTGTTATACCTGTACAACCTTACACGGCAGCTGTTATAACGGTACAACCTTACACGGCAGCTGTTATAACGGTACAACCTTACACGGCAGCTGTTATACCTGTACAACTTTACACGACGCCTACAACAACTGTGCACCATAATGTGCATTGTATTCGATGTATTCCACCACGGGACAGCCTGATTTATATCTATAACAGATGAACATTCAGTTTTACACTGAAAGTAAATATAACATGCAGCAGGCTAACCAACCAGACAGCCCAACTATTACAGATTACTATCAGATAATATATTGTGCATGTTACCGTGCATCTGCTGCAGGCGCTTGGCGCGGCCCCAAATACAATTGATCGCCCCGAGGTACGATAAGGTAAGTTTCTAATTATAGAATTATCCAACCCATTGTCTACTTGTGGAGTGACCATCCCTTCTGTCGCCAGGGACAACACAGGAAAATGAATTTGTGTTTCGAAATAAAATCACAAAATGTTAAACTCATTTTTGATGAAAATGACGCATGTGCTCAGTCTAATATTTATGAAAACTCGGTTCAGAATAAGTTCATTATATTCAGAAAAGGAGGTACCCAACACGTTTATAACATCATACTTGAAACAAATTTATTATAAATCACAGAATCCATATTGCCCGATTATAGATATGGACGCATGTTACGCGTGGATAGCGGTATGTATTTATTATATATAATATAATTCACCTTTCATCTGTTCTGGTGATGCAACTTTCATCTGTTCTGGTGATGCATCTTCCATCTGTTCTGGTGATTCACCTTTCATCTGTTCTGGTGATGCAACTTTCATCTGTTCTGGTGATGCATCTTTCATCTGTTCTGGTGTTCAAACCTTCATCTGTTCTGGTGATGCATCCTTCACCTGTTTTGGTGATGCATCCGTCAACTGTTCTGGTGATGCAACTTTCATCTGTTCTGGCGATGCATCTTGCATCTGTTCTGGTGATGCATCTTTCATCTGTTCTGGTGATGCAACTTTCATCTGTTTTGGTGATGCATCCGTCAACTGTTCTGGTGATGCAACTTTCATCTGTTCTGGTGATGCATCCGTCAACTGTTCTGGTGATGCAACTTTCATCTGTTCTGGTGATGCATCTTTCATCTGTTCTGATGATGCATCTTTCATCTATTCTGGTGCCTGTATGTTGTCCATTCATATACATATACTATTACCGTCTTGGGCATAGGTGTAGTATACTATGTATATAGGCGTAGTATATTGTGTACATGTATATACAGTAGTAGTAATTGTGGTTACTTTGTAGATATGAAAGTTATTTCTTTTAGGGTACAGACACAACAAGTATATCAGGTCAAGCTTTTCCCTATCACTTCCGCTATATATATGATTAAAGTATTGTACAAGACCATTAGTTGGAACATTAGTTGAGGCGACGTAAACGTCCACACTCACTACCCGTTACAGCATGTCGTGCCTGGTGGTCCGGTGGCCTGGTGGCCCGGTGCCCTAGTTCATCCTCACCCACGGGACGGAGAAGAGGGGAGAGTGCTGACCTATTTAATACACAGGTGAACATGGCAACACTGTTTAGGCCTGCAGGTGAGAGAGACACGGTGCATGATTGTAGCCGATGTTGGGACTAGTCACGGGGTTCACGGAGACAACATCGCAGTGACACACACAGATGTGGTAGATGTGGATTGGCGTGGTTTTAGATAAACCGTCATTTGGAATTGAATGTATAAGTGAACTATATTGCGTGACAGTTCAACAGATGTCACTACTTCAACCATGTCCAGGAAACATTAACAATCCCGGTAAAGGGAGATATTCGGAACCTAGTTGGTAAGGAATTCCCGATATATCGGCATAGAGAATAATCTACGTGACACCGTGACTGGATGTTGGATGTGACCTGATATTGGAAATGACCTCTTTGAAATATAAAACTATATGTAAAGTTATAACACAAAATGTGCTAGCCCTTCGATAAACTACATTCAATGTGAACATCGCCAAGATCTTTCCTTAAGACCGATAATTGCCGGTCCAAGCTGTGGAACCCACTGTTTGAGTTATTTCATAGATATTCTTTTGAAACCGTATCTCATGAAAGTAAAAAGTTATACCAGAGATACGATGGATTTCTTAATCTTTCTACCTGAAGCTATCCCTGATGATATAAAATCAGTTACTTTTAATGTTAACAAATAATATTGCAATATTCCCCATAAACTGGGACTTGAAGCGACAGCATATATAATTATTACCTGATAGATTTACTAAGTCATTTATACTTGAAAGTGTACAATTCATATTAAACAATGACATTTTCTTCTTTGACGGTATACATTAACTAAAGGTACAGCTATGGGTACAACCTACGCAAACTTAGTATCAGGGTATATAGAAAATAATATAGTTAATCAATTAGAGGAAAATATTCAAAAAAATCTTTCTCTCTCTCTCTCTCGCTCTCTCTCTCCCCTCTCTCTCTCGATCGATCGATTTGCCTAAAACGTGGCATATTTTTTGTGTCCTGATTACTACTGTGTTTCTCACGTGTCGCGTAGGCTGTTTGATACCGTCAGTATGCACGTGCATTTCGTGTTACATCAAAAAAGTCGTTTTGGATTTTTTGCGACGTTCTGGCAATTCGTTAACTTGTTCGCCGTTTGTTCCCGGAAAGGATGGTTCTGTACGTGTGTGACACGGCTCAATATGGTTTTATCACTTCATTTTTATGTGAATTGTTATGTAATATTTTGCGGTGTATAGTTTCTTTTGAGTACTAGTTTATATACTCTATGAGATCTGATAGTGGCTGTGACCTAATCTGGTGACCTGATACTCTTCGTGAACCAATACTCTACGTTACATAGATACTTGGCGTGGCCTGATACTTGGTGTTATCTGATACTCAAATTGATATTCCACGTCATCCGACATTCTTTGATATTAGGTTACGGCTGTCATAGCACTAAATTCGCATTGAGGAACGAGAGCTTGAACCCATGCTTTTCGTAAGAGGCGACTAACGGGATCGGGTGGTCAGACTCGCTGACTTGATTGACACATGCCCTCGTATGCCAATTACGTAGATCGATGCTCAAGTTGTTGATCACTGGATTGTCTGGTCCAGACTCGGTTATTTACAGACTGACGCCATAATTATGGCTGGAATAATGGCTGAGTGCGGCTTTAAATAGTAAACAAATAAACAAACAAGCAAAACGAAACCTTGATCCTCTACGAGATCCCCCGATACTGGGTGTGAGCTGCTACTCACCTTGATCCTCTACGAGATCCCCCGATACTGGGTGTGAGCTGCTACTCACCTTGATATTGACCAACAGCTAAGATGTCTGACCTTTGTTTGTCCCACAGAGGACTCATGTTATATCAGCATTGTTTACACAGTGTACAGGTATCAGGGTGTCATGACAGTGATTGACAGCAATGAGTTTCTTATCGAACTTATCGAGCAGATTGATCCGACTTGACCTGATTCCCGTTTCTGAAGTTATGACTTCATGCGATGAACACGCTGTTCCGTTTACATGGAGCAACAGACAGTTCCAACAAAATTATTTACATTAATTAAAACCAACACTGTTGTTAATATAATGTTACTATGAATAATAGTCTATCGATTACCATAATTGTGCCGATACATAGTCTATGGTACGATGATCACACCACTGTCTAGACATGGAAATAGACACCAGACAGTAAAAATATTTCGCTCTGCATCTGCTATTTGTCACTGCGCGCGTCGTGAAAAAAAATATTATGATATCCCATTTTAGTAAGTTCAGTTACACATACAGTCAAATCCCGATGAGTCGAATGCCGGTGTCTCGAATATTATGCATAACTCGAAGTACCTGTCGGTCCCGACCATTCCCTGTTATAGTTGTCATCATTTGAATACCGGTTACACGAATTCGTCTCATAAATACACACGATGACTCGAGAAGGAAATTTGGTCCCATGAGATTCAAACAACAGCAATCTTGTATACATAAGCGGGTGAGTTCAAAAGGCAGATTAGTGATTTTACGGAAATCACTGTCTGTGCTAATCAGACTGGAACTGATAAGGTGCCTCTATTAGTGATATGGAAATCATTAGGTAAACAAATGCTTAGGTGGAGGAATTAGGACTGGATCATCTTTTTTCTACCCTCATAGACATACCTATGTCTCGAATACATCGATAAGACGAATTTATTACTTGGTCCCCAGCGATTCGACTCATCGGGATTTGACTGTATATGTAAATGTAGAGATGTACAATTGATCCATCGCACCCCAGCAGATCAGCGGAGTCTATTCCGTTGCTTGTCCCAGTCATATTTTGTATCAGTCAACATGAGGATTGTATAGTTGATATACACCACCCATCTGTGCGATATGTAAGTCTATATATATCCAACACGGACACACGTGTGTGTTTTATTGGCCGCCTATTGCTCCCAGGCCTTAATTATATGAACAACAATAAAACACGTGTATGAACAAAACATATCTGTCAATCAGATGACAATACATCTAAGTTAAAATTTGTTACTGGAAACCTGTCAGGTAATTAATATACAACACCCAGGTGCTTTCCGGGATAAAATTTCCATCGGTAAAAAGTCTCCAATTATCTTTGATCTGACATCCACACGCATTCCAAAGTAGATAAAAGTTGTCAATTTCACGGATGACCACACTGAGGGGAAACAAAAGTCAGTCAAGCATATGTGTCGGTTAATGCTGCCAAAACATCTGCGTTTATATCAACTATTAATGTTGCTTTTGACAATCTGTGACAATCGAACCCCACTGAGTGATTTCGGACATGTTTACCTGAATCGACCATATCGGTCAGACTTTAGGGGAAGAAATGTGATCGTAACGTGATATGTTTGCCTCGAGACATTGGCAAGTGTTGATTTCATGGGCCAATAGTAACTTAAACAAATTAAAGAACTCTTATCACATACGATAAATAGTTGTATGTATAGGTTTAGATACTTGGTACTGACGTCCACCAATGCACCATATACCTGCTTCTGTATGTAAGTGTATGTGACTGATGTCAGGGGAAAGTTTCATTTCAACACATGCCGGCACACGGCTTTGTACTTTTGTCACGACAGAGACTGTTTTGTTAACACGGAGCTTGACCAAAGTGACACCATAGTTGGCATCACATACTTCCCATGTCATCAGCTCCTGATGGCACTGCTTGTATAACGGAAATTGGACCAATACCTATGGTCGTTGGTTCGAAGCCAGGTTTGCTCGGATATTTCTCGGTATTTCGACACCAAATCAACCCTATCTGGTTGCCACACCGTCATGAGCCTGCAATTCTGTTCTAGCAGTGTTAAATTCTGTGATTGTTTCTTTGACACTTAACGCCGCACAAATTGCAGCTATATGGCGGCGGTCTGTAAATAATCGAGTCTGGACCAGACAATCCAATGATATGAATTAGTATGTGTCAATCAAGTCAGCGACCCTGGCCACCCGATACCGTTAGTCTCTTATAACGACAGGCATGGGTTGCTGAAGACCAATTCAATTATTTATCAATAATTATGACAATTTATCAAGTTTTATCCGAGTAAATACTAAAACCCCTTTCAGCAACTTTTTAGCAATATCAGCGCGTGTTATACCAAGAAAGGGTTTCCACAATGAATAGTAGGGAATCGAACCCGGGTCCTCGGTGGAGCAAACGCGTTTACCACTCGGCTACCCGATACCCGATGGGAACACATGTAGACCACCCGGTACTAGCCGATTCACATTCCTTGTAGAGGGGCACATTAAGGACAGTTAGTTCTGCCATGAATACCAATGAAGTGTCCATATTGGTTCATTCATTTTTGCTAATCAAAACAGAAGGCGCGTGACTGTGAAAAACAAACAAATATAACTGCACCTTCAAACCAGTTACGAAACAAATGAAGATACTCTACTCCAAAGCTTTCTCTTAAACAAGGCATTTATTGCCCGATGTAACACAATCGTCGAGTCACGGCGCACAAAGAACTCACACACCTGTTACCAGAAGAATTGTAATTAGCTGTCAATCATTTCTAACTGTGTCCATTTCAGTCTCAATGTTTATTCCTTTGTGCTTACGTCTCTGTCAGATTGGCAAGTTGCCAATAGAGTTTGACATCAAAGCTATAAAACACTCCGTCACGGCACGAGCGACAAATCCAAACGGGGGAGCGCGTCTACAAAGATTCTGACATGCCGATATTAAATGTCCCATGGTTGTAACCTCACCGACGACTGGGCAGAGAGTTTAAATGGCAATGAATGTGTCTGTCGTAATCATGTGATGATGTGTGTTCTTCACAATAAACATAATAGACTGATGGTTGTTTAATCTTGCCGGGCTTTGAATGGGTTGTTCGTATTTATTATGCTGACATCCATTTACTGTGTAATTCCACCAGAAGGTACAGAGACAAGCGACCATCAGGTGTGAGTTTACTCACCGTCGGTTCTTCCCATTTGACGTGGTGTGTGTAACGTCCCCTGTACGTCTTCAAGCCGTGCACGTGTTTGGTCACAATGATGTTTGTGTCTGATGAATAACATACTGCACGGGGTATTTGACATCCACTTACACACACCTCGTCTGTGAGGAGAAGTCACTACTTTAATAACGATATTACTAGGTTACTGACATGATGTTGAAGGGTGTATTGGGGTGAGGTGTTGTGTGGTGGGTGTACTGGGATGAGATGATGTTGAAGGTGTATTGGGGTGAGGTGTTGTGTGGTGGGTGTACTGGGGTGAGATGATGTTGAAGGGAGTATCGGGGTGAGGTGCTGTGTGGTGGGTGTACTGAGATGATGTTGAAGGGAGTATTGGGGTGAGGTGTTGTGTGGTTGGTGTATTGGGGTGAGATGATGTTGAAGGTGTATTGGGGTGAGGTGTTGTGTGGTGGGTGTACTGGGGTGAGATGACGGTGAAGGGTGTATTGGGGTGAGGTGATATTGAAGAGTGTATTAGCGTGAGGTGATATTGAAGGGTGTATTGGGTTGGGTGGGAGGATATTGAAGGGTGTATTGGCGTGAGGCGATATTGAAGGGTGCATTTGGGTGAGAGGATATTGAAGGATGATATTGAAGGGTGTTTTGGCGTGAGGTGATATTGAAGGGTGTATTGGGGTGAGAGGATATTGAAGGGTGTATTGGGGTTGGGTGATATTGAAGGGTGATATTGAAGGGTGTATTGGGGTGAGAGGATATTGAAGGGTGTATTGGGGTTGGGTGATATTGAAGGGTGTATTGGGGTGAGAGGATATTGAAGGGTGTATTGGGGTGGGGTGATATTGAAGGGTGTATTCGGGTGAGGTATTATTGAAGGGTGTATTGGGGTGAGGTGATATTGAAGGGTATATTGGGGTGAGAGGATATTGAAGGGTGCATTGGGGTGAGAGGATATTGAAATGTGTTTTGGCGTGAGGTGATAATGAAGGATGTATTTGGGTGAGAGGATATTGAAGGGTGTATTAGGGTGAGGCGATATTGAAGGTGTATTGGGGTGAGAGGATATTGAATGGTGTATTGGGGTGAGGCGATATTGAAGGGTGTATTGGGGTGAGAGGATATTGAATGGTGTATTGGGGTGAGGCAATATTGAAGAGTGTATTGATGTGAGAGGATATTGAAGGGTGTATTGGGGAGAGGTGATATTGAAGGGTGTATTAGGGTGAGGTGATATTGAAGGGTGTATTGGGGTGAGAGGATATTGAAGGGTGTCTTCGGGGTGAGAAGGATATTGAAGGGTGTATTGGGGTGAGGCGATATTGAAGGGTGTATTCGGGTGAGAGGATATTGAAGGGTGTATTGGGGTGAGAGGATATTGAAGGGTGTATTAGGGTGAGGTGATATTGAAGGGTGTATTGGGGTGAGAGGATATTGAAGGGTGTATTGGGGTGAGAGGATATTGAAGGGTGTATTAGGGTGAGGTGATATTGAAGGGTGTATTGGGGTGAGAGGATATTGAAGGGTGTATTGGGGTGAGAGGATATTGAAGGGTGTATTGGGGTGAGGCGATATTGAAGGGTGTATTCGGGTGAGAGGATATTGAAGGGTGTATTGGGGTGAGAGGATATTGAAACGTGTTTTGGCGTGAGGTGATATTGAAGGGTGTATTGGGGTGAGGCGATATTGAAGGGTGTATTGGGGTGAGTTATTATTGAAGGGTGTATTAGGGTGAGGCGATATTGAAGGGTGTATTGGGGTGAGAGGATGTTGAAGGGTGTATTGGGGTGAGAGGATATTGAAGGGTGTATTAGGTCGAGGTGATATTGAAGGGTGTATTGGATGGGGTGATATTGAAGGGTGTATTGGGGTGAGGTGATATTGAAGGGTGTATTGGGGTGAGGTGATATTGAAGGGTGTTTTGGCGTGAGGCGATATTGAAGGGTGTATTGGGGTGAGTTATTATTGAAGGGTGTATTAGGGTGAGGCGATATTGAAGGGTGTATTGGGGTGAGAGGATATTGAAGGGTGTATTGGGGTGAGAGGATATTGAAGGGTGTTTTGGGGTGAGGTGATATTGAAGGGTGTGTTGGGGTGAGGTGATATTGAAGGGTGTTTTGGGGTGAGGTGATATTGAAGGGTGTATTGGGGTGAGGTGATATTGAAGGGTGTGTTGGGGTGAGGTGATATTGAAGGGTGTTTTGGGGTGAGGTGATATTGAAGGGTGTATTGGGGTGAGGTGATATTGAAGGGTGTGTTGGGGTGAGAGGATATTGAAGGGTGTATTGGAGTGAGGTGATATTGAACGGTGTATTGGATGGGGTGAGAGGATATTGAGGGTGTAAGAGTTGTTTGAACAATAACTATCACAGGATTTGGCAGAAAGAGTCCGCGTCCTGCTGTTACTCAATCTTTGGGTGTCACGTGATCCTGGGGCTTCCAGTACTTCCACCTTCAAATGTGCGTTTGTTTATTGGAACCTTATTGTACAGCATTCTGAAAGAGAAAAATACAGACATCCATCCGTTCACTCCGTGCATCCCTTCCAAAATAACAGTGTAGTAATATACAAATAAACAATGTGGTTAATTAGTTGGTCACCTCCCTCGTCAGCAGACAAACGGATATCCAGGACACTATTATGTCACCAGACAAACGGATATTCAGGACACTGTGATATCACGAGACACACGGATATTCAGGGCACTATTATGTCACCAGACAAACAGATATCCAGAACACTGTGATGTCATCAAACAAACGGATATCCAGAACACTGTGATGTCACCAGACAAACGGATATCCAGAACACGGATATCCAGAACACTGTGATGTCACCAGACAAACGGATATCCAGAACACTGTGATGTCACCAGACAAACGGATATCCAGAACACTGTGATGTCACCAGACAAACGAATATCCAGAACACTGTGATGTCACCAGACAAACGAATATCCAGAACACTGTGATGTCACCAGACAAACGAATATCCAGAAAACTGTGATGTCATCAGACAAACGGATATCCAGAACACTGTGATGTCACCAGACAAACGGATATCCAGAAAACTATTGTGTTACCAGTAAGATATATTCTCTCACACCTCACAATGCGAAAAATTGCTTTATCGGAATTTTACGAGCATTGTATGGACAATCATCTTCAGGTGTTAGGGGCTTGTCAATATTGACATAAACACTGCGCGGGAAACCAGCTTGGAATCATGCTTAACAATATGCATGATTAAACGCCATCTACGCCATTTCTGATTCGTGGTCGGCAGGCGAAGGGTTCACGAAGTACATTTCATGCTCCATGGCTCCGAGCTGTCAACTAATTACAGCTCGCAGATTTCATGACAACATTTCGGTATTGTGACTGCCGTGTGAAGTGTTTGTAGCGACAAGTAGTTATTAGCGTAACACAGGAACAATGTTTAATTGTTTCATGATCTGGCAATGATCAACGGCTGCTGCTTCCGCTATGAATGGGACCGCAGGCACAATCTGTCACGTCCGTGTTTAGAAACAATTTTATCATTTAATAATACATCTAATATACATCAGTAGATATGATGCGTCATGAGCAGACGAGTTTCAGGGTTGGAAGTAGGCGCGGTTTGGGGTGAGGATGGGTTTGGAGGAGACGGAGTGGAAAGGAGAGGTTTAGGACAGGTGGGGTATAGAGGACGGGATGGGGAGTTGGGGGGGGCAGAGGTTTAGGACAGGTGCACTTGACTCCCTTTTACCTCCTTCTACGATACTTAGATCCTTCTACGATACTTGACTCCCCAAAAGATCTTACTGCTGTACCCGAGTCAAGTATCGTAGTAGGATCTAACTGGAGTCAAGTATCGTAGAATGATCTAACTGGTAGTCAAGTATCGGAGTAGGATCTAACTGGAGTCAAGTATTGTAGAATGGATCTGACTGGTAGTCAAGTATTGTAGTAGGATCTAACTGGGAGTCAAAATGTGTACAGTTGTGACTGACATATGGCTGGGTATGATCTCTCTATACCTATTTCATTGTAGTTCCATATAATTAAATATGGCCTCAACGATAATGACCATATCAACACTCACCTGTTGCAGTCTAACACTTCTCCCCCAAACCCCTAACTAAATGTGAGTTCAACAGGGCCCTTCACACTGCATCGCTGCCACACGCCCCGGATTGTGATCAAACAAAACGGTGTCGAACCAACCTCAATCGATATTGAACGGAGACCAAAGCTTTGCTAGGTACACAGTTTCTTGACTAAAAATCAAGCCTGGATGTGTTGACACTGGCTGGAGAACACACCGTGCCCCCTCGGTGAAGTGTGTCATGGGGTCTGGTGACATGGCGCCCGGGGATTAGACGAGCTGTAGTCGTTACGAAACACAGTCAACAGACTTAAGCTGGAGTTCTTATTCCATGTATTGACAGCTGCGGTCTTATTTAATCACCATTGATGTAATTTGGCCGGCGGGTTTCACAATTGTTTGGTTTGCATTTCTTTATCGGCGAAGATTTAATGTCGGTGGAACCTGTTCAGTACGGACAACTTAACACCGGAAACCCTCCTTTCCGGGAGATTAAATATGAGATACATTATTCAAACAATGATTAATCTGGATATCAGACGATTTGAATATATCGTGAATGTTTTGAGACATGGTGACACTGCTCATACATTAGAGAAACAAGCAAACATCGCGCTAGGCATCACGTGACACACGTCACTCACGCGCCACACAACTGTTGGTCTTTATTTAAATGTTTCAATATATATAGTAAAGAAGGAAACCAGGTGACGCTGTTCTGTATCTACGTTGGCCCTGCAATCAGTCCAATGAGGTACCCATTTCTTTGAGATTTGACTTGTACCTGATCAACTCCAGTATTTATCTTGTTTTATTGATTACCTGCCTGGTGGTTCCGTGAACTGATACCCGATAGCATTATGTTTCCTCCTCGATAACACTGTGCCGTCAGTCACCGGCTTGCTCTGCCAAATCCAGCTTATTTACAGTGAGTGAGTGAGTTGGGGTTTACATCGCAGGTAGACATTTCCAGCAATAGGTGAGGTGAGGTGAAATTGGGTTTTACGTCGTGCTTGAGAATATTTCGCTCATATGACGACGTGCATGCGTGTGTATGTGTATGTGCGGCTACTTGTACTAGCCCAGACTGAAGCTGGTTTTATAGTGCTAGCCCACTGAGATACCATGTCGCAGTGAAGCATGAATACCTCACTCAGACACATTATACTGACTCCGAGCCGACCAGTCCTTGTACCCATTAATGCCGAGCGCCAGGCAGGGACCAACAAGTACCATATTTTAACAGCGTCTTTTGGTATGACGCGACCGGGCATCGTACCCGCGACCTTCCGCTCTCCGGGCGGACGCTCTAACCACTACACCACGGAGGCGGTCTTTCCAGCAATATCACGGCGGGGCGCTTATTCACAGATTGTGGTGATCTAACTGAGTCTGTCTGTGGCGGAAAACACCATTCACGAAGTTGCATTGCTGAGCCAAAATGAGCAAGAAGGTAAAACGTCAGCCGAACGATAGTCTGTCTCACAGTCCCTAAATCCTACTGTCGTCCCTTCCTCCCGGTCCCATCCGACTGCAGCAGCCCTAAGTGAAGCAAGTCTAGATTGTCCTCATGTTCTAAGTGGCACTACAACACGGTCTGTTTGCCAATATAAATAGAATTACCTGAGAGATGTACCACTAGTCTAGCCGGGCGATGGATGCAGCGTCAGGTAAAAGGTGACATCAAGGATACATGTAACGCACCATGTAACTGTCAACCTCACAGTTACAGTGGACGTCATAGCGACCTCACAGTGTCATGTAACTGATGACGTCACGATGGCATGTAACTGATGACGTCACGGTGTCATGCAACAGTCGACTTCATAGTGTCATGTTACAATCTTATCAGTGCCATGAAACAATGAACGTCACACTGACCTCGCCTCGTTATTAAAAGGACGCCATCTTTATGGCATCGAGTAGCTTGTTACTAAACAGTCGGGGAGAAGAGTTGTTTTAACCAGACTTCGTCTTGGGTGTTGTGGTCTTGGTTCTTGTATCAGTATCCTTGATACAGATATGTATGCGCACTGCACTCTGTGATATCAGCTAGATAATGTGGCTTATCATTTACTGCATTGTCGAACGTTGCCAAACCTTTATGATGGGCAAGGTGTAAATGGGCCTCGTTGCCCGAATACCTATTAAATCAATCAGTGACCTCCTAATGTCAGGTACTTGATGACGTCACAGTGGCCTGCCACATTTGACGTCACTGTCATCTTTTATTTGTTTGTTGTTAACGTCGCACTCAGCAATATTTCAGCAGTGAGTAAACAATCGAGTCAGCACCACAGTCCTGTGATCAGCATTAGTGAGAATACGATGTATCATGTGTCAACCAAGTCAGCGAGCCTGACCACCCGATACCGTTTGTCGTCTCTTACAATGGAGTCAGCATCACAGTCCTGTGATCAGCATTAGTGAGAATACGATGTATCATGTGTCAACCAAGTCAGCGAGCCTGACCACCCGATCCCGTTTGTCGTCTCTTACAATGGAGTCAGCACCACAGTCCTGTGGTCAGCATTAGTGAGAATACGATGTATCATGTGTCAACAGAGTCAGCGAGCCTGACCACCCGATCCCGTTTGTCGTCTCTTACAATGGAGTCAGCACCACACCACCCGATCCTGTGGTCAGCATTGTGAGTTAGAAATACGATGTATCATGTGTCAACCAGCGAGCCTGACCACCCAATCCCGTTTGTCGTCTCTTACAATGGAGTCAGCACCACAGTCCTGTGGTCAGCATTAGTTAGAATACGATGTATCATGTGTCAACAACGTCAGCGAGCCTGACCACCCGATCCCGTTTGTCGTCTCTTACAATGGAGTCAGCACCACAGTCCTGTGGTCAGCATTAGTTAGAATACGATGTATCATGTGTCAACCAGCGAGCCTGACCACCCGATCCCATTTGTCGTCTCTTACAAGTATTGGTTGTTGAATATAGTTGTAACCAAACTCTTCACTGATATCTATGTCGTGTGACACCATACAGCGCACTGTCACAGTGTGGTTTAACAGCTAATGCCCAAAACTGAGCAATTAATCGATATTTGATAGCAACTGTATTAATTTGCTCTTTGCCACTTAAATACATTTACAAGATTCCACCAATACACCAATTACTGTTTAATTCAATATATATGGTATCATTTCAGCTAACCATTGAGACACATTTTCACAAAAGTTGAAAATAGAGTTTGCCTGTCCACAACACAGACAACAGCTACATGTCCATAACAAAATATATTTTGCTGACCAAGCAATATCTCCAGACAGGGCGTACATTGCTGTCAATCGATCTCGGGTCAACTTGCCGATTTCAATCCATGTTGTCATAGCAAATGTTTTTTAACAGGGGAACAAAAGACCCATGGTTCGTTTTTTTGATAGTGACAACAATCACTGGAACCGGCCACATCTGTCAGCAGCGGAACAACAGTTAAAACGGTAAGAGCTAACAGTATAAAGCAGTGCAAATATTTACAACAACGTTGGGGGTCAGAGGTGCGCAAATAAACATACTTTCTGGGGTTGTTAGTGTGGAAATTGTGTAAACGTGCTGCTAAGCTACGAGAGAGAAGGGTGATAGTTTGTTGTAAAACTGTGGCAATTTTGTCGTGCAGGGTTGACTCGAAGTTTGGAACGGGGCTCCGAGAAGTGGTATCTTGTTTGAGTGAGAATTGTCCCATCGCATGTCTTTCGGGGTTTAGGACAAAGGCTTGTTTATTCTCATTTCCTAACCATAATGTTTGACAGGTTTGATTTTGTGTTTGAAGACGTTTACACGACGGGGAAATATGTCTCCAAAACGGTAAAAATGTAATCGTTAGCTTTTGAAAGAAGAAGAAAATACAAAAACCTTTTTAATCACCGTTTCAACGGGACTCGGATACATTAACATAGTCGATGTTGCATTTGCTGTGGGAAGAACTTACACGAGTATGGAAGGTAGCGGACCTGATACAGTCGACTGCGTCCTGTCAAAACATCTTAAAACATGGTACATGTTGTTCCGCTGCCTGGCTCGGCATGGAAGGAATAAGAATGGACGCACAGTCAGTGGAATGTGTCTACAAACGATATAAGCGCGGAGTAGTACAAGCAGCTCACACACAAGAGCATGGACTAACATCTGGTTTCTGAAATGAACATATTTTACAGAAATAAAACAGTTCCTTAATCATATTCATGAAATATACTTCCTTTCAAAAGTTTAGATTCACTTAAAACACTCACTGCAGGTTATGTATATACATATGGTTACATCGAAGATTGATTTCTCCACTAACTTGGGGGAACCAACTGCAAACCTTATGCAGATGAATTGCACGAGGATCATGCATCAAATTGCTGAAAAGTATGAGCAAATATCGTGCATGTGAACAGCTGCGTTTTGGTGTAAAGTTTTGTTAAGAATTCGCCAATTTTCACTGATTTTGTATCATTTATTGAACGCATGACAATTATCTTTACGTTATGAATTTGTTTTACAATACATCAGTTCATGTGTAAACAATACCTTTAAACAGTATGGAATATTTTGCAAAATTTAGTTTAGAACAGTTGCCTGAAGTAAGTGGCTATATTTGCACTAGTGAATCTAAACGTTTGAAAGGAAGTATATAATATAAAGGAACCCGGAGACTATCTTCATTTTCAGTTACTGTAGTAATCTATTGTTGCAACATATAATAGACTTGCATGGGCTCCATTGGGGATATGTATTTCAGAGTCTGTATGACCGACTAGGATTTACGTTATGTACGAAATATGTTAAATCCACTTTACAAAATATCACCTCTGCTACACTCGACCTAAATACACATCACCTGTTACCTGGGCAGCTAATTGTCCTGAGGAGCCATCTAGTTTGTCTCAGCTCCTGAACCGTGGTATTTCCCCTACAACCCAGCCCATTTCTGTATAGCAGAAAAAGCAATTTTAGATTTTCCTCAAGATGCAGAAGAAGATTTTCCTCAGGAATCCCCCACCACACAGGGATTATTTAAACATAACTAGACTTGTTTTGTTTTATTAGAATTATATAATTCAGGGAAGTGTTAGTTTTAGGTGTCCCGCATCTTCCAGCAACACTTTGTCAGTAGGCCTGGAATGCTACAATACTTTCGCATGCTGGAACCGGTGGTATCTTTAAACCGCACGTTGGTTACATCGAAAACCAAGGCTCTGTCCCGAACGAAGGTACGTTTGAACCTATTCTGGACATCTCCGCGATCAGAATCAGCGTAGCTCCATAGTAACTGCTTCATGTGAGCGTCTCGCCTTCAGCATCCTTATGTTCGTCCATTGTGTGTGTTACGTAACAACTTCCTGCCTGCAGTTAAATCTTAAATATTAAAAATAGTTCTCATTGATAACTGTATCACTACTTCTCCTTACATATCACTTGACGCTGGGCGGATCGTAGTCTGTCTCACAGTCCCTGAACCACATTAATTTCCCTACTGCCAAGCCCTCTCTGCTGTGCTAAAGCCCTAAATAAAGCAAGTCTAGATTTCCTCAGGTTCAGGGTCTGTTAACATCTGCAAGAAAACTAACTCTGGTCTCCCTAGGGCTCCTTTTCAATATAAATGGGCTTGTTTGTTACTATCAAAATTAAATATATTCAGAGACTAAGCCTTAGTCTAGGCGGATCGGTACGGTACCAGTAAACTACCGGGCAAAAGAAAGCTTTCACTTTTTAAGTAAATGTATAAAAAAAACACGAAAACCCTGCTATTTGTTTGAAACCAAGCAGAAGGCATTCGCCAGAAAGCAACATGGTCCCGATAACAACGCAGCTGTCTGAAAACTTCGTAGGAATTGTGCATTTTTCAAATCGTGAAAAACGTAATTGTGGGACATTGTGATCCAAATGCACGTGCATGATTGTGGCATTAATACCGATGTTGGACAGAGCATGCATGCAGTAACCAAAAAAACCACCACGAATATGCCAAGACTTAAGCAAGCGCAACGAGAAAGGTACGTGCAATATGGGGGCTTCAATACGTCAGCTGACAAGAACCTGAATTACGGCAAATGCAAGACCAGCATTGCAATGCATATTTAGTCAAATAACTGGAAAGGGATTTCTGTTTGTAAAGTAATCATCCTAAATCTCACGTACGTCTTTGTTTCTATTTTATGGTCAAGAGAAGTCGGTGAGAACTTTCTTTTGCCCGGTAGTGTATGTGGACTCACATGGTACAACTTGCCGCCCGGCTTCACAGAGTTGATATGTAACCAAACTCTCCGCCCCTGGTCGGGCTAATTACTGATGGAATAACCCGAGGCATGCTCACACACCCTCAATTATCCTGAATTAACCCATTTGGCAAAAGTCTTGACCCATTTCAAAACACGTGGCCTAATTACAAATGAGTCAACATCTTTGGTACTTGGGCTGCCAAAACTGGGATTATTTTAGTTCATGACAGTGCCGACAGAATGAGCCGTAATTGTTATCGAACCATATGGTTCAATATATTCATTTGGGAGCAGCCCTTACTCCTATATCATACATTCTGGACATATACGTCCTATTCTGTACATAGGAAGTATTTACTTGTTCATTACACACACATTTCAGAATGCGTTTCAAGGATACATTTGAAAGTTGTACAATAATTTATAGGTAATTATATAAAATGATGTATTGTTGAAACCATTTATCACAAGTTGAGGGCCGGTTTGGGCGTTGACACTTTCAGATATCAGAGACGTAATCATGCGACAGGACGCTCCATAAAGAAAGAGACGTCTTGATACGACAACGGCGCTCCACAAGCACAGAGATGCCATGATTTGACAACGGCACTCCACAAGCACAGAGACGCCATGATTCGACAACGGCGCTTCACAAGCACAGAGACGCCATGATTCGACAACGGCGCTTCACAAGCACAGAGACGCAATGATTTGACAACGGCGCTTCACAAGCACAGAGACGCCATGATTTGACAACGGCGCTTCACAAGCACAGATACACCATGATTCGACAACGGCGCTTCACAAGCACAGAGACGCCATGATTCGACAACGGCGCTTCACAAGCACAGAGACGCCATGATTCGACAACGGCGCTTCACAAGCACAGAGACGCCATGATTTGACAACGGCGCTTCACAAGCACAGAGACGCCATGATTTGACAACGGCGCTTCACAAGCACAGATACACCATGATTCGACAACGGCGCTTCACAAGCACAGAGACGCCATGATTCGACAACGGCGCTTCACAAGCACAGAAACGTCATGATTCGACAACGGCGCTTCACAAGCACAGAGACGCCGTGATTCGACAGGCCGTAGCCACCAGCTCACTTCTCTACCATGGTGCCCATTGATAAGATATGACCACTGCAACACTGCCTGATCCCCCTTCACCGGCTATCTACCGCTGCCCAGTCCTAAATAGAAGGTCCATCTGGCACAGGGTCGGCTAACCATCTCATTAGCGAATACCCCGTGTATTGCCAACCGTTGATGAAGAACCTGGAACTAATTCATAGAAAATTCCCTGGCGAGCTTTCAGCCACAGTATTATCTTCAATGACAATACAGCTGATAATCCGTTAAAAATATTACAGGGATGCGAAGAGTTTCCTCCAGGTGCTATTTGCTTCACACAATGATTATACTCTAGAATGATATTTGTCTGTTTGTGTGTCGAACCTACTGAGGAATCTAAACTGCAGGAATTTCACATGCTCGAACGCCTATCTTACAAACCCTTACTATTTGTTATTTCTGAAACAGTCACCAAAATTCCATTCCTTTGGATATCCGTGGTTTTAATCGATGAATTCGAGTTATTTAACTGTATAAGTGGTATCAGCTACAACAGACAACATTTCAATTAGCTTCAAAGGACATCGTCAACAACATCACCACCGTCATCGTTAATAATTATTTTTACAATAACGTGTTCACCACTTTGGTAATAGGGAACATCTTGACGGAAATTCTAGGTTTGAACCGACTATCAGCGGGCCTGACCACTGAGCCACCCGTCAGTTGTTGCGAGAATACCCAAGATACCGGATAGCTACATGAAAAAATGTTACATTTTTTATTGTAAAATTATGCAAATTCGGGAGATGTTTTGCTTCTGTTTTCATCGTTTTCTATTATTTTGCTTGTTTTGTTTTTAGTTCTTTTATTTGCAACCGTATCATCTCGTATCTGATCATGTTTTTGTTTCCCCAAAGAGAACCCTACATTCATCAAATGAACCTAGCTGCATCTCTCTAGAACCGCTGCCCTATACACCAGTGTGTGACCTGCCATCTTCATCATCTCTCTGGAACCGCTGCCCTATACACCCGAGTGTGTAACCTGTCATCTTCATCATCTCTCTAGAACCGCTGCCCTATACACCAGTGTGTGACCTGCCATCTTCATCATCTCTCTGGAACCGCTGCCCTATACACCCGAGTGTGTAACCTGTCATCTTCATCATCTCTCTGGAACCGTTGCCCTATACACCAGAGTGTGTGACCTGCCATCTTCATCATCTCTCTAGAATCGTTGCCCTATACACCAGTGTGTGACCTGCCATCTTCATCATCTCTCTAGAATCGTTGCACTATACACCAGAGTGTGACCTGCCATCTTCATCATCTCTCTGGCATCGCTGCCCTATACACCAGTGTGTGACCTGCCATCTTCATCATCTCTCTAGAACCGCTGCCCTATACACCAGTGTGTGACCTGCCATCTTCATCATCTCTCATAGAACCGCTGCCCTATACACCAGTGTGTGACCTGCCATCTTCATCATCTCTCTAGAACCGCTGCCCTATACACCAGTGTGTGTGACCTGCCATCTTCATCATCTCTGTAGAACTGGTCTAACTCCCCCAAAGGCACATCTAAGGATCATGGTTGACATGTGTACCAAGTTTGGAGTAAGCTATCACAAATAGTTTAGGAGATATGCTTAGCGACAAAGCGTGAGGGACGGACGGAGCTCGTTTCTCTATCCCCGCAACTTCATTTGTTGCAGGATAACAATATACCATCTGATTCCCATGACAATATCTTTTCAAAGTTTATGGATAAAGTCACAAATGCCTACATTGTTTGAGGTACACTGCTTTAGGCCTAATGATTTATATTTCTCTGTTTGTCTCTTTCATCATGCAAAATCAAAGGATGACCCAACAATAACAGTAGCATGGCTTGGATTTTCTACTGACTTTGCTCTGAATAGGGAGATTTTCGAATGTCAGTGATTGTCCACTCCTGGATGGTGAAACAAAACAACACATCTTCACCACTTAAGGAAGTACGTTTCAATCATTGTGACTCTGATTTGGACGAATGCTGTTATGTTTGCTTCTCATCCCTCATCAAAGTTCCAACTCAATTTTACCCTGAGGATGGAATATTTTTTCGAAATGATCCCTCTCCTCGCCAGTGTGAAATGAAAAACAGTTAAGGAAAAATACTCCAGATTTTATAAGTCATCAGGTCTCTAGTGTAATCGCCACATGTGGTTTGTCTGGAGAGAGAGGACAGGCAGAAGCAGGGCGGAGATCTTAGCTCAGCGTGGGGTCTTGGGGAGAGGTGGGGAGGCTCCCCCATGAGTTCATATTGCATACACCAGTGACAGCTGTGAGATCAACTGATACCGCGCCAAGGCCATGGCTTCCGTGAATTGGTGTACAATTGTTTTAGACCCTGAAGCTGAGAAATCTAGGGACTTGCCACATTTCTAGGACTTGTAGTAGGCTTTCTTGGATATATTTAGCTACAGGGTCTGCAGGATAGACTAAGTCCTAAATAGAAGGTCCATCTGCGCACAAGGGTCCGGCTTCAACCATCTCTGTAGCGAATACCCGTGTCGCCAGGTGCCATCTTCATCATGATCTCTAGAACCAGCACCGCTGCCCCATATACACCAGTGTGTGACCTGTCATCTTCATCATCTCGCTAGGAACCGCTGCCCTATACACCAGTGTGTGACCTGCTATCTTCATCATCTCTCTAGGAACCGCTGCCCTATACACCAGTGTGTGACCTGCCATCTTCATCATCTCTCAGGGAACCGCTGCCCTATACACCAGTGTGTGACCTGCCATCTTCATCATCTCTAGACCCGCTGCCCTATACACCAGTGTGTGACCTGTCATCTTCATCATCTCTCTAGAACCGCTGCCCTATACACCAGTGTGTGACCTGCCATCTTCATCATCTCTCTAGAACCGCTGCCCTATACACCAGTGTGTGACCTGCCATCTTCATCATCTCTCTAGAACCGCTGCCCTATACACCAGTGTGTGACATGCCATCTTCATCATCTCTCTAGAACCGCTGCCCTATACACCAGTGTGTGTGTGACCTGCCATCTTCATCATCTCTCTAGAACCGCTGCCCTATACACCAGTGTGTGACCTGCCATCTTCATCATCTCTCTAGAACCGCTGCCCTATACACCAGTGTGTGACCTGCGATCTTATTCATCTCTCAGGAACCGCTGCCCTATACACCAGTGTGTGACCTGCCATCTTCATCATCTCTGTAGAACCGCTGCCGTATACACCAGTATGTGACCTGCCATCTTCATCATCTCTCTAGAACCGCTGCCCTATACACCAGTGTGTGACCTGTCATCTTCATCATTTCTTAGGAACCGCTGCCCTATACACCAGTGTGTGACCTGCCATCTTCATCATTTCTTAGGAACCGCTGCCCTATACACCAGTGTGTGACCTGTCATCTTCATCATTTCTTAGGAACCGCTGCCCTATACACCAGTGTGTGACCTGCCATCTTCATCATCTCTGTAGAACCGCTGCCGTATACACCAGTGTGTGGACCTGTCATCTTCATCATCTCTCTAGAACCGCTACCGTATACACCAGTGTGTGACCTGCGATCTTATTCATCTCTCAGGAACCGCTGCCCTATACACCAGTGTGTGACCTGCCATCTTCATCATCTCTCTAGAACCGCTGCCCTATACACCAGTGTGTGACCTGCCATCTTCATCATCTCTCTAGAACCGCTGACCTATACACCAGTGTGTGACCTGCCATCTTCATCATCTCTCTAGAACCGCTGCCCTATACACCAGTGTGTGACCTGCCATCTTCATCATCTCTCTAGAACCGCTGCCCTATACACCAGTGTGTGACCTGCCATCTTCATCATCTCTAGAACCGCTGACCTATACACCAGTGTGTGACCTGCCATCTTCATCATCTCTCTAGAACCGCTGCCGTATACACCAGTGTGTGACCTGCGATCTTATTCATCTCTCAGGAACCGCTGCCCTATACACCAGTGTGTGACCTGCCATCTTCATCATCTCTGTAGAACCGCTGCCGTATACACCAGTATGGGACCTGTCATCTTCATCATCTCTTAGGAACCGCTGCCGTATACACCAGTGTGTGACCTGCGATCTTAATCATCTCTCAGGAACCGCTGCCGTATACACCAGTGTGTGACCTGCCATCTTCATCATCTCTCTAGGACCGCTGCCCTATACACCAGTGTGTGACCTGCCATCTTCATCATCTCTCTAGAACCGCTGCCCTATACACCAGTGTGTGACCTGCCATCTTCATCATCTCTCTAGAACCGCTGCCCTATACACCAGTGTGTGACCTGCCATCTTCATCATCTCTCTAGAACCGCTGCCCTATACACCAGTGTGTGACCTGCCATCTTCATCATCTCTCTCTAGAACCGCTGCCCTATACACCAGTGTGTGACCTGCCATCTTCATCATCTCTCTAGAACCGCTGCCCTATACACCAGTGTGTGACCTGCCATCTTCATCATCTCTCTAGAACCGCTGCCCTATACACCCAGTGTGTGACCTGCCATCTTCATCATCTCTCTGCTGAACACCAGTGTGTGACCTGCCATCTATCATCAGAACCGCTGCCGTATACACCAGTGTGTGACCTGCCATCTTCATCATCTCTCTAGAACCGCTGCCCTATACACCAGTGTGTGACCTGCCATCTTCATCATCTCTCTAGAACCGCTGCCCTATACACCAGTGTGTGACCTGCCATCTTCATCATCTCTCTAGAACCGCTGCCCTATACACCAGTGTGTGACCTGCCATCTTCATCATCTCTCTAGAACCGCTGCCCTATACACCAGTGTGTGACCTGCCATCTTCATCATCTCTCTGGAACCGCTGCCCTATACACCAGTGTGTGACCTGCCATCTTCATCATCTCTCTAGAACCGCTGCCCTATACACCAGTGTGTGACCTGCCATCTTCATCATCTCTGTAGAACCGCTGCCCTATACACCAGTGTGTGACCTGTCATCTTCATCATCTCTCTGGAACCGCTGCCCTATACACCAGTGTGTGACCTGCCATCTTCATCATCTCTCTAGAACCGCTGCCCTATACACCAGTGTGTGACCTGCCATCTTCATCATCTCTCTAGAACCGCTGCCGATATACACCAGTGTGTGACCTGCCATCTTCATCATCTCTCTAGAACCGCTGCCCTATACACCAGTGTGTGACCTGCCATCTTCATCATCTCTCTAGAACCGCTGCCCTATACACCAGTGTGTGACCTGCCATCTTCATCATCTCTCTAGAACCGCTGCCGTATACACCAGTGTGTGACCTGCCATCTTCATCATCTCTCTAGAACCGCTGCCCTATACACCAGTGTGTGACCTGTCATCTTCATCATCTCTGTAGAACCGCTGCCGTATACACCAGTGTGTGACCTGCCATCTTCATCATCTCTCTAGAACCACTGCCGTATACACCAGTGTGTGACCTGCCATCTTCATCATCTCTCTAGAACCGCTGCCCTATACACCAGTGTGTGACCTGCCATCTTCATCATCTCTCTAGAATCGTTGCCCCATACACCAGTGTGTGACCTGCCATCTTCACCATCTCTCTGGAACCGCCGCCCCATACACCAGTGTGTGACCTGCCATCTTCATCATCTCTGTAGAACCGCTGCCGTATACACCAGTGTGTGACCTGCCATCTTCATCATCTCTGTAGAACCGCTGCCCTATACACCAGTGTGTGACCTGCCATCTTCATCATCTCTCTAGAATCGTTGCCCCATACACCAGAGTGTGACCTGCCATCTTCATCATCTCTCTAGAACCGCTGCCCTATACACCAGTGTGTGACCTGCCATCTTCATCATCTCTGTAGAACCGCTGCCGTATACACCAGTGTGTGACCTGCCATCTTCATCATCTCTGTAGAACCGCTACCGTATACACCAGTGTGTGACCTGCCATCTTCACCATCTCTCTGGAACCGCCGCCCCATACACCAGTGTGTGACCTGCGATCTTATTCATCTCTCTAGAACCGCTACCGTATACACCAGTGTGTGACCTACGATCTTCATCATCTCTGTAGAACCGCTGCCGTATACACCAGTGTGTGACCTGCCATCTTCATCATCTCTCAGGAACCGCTGACCTATACACCAGTGTGTGACCTGCCATCTTCATCATCTCTCTGGAACCGCTGCCCCATACACCAGTGTGTGACCTGCCATCTTCATCATCTCTCTAGAACCGCTGCCGTATACACCAGTGTGTGACCTGCCATCTTCATCATCTCTCTAGAACCGCTGCCGTATACACCAGTGTGTGACCTGCCATCTTCATCATCTCTCAGGAACCGCTGCCCTATACACCAGTGTGTGACCTGCCATCTTCATCATCTCTCTAGAACCGCTGCCCTATACACCAGTGTGTGACATGCCATCTTCATCATCTCTCTAGAACCGCTGCCCTATACACCAGTGTGTGACCTGCCATCTTCATCATCTCTCTAGAACCGCTGCCCTATACACCAGTGTGTGACATGCCATCTTCATCATCTCTCTAGAACCGCTGCCGTATACACCAGTGTGTGACATGCCATCTTCATCATCTCTCTAGAACCGCTGCCGTATACACCAGTGTGTGACATGCCATCTTCATCATCTCTCTAGAACCGCTGCCCTATACAACAGTGTGTGACCTGCGATCTTATTCATCTCTCGCTAGGATTATGTAAACCACACGAGTGCCAGTTTCATGTCGTAAATTGATTAAACCGCAAGTTCGGTGGGGAAAAGAAAGTGACACCGACGTGTTTTCCTTCATCCCGAGCATGCAGGTTGTGTACTTGAGTCTCCCGTGAGGTCATGTCTTGCGGTCAACCGTGGTCACTGTGGCCACTGCTTTGATGTAAGATCACTGGCCATGCTAATTACAGACATTATGTGACAACGTTGTAACGAACTGGTTGACCCTTCACCTCACCTATCAACAAGATCAGCTGGTCCTAATGCCGATGTATATTTCACATCGACAATTGACATGTGTGTTTCAACACCTTCTCTCCGAACAAATTGACCCTCTCGAATTACTGTCCGTGAATAATTGACCACTTACTGAGTAAGCATACGACCGATTTGGTCCTTGGGGTCAGCCTGATGACCACAGGGAAAGACCGCAAGTTAGAGCACTAATGATTTTGTTTGTCAATGTCAAACTGTTGTTGATTTCACGCTGTGAAACGGGCGTATCAATTTCCTTCTTAACACTTGTACGGTTTGTCCACGAGGTGATACCCACATACGGTAACCGTTAGTTCATGTAGCAGTCAATCAATTGTCAGTTTCAGTAATATTCATTTCATGGCTTTCTTCCACGTTCCCTGCAACAACACGTGTTTCTACTGGTGTAACATTTAGATGATCTATCTTCAAAGGGAATATCTACGGCTCCATCTAACACATCTAACACGGATCCAAGGACCAAAATGGTAATACTGGTTTTGGTATCTACATACCCAAAACCAGCGTTAATCAATCCTATAATCTCCTGGTAAACTCCAGTATCTTCACAGCAGAACTCGCAGCCATAGCTCAGGCCTTGCAAACAACATCTGACCAAACAAACACTACCATCTGCATTTTTACGGATTCCTTAAGCTCTCAAAAATTACTCTACAACAAAAAGACCAGATCTAATACATAACATATACAGGAGAATACTATACCACCAAATTAAAAATAATCAAATACATTTTATCTAGGTTCCGTCACATATCGGAGTCCATGGCAACGAAATGGCAGACCAAGCTGCTGAGACTCCACTAAAAAAACAAATTAAAAAAATACCTTACTCCAAAACTGACCTAACAAATAAAGTTAACAATTTAATAATAACAAAAATTCAATTATAACTGGCAAATAATAGGAAAACATTATCCGATCTACTAAATGTCTCATTCATACAAAATTATATCAAACAATCTAGCAACAAAAACAATAATACTAATTTTTACCATTTTAAAAATTGATATAACTATGTATATATGTTCTTTTAACTTTTCAAATGAGTTCTTTTTATCAACTTTTTAACCTTTTATATGTTTATCATTATTCACTTAATAAATATGTTTTTAAACATGGGTTGGTTGAAAAAATAAAATAATAATAACAATAACCATTCCCTACACTACATCTATATTAATTTCCAAATCTCTATTACTCTTTACCTATTTCATAATTTTTACCTATTAATTCGGCCTCTCATTCAAATTTCCCTTAATACTCAGTTGTTGTTGGGGTTTTTTGGGGTTTTTTTGGGGGGTAGTAACTAACAGCACTCTTTCGGAACTACTATTTTTTGTTTCCCCTCAATTCTTAATAAGTACACTACCCCGTCGCCGAACTACCTTAGTTGTGCGTGCGACGTTAAATAAACAAATAACAACAATCCATCAAACACAGTTCCAAGTCATATCTGTACATACGTCATATGCACAATTATACCACAGGTTAAAACATGTAAGTGATACTTAAACTGAGAAATAGAATATACTAATTTTCCGAACTGCGGTGTATCTACAGAAAATAGCAAGCACGGAAATTTCGAAATTGAGAATGTAAAATAACACATTTGGCAAGTAGCACTATGGAGTGTCATCAATGTATTTCTACCTAATAATTTCTGTAAATGGTTTAACTGTCCAGCTAGCATAGCGCTTCTCGCCCAGGATAATCACAGACTGATCATACATCGGACGAAAATTCGCAAAATACAAATATATAAATAATGAACACAATAAGTGGAGTTATTGTGGTGAGTGCCTGAACTCTTAACATATTCAGATGTGTATGAAAAAAGATATCCGAGTTTGTCCTCAGTCATCGATGGAAACACAGTGGTAAAGTTCGCTCACAACTGATTGATTGTTGTTTAACGCCGTCTTCAGCATTTTCCCAACCAGATGACGGCGGTGTGTAAAGAATCGATTTTGGACCAGACAATCCAGTGATTGACACTACGAGCATGGATGCATGCAATTAAGATACCATAGAAGGCAATCAAACCAAGGCACGAGACTGACTTCCCGATCAAGCCTGTAACGAAATATACAAGTTTCTGGGTACCCACATTGTCAGAGGAAGCCCCGACAGGTGCTCTAACGGAAGCTCGAGGTGTGTTGCGTTTGTTTATATGCCGTACTATAACACGTACGCTTTATGTAGGTTTACCGGAGACAATATAATGCAGAAAACTTTCAAACAGGTGTTAATATGAAATGAAGAGTCTTTGAAAAAACAACAACATTATTTATTTGATTGTAAATTTATCCGTAGGTATTGTTGTTTGTGTTTTCAGATAGTTGTTTGTTGTTGGCTGTGTTGTCCCAATTTCTAGGATGTTTTCCACCACGACTTACCTGTTCGTCATTTGTGTTAGTATGCTATATTCAGTCGTATCACAGTTTTGTAGCATAACAGTGAACATTCATGGTTCACATGCGCCCCTTAAACTGTTCACGTGCATATAAAACCCACATACTTTCTCGGTCTCTGTAAATTAAATTTTGTGTAATAACCTATCGGTGAACATCACAACATAGCGGCAACCTTCATACCGTGTTGATTTCATCCTGTTTGTAATTGACAACCCTAACAGTCACGGACGTGACATGTGCAGCTTGCACTCACATGACATCTAACGGACACACCCACCTCTGTCCTGATTGTCTGTGTAGTTTCTTTGAAACTGTCATTTAGAAAAGATCTTCTTACATTAAGAAAAACGATTTGTTAACGGTGTGATCAAAATATTCTTAAACCCCGTCGAAAACAAAAAGCGAAATACCTACAGGTGTCAACAAATGCACGTGTTGCGGGTGCTGGTATTCCACAGTGGGTACCACCCTGAATCTCTTTTCTATTGCAAAGATGGCGCGGATCACGGCTTTGTCTTAAACATCTCGAGAAGCACGCTTTCCACGCTCTGCCGGTGTCGCCTAAGTACACGGACCGTCAATCAACTTTTGTTCGCCAAATGTATACAAAGTAGTCTATTTCACTCATTATCATGGCCAGTTAAAGCAAGAATGACATTTGGAATGAAACATGCACCACGGGTTCATAAGTTGAAGGCGATATCGCGACATCTATCGACAACAATTGATGTCAATTTCAAAGACCTCCGACAGCGAGGCACAACAATGAGCCTGTATGTTTACATGTGTATATATAGATAGGTATCACCCGCCCAAGTTCTTATTGTAATGTCCATGTCATTAAGTGAAGTGGACCAACTTTTCCTCGGAGCCAGAGCCCAGGTCTAACTCTGTCTTAATGGACCATTTCGCCTCAGGACAATTCTGTGCACAAGTAAGTGGAACTTCTATCATAATCTGCATCTCATTTCTTCATATGTTTTATTGTTTTGTTTATTAAGCAGAACAAAAGATGTATAGACTAAATGTATGCATGTATTCCGTTCTACGGGCTATACATAAGTTTATGAATCGGCCAGCTGAGTCTATTCTTAACGAAGTGAAGACGTATCCGTGCCAAACTTGGCAGGTTTACATGGACAAACAGTGTTGTTAGGATATTAGTAGAGTATTGTATACACATGTAGACAGACATTACCTTAATTTGCAGGTTTCAAGTATGTCAAAGAACTGTTTAACTTTTGTGATTTTATAGATTTCACAAAAGATTCAGATGTAACTAAATTTCAGAATCAATTTTTCGCGGTGACACATCATTTTAGGTATTGACAAATAGAATCCTGACTTTACACCAGTTCACGCACTACTCAAATTCAGTGCTTACTTATACAGACTTTCTTTGCTCGAATCAATTTTTCTCTCATTCCGAACTTTTAAAAGTGTATTATTATTGTTTGTTTGTTTTTATTTTGTATATCGTTCATCTTGACACATATCGTCTCTGTAGAAGATGACCCTTCACCTAGCGTTGTGCGAACATCCTGACGTGTGGAATAATACTAACTACGATCTATTTCTGCATACAAAAGCTCTAAAGCTGGCATTATAATTTTCTGTACTATTCTGACATATGACCCAACACCTTTTTGATAATATTAAGCAACTTTTTAGATGAAATATATGTAGGTAGATTTCAATATTACGTTAGTAAGTTTGTTTATTTGTTCATCTTGATGTTGTTCATCATTTTATCATTGCTAAAATTGCTATTATCATTATTATTATCAATAGTAGTAGTAGTTGTGGTAGTGGTAGCTGTAGTAGTTGTTATACTAGTATCGTTGTTGTAGTTCTACTTCACAATCACGTGGTATATAGTGATACAGCACAACACTGAAGTTCATCAGCTGTATCGAAGTTTCCATATTTGAAATATACAAAATATATAAATGCATTTTGTTAAGATTACCCCTTAAATGAGAGTACATCAGCATGGCTGCAGAGCGTCTGTTGACGATCGAGTCGAAGGTATACTCACGTCGGATAAAAAGGCAACACAACTAAACAATAACATCCACTCACCCTATCACATCACACAGACGGTTATAACAGAAAAAACTAAAATCAATAAGAGCGTAAAAGACCGGTGCCAAAGTCCACATCTGACTGTGAATGTCGCTGTATTGTCTCTGTTGGTTCAGAAAGTTGCCTGGACGTTTGCCAAATCCAAGTTCAGTGCATATTAGGACGGAGTGTGCCGCAGTGTCAGCGAGCGCGACCACGCCTCGACAGAAGCCCGCAAACACAACACTGCGAAGTTTGACTTGAGGAAATAAACTCGTCAGATTTAAATATCACACAGTGATAAATATAGTGATTATGTCATGTTACAGGTAGGTAAAGTGAATTTCATTGCAAGAATAAGATCGATTGAAATCGTGCGAGTAACCGATGATAATGTAGCTTCTGATTGTGCAGGACGAATAACACACGCGGAATCAGGTGACACTTTATATACTGTACTATGTAAACTGCTTGAAGTAGTGCATGAACGTAGGGTCAGAGGGCGGATCTGTTTTTAATGAAACAGGAAACACATGACGAAACTAGCATACTTATTTAGTTTACAGATCAGGCTGGATGAGATTGTTTCCAGTACAATTGTTGCACATAGTATATTTCACAGCCTACAAATTAGCACAGGTATGAAAGGCGTTTATTGGCGAATAATTAAAGTACAAAACGCGAGAGTCTGACTCTATATCTACCCCCTTCCGTCAACCTTCTAAACCAGAACCAAACTGGACTGAAAGTTGCACCATAGCCGAGCTGGTGAGGTTCCCGATACTGGTAGACGTGTCACACATGCATCACATCGGAGTTCCCTCACGCATCCTGACTAATGTCACTGACATATGTTTACTCACTCACTCACTAAGGGGAACATGTACTGATGTTTCTGGTACTAGGTGTATACAATCTTATCTCGAAAGTCATCGTCATTTCATTTAGACAATGGCTGTCAAACATGCGTCCTAACTTATTTCCTATAAACACCCATGTAAATGTCTGTATCTGTATCAGGCGAGACAAAACGGGACAGAGCAGGTCAGGGTGGACGGTAGGCATGTTTGTAAATCTACGCGGGTATTTTCCCGAATTGAAACTACGGCTGGAGTTGGCTTAAATAGTGCGACATCTTAGGTCGTAACGTTCTGCGAGACATCAGGTTGCATTCGCATCGTTACAAGGTAATATGACCAGTTACAACTCCGTACAAGTGTGAACTATCCGTGAAGACTTGGTTGTAACATGTCATCGTACCACTGCCTATATAGATGCTCATGATGTTGATCACTGGACAGTCTGGACCGGACACGATTGTTTACAGACCGCCGCCATGTAGCTGGAATATTGCTGATTGTACTACAAACAATTAAACAAAACAAACGTTACGTTTCTGGAGCAGCTTTCCTTTGGTAAAAGGGTAATTACTGTAGCGGGTAAAACTATGGAATGTCTGGAAAGATATTCACTCACAAAGTTGTATAAACTTTGTGAAATATACACTGTGCCAGTACGCTGCTCTCTCTACAAAAACCAAGTTTCCATCCAATAATATAACCTGTTGTCGTTATCCGACCGACTGGTCATTGTGATGAATGACTTCTTTCCAAGAACCTTGTAATGTTCAGGTACTCTTTGTGATAGAAATATGTCTGTCGATCATAGAATGATAACATACGATAAACAGATCAGTACGTTGGTGTGTATACGCACGGTAGATACACAACATTTACGTCCTGACACACTGGCGTGGTGTGTATACGCTTGCTAGATACACCACATTTACGTCCTGACACACTGGCGTGGTGTGTATACGCTTGCTAGATACACCACATTTACGTCCTGACACACTGGCGTGGTGTGTATACGCTTGCTAGATACACAACATTTACGTCCTGACACACTGGCGTGGTGTGTATACACTTGCTAGATACACCATTAACGTCCTGACGTCCTGACGTGGTGTGCATACTGGCGTGGTGTGCATACCTGACACGGCGTGATACACCACACCACATTTACGTCCTGACACACTGGCGTGGGGTGTATACGCTTGCTAGATACACCACATTTACGTTACTGACACACTGGCATGGGGTGTATACGCTTGCTAAATACACACCACATTTACGTCCTGACACACTGGCGTGGTGTGTATACGCACGGTAGATACATACACCACATTTTACGTCCTAGACACACTGGCGTGGTGTATACGGGCTCGCTAGATACACCACATTTACGTCCTGACACACTGGCGTGGTGTTGCCAGATACGCACTTTACGTCCTGACACACTAGATACATGTACACCTTCGCATTTACGTCCTGACACACTGGCGTGGTGTGTATACGCTTGCTAGATACACCACATTTACGTCCTGACACTGGCGTGGTGTGTATACGCTTCGCTAGATACACCACATTTACGTCCTGACACACTGGCGTGGTGTGTATACGCTTGCTAGATACACCACATTTACGTCCTGACACACTGGCGTGGTGTGTATACGCTCGCTAGATACACCACATTTACGTCCTGACACACTGGCGTGGTGTGTATACGCTCGCTAGATACATGTACACCACATTTACGTCCTGACACACTGGCGTGGTGTGTATAGGCTCGCTAGATACACCACATTTACGTCCTGACACACTGGCGTGGTGTGTATACGCTCGCTAGATACACCACATTTACGTCCTGACACACTGGCGTGGTGTGTATAGGCTCGCTAGATACACCACATTTACGTCCTGACACACGTGGTGGCGTGGTGTGTATACACACTGGCTGGTGTGTATAGGCTCGCTAGATACACCACATTTACGTCCTGACACACTGGCGTGGTGTGTATACGCTCGCTAGATACACCACATTTACGTCCTGACACACTGGCGTGGTGTGTATAGGCTCGCTAGATACACCACATTTACGTCCTGACACACGGGCGTGGTGTGTATACGCTTGCTAGATACACCACATTTACGTCCTGACACACTGGCGTGGTGTGCATACGCTCGCTAGATATTTACGTCCCGACACACCGGCGTGGTGTATACGCTTGCTACACCACATTTACGTCCTGACACACTGGCGTGGTGTGTATAGGCTGCTAGATACGTCCTGACACACTGGCGTGGTGTGTATACGCACGGTAGCCATGTACACCACATTTACGTCCTGACACACTGGCGTGGTGTGTATTTTAGTCCTGCTGGTGTGTATACGCTTGCTAGATACACATTTTACACACATTTACGTCCTGACACACTGGCGTGGTGTGTATACGCACGGTAGATACATGTACACCACATTTACGTCCTGACACACTGGCGTGGTGTGTATAGCTAGATACACCACATTTACGTCCTGACACACTGGCGTATACGCATAGATACACACACATTTACGTCCTGACACACTGGCGTGGTGTGTATAGGCTCGCTGATACACACTTTACGTCCTGCATGGTGTGTAGATACACCACATTTACGTCCTGACACACTGGCGTGGTGTGTATACAGATACACCACATTTACGTCCTGACACACTTTACGTCCTGACACACTGGCGGCGGTGGTGTATACGCTTGCTAGATACACCACATTTACGTCCTGACACACTGGCGTGGTGTGTATACGCTTGCTAGATACACCACATTTACGTCCTGACACACTGGCGTGGTGTGTATAGGCTCGCTAGATACACCACATTTACGTCCTGACACACTGGCGTGGTGTGTATACGCTTGCTAGATACACCACATTTACGTCCTGACACACTGGCGTGGTGTGTATACGCTTGCTAGATACACCACATTTACGTCCTGACACACTGGCGTGGTGTGTATACGCTCGCTAGATACACCACATTTACGTCCTGACACACTGGCGTGGTGTGTATACGCTCCTAGATACACCACATTTTACGTCCTGACACACTGGCGTGGTGTGTATAGGCTCGCTAGATACACCACATTTACGTCCCGACGTCCTGACACACTGGCGTGGTGTATTATACGCTCGCTAGATACACCACATTTACGTCCTGACACACTGGCGTGGTGTGTATAGATACACCACATTTACGCACACACGGCGTAGCATACATGTACACCACATTTACGTCCTGACACACTGGCGTGGTGTCCTGACACACTGGCGTGGTGTGTATACGCACGGTAGATACATACCACATTTACACATTTACGTCCTGACACACGGGCGTGGTGTGTATACGCTTGCTAGATGCACCACATTTACGTCCTGACACACTGGCGTGGTGTGTATACGCACGGTAGATACATGTACACCACATTTACGTCCTGACACACTGGCGTGGTGTGTATAGGCTCGCTAGGTACACCACATTTACGTCCTGACACACGGGCGTGGTTGTTGTCACAATGTCACAAAGTTCATTATGTAAGCATGTGGTTTATCTCCACCAGGCTCGACCAGGCTACGCCCTTTAGGTGCACTGGCTAATGCATACACGACTGTCGGGGTCACGTGTTCAGTATTAAGATTATTGCGACATAGCCTACTTTTATTTCCCGATGATGTTCTTGTGATTAATTACAATCTCAAACCGTTTTGAAATGAACTCGCGTCTATAAAGAATGTGTATCTCTCTGTCCTTTGTATAAAGTATCTGTATACATGCAGCGACACTGATAGCACCAGTGATGAACGTGTCACGCATGTCAACAAGTATATGTTCCTTACTGCGCATTTGATTGCTTGTCGATATGTAACCCGACTGTTATAGACGAGTGCATAGACCCTATTGACGTATTATGGTGTAATGATAGGCGCAACCCCCAACGACTGGGAGCATCGGGCGGAGACTGATTTGCATACAGACCCATCGGCACGGTGCCAGCGGCGGGTGACGGTCAGGGTCACGTGTCACGGTGTCACGGCGGTTATTATAACCGTTATTAATCAGATGTATATATTTAACTCTTCGGTGAAACAACTTTGACATAAAGCTGGCGGGCTTGTACGGGAGATTAACACGTCAATAATATGTGCACTTAACTCGTACAATGAGCGATTGATGTATTTAGTCTTGGAAAGTTAGAATTATTCGTTCAGACACTTATTGTAGCTATTCCGTATTGATACGCAGAATATCGGTTTGACTGAAGATAAATTATAGACCATGTCAAGAAAGTTTATAAAATTTACTTTTCACGTTCCTATGTAACGGCAGAAAATAACCTGTCACCCATCAACAGATTCAAAATCTGTAATTGTTAAAATATTTACTGGTATATCTTAAAGCCTGTAATGGTTTAACACGCGCATAATTAATGACAACATCCAATTCATGCGTTCCCGATAATAAACAGCAGCAAAACAATAATAATAATGGTGTTAATGCAGTTTTCCTGCGTTAGGATAATTGTCTGAAACTATCAATAACAGGGGCGTCTACACTTCAGGTACTATGTCAGACAAAGCATCATTTACAAGTAAATGTCAGGGAACGGAGAGTGAACACAATTACAAATTACGGAATAAATACCATACGGAAATTATACGTGCTGTTTCACCTCGTGGGTATCCGTGTGACTGAAAATATACAAAATGAAATAAGTAATACGTTTAAAGACAAACCACCGACATTATTGCAGAAAGGTTTAATAATTCCAGGATACTGGTATATTTATTCCAGCAAATAACCAAGTCCTTCCCGTTAGATACCCATTTGTATTCAGGTGTTGTATTAATTGTTTCTATTTCATCTGATTTGGGAAATAACGAAACAAAACCCAGGTGCAATCAGTGCTATAAGATGTATATTATCATATATAAATATTAAACTCACAACATCAAAGTGCTTTCCAAATACTGTTATATTATTATTACGTTGTATTATTATCACGTCCATGGATACACGAGCGGTGATCAGTAACACAGAGTGACAAAAACTAGCGCTACTTTCTAAGCCCACAATACGCGTTATCTTGCAGTCTGTGGCAGGTGGGCAGGACATGAGACTCACCTGTGTGTTACCTGAGCCGCAGATCAAAAGAAAACCGCTCAGGTGTAGCGTTCAGGCTGAAACTTGCCGACCGTTTATCGTACGTTTGTCGTATCGGGGCAAGGATTACATCAGATTTATTTTACCTGGGATTTGTAACATAATGGATTTCAAAAGTCAATAGAAAGGACAAAATATGATAATAACTCATACAGACTAATAAGAGGGGATGGATTGTTGTCAACATATGCCTTGAGTATTCAAGGGACAAATAAGATTTACAATGGTTTGAGTCATCTGTAGCCAGTGCATAACAGCTAATGTCACGGACGCTGTCTTTGAGATATTGCTCAATGTCACGTGTAATCTCAATGAATAATTGTTTTCTTTTTGTTTTCGTTTTTGGAAAAATATTTTTTTATTATTTAAACATTCAATACCCGGTCCTACATAGCATGGAAGACACTAGCTAACACAAGTAAACATACAAATACACAAACTGACAGTGGATTTCATATTAAGTTGCACCTGCGCCTGTTCATATCGTGAAAGATGTCAGTAAAACATTTAAACATCATTCGTCATGAAAAAGGTACTTTTTGTGAAATTGTATAATTATTTTAATTGTACATTCTATCACCAGAAGGTAAATGCCATTGGTTGTCATGGAAACGTCAGGGAATGACGACATGTTCCCCCTCCGTGGGAGGCAGGGTACAAAACAGACGTACAGAAGTAGGGGAGTGAGGTGAGGTGAGGTGAGGTGAAATTGGGTTTAACGTCGTGCTTGAGAATATTTCGCTCATATGACGACGTGCATGCGTGTGTATGTGTATGTGCGGCTGCTTGTACTAGCCCAGACTTAGCTGGTTTCAGGGTATCCTCCCAAAACTTCCACAGCTTGTAACAACAACATTTCTGGTTGACTGCACACACTTTAGCATCCTGACTACCCCAGTCTGTAATGGTTTAATCCATTAATCAATGATGAATACAAACAATCACTTAGTAATAAATCATATGTTTTATTAAGGCAGGGTTATTAACAAAAATACATATCTTTTCTAGTTACATATAACAGTCTATGGAGAACATTTATATAGAACTGATGTCCTATAGTGTCCAAGATTTCACATTTGACAGTCATAACCCTGTCACTCTGTACTGCCTTCTGTAGAGTCTGGTGTAGATCAACACGGCTGTGATAGGGCCGTTACGGTGGTGACACTACATATATACCGCCATAGTGTCACTGCCGCAACATGCAGTCTTTTGCCTATTACATATTCTTTAAACATTCTGAAATATTTGACTGACAAATTTCATTAAATCATCTTTTTAAGTAAACAGATAAAACTGGCTACTATTAAAATTGTCACTACCGTTATTGTGTCATTACCATAGCAATTAATGCCAATGACCATACCATAACATTATCAATTTCCTTATTTAATTTGGTAGTGCAGGTATGTTTGGTAGTAGAGCTTCAAGTAAGCGTAATACAATTCACATTCTCATTTTGAATTTTTTGTTGGCTACATATCACTTTACATTTGCAAATCAGAATTGAAAGGAATTATATTTGGCTTGTTGACCCCTTTTAAGCAATAAATATAAAAATTCAAAACTCATTGGCCATGTTTTTTTATCAAACTACATATTTTAATATACATGCATAATTTATGTTTTGTATATTCAGAATACTATGAACGTAATCAACAACATTTCAAGGTAAAACAAGAAAACAAAATTTACTTTTTTGCCTACATGAAGTATGCACGAATTTCTATGATATATATTTCAGATTTATTAACTAACTGCTTTCTTCTCTACTAAAATCTCTACTCTCCTAAGTCAGGTGAAGTATCATTATCTGTTGTTTCAGTTCAGTGCATTTCCCGGGCTATCCTATTACCTAAAGATGGGTGATGAGGAGTTGTTGTTTTAACAATGTGTGGTAGTATTGGGATGTGGAAGTTTTGGGATGTGGAAGTTTTGACATATAACCGTTTTATAGTGCTAGCCCACTGAGATACCATGCCGCAGTGAAGCATGAATACTCCACTCAGACACATTACACTGACTCCGAGCCGACCAGTCCTTGTTGTACCCATTAATGCCGAGCGCCAGGCAGGGACCAACAAGTACCATATTTTAACGTCTTTTGGTATGACGCGGTCGGGGATCGAACCCGCGACCTTCCGCTCTCCGGGCGGACGCTTTAACCACTACACCACGGAGGCAGTCAGGGGAGTGCAGTCACTAGGGTGGAGATGGGGTTCGAACATGGGATTTAGTCGACGTGCTGTATGTTCTGTTTGAGCGCACCAAAGAGTGACAGATAACATGTGCAGTGTATCGTAATATGTGTATATCGCATAACTATCGAAATCTACCATTAACTTGTAAAGACTTGCTTGTGATATAGTCGCAGTCATACAATGACATCTGCTGTTATTATTTTTGTCCCTGTGTTGATATAAATCACAGAAACCCACCAGTAGTAAGTATTATGGATTAAGGAACTCTGGATGTGTGGCGCGGAAAGGGTTTCAAGGCCAACAGTGGGATGAGTAGAGGTTGTTAGAGATACGACAGGGCTGGGTGTGGGCTGCGTGAGACACGGTGGCAAACATTTTGGCGAGTGGTTCCTAGTTGTTCCTCATGCACATTGGAGTTGGTCTACTGTGTTCATTATTCGTGTAAACCCTAAACCTAGCAGTTGAAATGGACACCATCTGTGATGTGTAAGTGACAAGCATGTATGTTTCTTGTCAAAGTCACGACATTATTAATGCTCGGCGAGAGAGTCTATGGATCATTAACTGCATGTAACTACTTGTACCTGATTGCAATCGACAACTGCACGTGTACATTTCAACAGGGCAATTACGCCCAGAACCACGTTGTACTATCACAGTTCGGCAACGATCGTATGACATGCGGTTTTCAGATTTGAAATATACAACAATAACAACCTTGAGTGAGAGCGGCTGTTATCAGATGTGCAAACTGCGCTTTACCTTACGATAGAAACTTCTTTCACCAAGATCACGAATTTTGCGTGAGGAAAGAAATATATTGCTTGATTGACACAATACATTGAATTATCATTGTCTGGGAGCACGGTTTCCATTTCAACGTCAAGGTGATATTGGCGACCTCATAAACAAATGTCAGTGAATGATCAGCTGACTGCATAGACGCAGAGCTAGAACACAATACATTACAAGAAAAAGTTCTGAAATAAGAGCGACAAAGTCATTTTTACTATCACACGGAGTACCTTCACAAGTTTTAGGCTTGGTAGTAGAGATCTGATCGGGATATTTGGATCGGTGCGCCTGTCTCTGTAGCTGCCCTGATGTAGAAACACTGCACCTCCTCCTCAGACACAATGGTCATCACTGCAGTGAGGGTTACGACTAGGACACAGTTATAAGTTACGAGAGAGATTACATTTACAAAGTGTCAAGTTTAACAGAGTTTGGAATTATTGTGTATCTAAAGCAGCACTAAGGCAATCAAGATGTGCTTATGTGCAATCCAGGTTGCACATGTTTATACCGGCACCTTCTGAATGAACCTCTATATAGATTAGAAGCAACTAATTTCAAAATGTTAATATTGATCCATTTTTTGATAATAGTATCTATCTAGCAGATTCGTTGACCAAAAGCACAAAAAAACTAAAACAAGATTTGTAGACATCAAACGTTAAACCATCTCGACGCCTCTCGAACCTACACCGAAACGTTATTTAGAGAGGTTTTCGTCCATAAGTCTTCTACTTAGTTACAACACCATCTTGTAGATGCCTCGCACTGGAGCCACTGAGCGGCCATTGCACAAACCGTGTGAGTTTGTGTGACGTCATGCGGTGTCCACTCACATTATGGTTTGTTTGTGTGAGTTTAATGAAGATGTTGGATGTAGACAAGACAATTGTAACGTAATTTGACCATGTTTTACTTTTATAGGTTTTCCGGCATTTTCAATGACTTGAGGACTTCTCGACAGTGTTTGGTAAACATATTCTTCGTTAACCAAGTTGGTACCTGTATTGTACACGTGTTGGTCTAATTGTAACTGTTTGAGTCTAGAAGTTGGTTGAGGAGATACGAGAACGTCACAGATGTAACGTCACAGATGTAACGTATGGTAAGTCGAGCAAGATCCTGATGCCGTTCTCATGCAGTACATTCAGTTTGACAGATAACCACCAACGGACCCACAAGAATATAAAACTACACATTTTACGTATAAATATCCATACAATATATGTATTCAATAAAACTCAAAGTGAATAAATACTTTTAGCAGATGTTTACGTAACCTAAACATATTTAGAATAGAGTTCTTTCTCTTCGAAGATTACAAATGGAGCGACGACCTAAGTCACGGTTTTGCCGTGGTGTCCCAGATCCAAAGATCCGAATCTTTGATTTGGGTAGGAAGAAGTCGTGTTGATGAGTTCATGTAAGAATTCTTCTGGATGTAAAGATATTATTTAGTGTTTCTGTCACTCTTTCCATCCACTTGTAACATGTTTCATTTACATCGTAATTTATTGTCTCAAAATTTATAAACTACGAGATAATGTTGTTGAACCGTTGAACATCGTTACTTCATCCCTGTGAACCTTTATGGTGATGGGTTCTCTACCGTACATCACAATAATGTGAAATTGTTAGGACCAGCTGTACCAACGTATATCAACACAAGCAATAAAGCAAGGAAACACAACAATTCAAGACAAACACTGGTATGCAGGTAGAGGTCTTCAGGTAGATGTGACCGACTCGGATGTTGTAATAACATTTATGACGTCAGGGTAAACCCATTTCTAGTCGCCCTCAAAATAAGTTGAAATCTGCATTCCATTTAGTGAAATAACCACACCTGTACTCTAGATATTGCCTGTCATTAATGGATTTCTCAGCCAGATACGTTACCAAGTGATGTAGGATTTCTATTTTCCTAAATACAGAATGTTTTCATAAGGTTCCTCTTCAACCCCAACATCCGGGCAGTTTATTTTATAATGATTACAACAGAAATAGTTAACATTGAGTTATAATGTTTTTAGTTCCATGTTTTATGTTATGTCTGACATTTTGTGACCAGTAACTTGATGATGGCCAGATACCTTAATCTGGTGACTATTCTTTCCACTATTCTTTCCCAAAAACAACAACCAATCCCTTGCAACTGCAAGCAGGATATGGGTCGTTGTTTTTTTGTAGTACAGTGTACATTTTGTTCTGTAAACGAACGTATTGAGTGAAAGGTTTACTAATTAATCAATAAATAAAATTCTCAATAAGTACATTTGGCAAATATCTGCTTTTATTCAAAATGGACGGATTGACTTCATTATGTTGTATCTTTGGCCATACCATGCAATAAATGTGGCTATATTATCATTAAAACTCATAGATTAAATATGATGAGTAATAATGAAGAGATCAGAAGTTTTATTTGGCCAATGACTCATTCACAATGTGAAAGTGTAGTGGAGAATGAACCTACTTGAGAGCAGCCAAGTTACGAGAGGTGAATATACAAGATAGGTGGGCTACTCACACTGACATCCACCACATGAGATCGATGACAAGTAGCTCATGGACAATTGTGAGTGAGTGAGTTTGGTTCATCAGGTATCACGTCAGCTTACTGTGGGAGGAAGACCCGGAGTAACGCAGGTCTCAGGCGTTCATCAGTCGGTGAAAGCCCCGAGCACGGGTGTGGTGCTGATAGAACTAGCAACAGTTAGGGAGAACTGGCATCCACATTCACAGGTGCCTGGCGTACCCAAGGGAGGTAAATCTTCACCTAGAATTGCAGAGCTTTAGAAGACAATAAAACAATCCGCCTTACCGTACTTCTGGCTTGAACCAGCTAATTATGTTATCAAGCACCTGTTGTTAATGTACTGGTGAGCACTACTTAGCTTGTATATACACCACAAAGATGCTTTGAATATCTGCTTCTTTATTTGTTAGACGTTTCGGAGCTACTCCTTGTTAATACGCAGTTCAAAATTAACTAAAACGTCGTGGCCAACGAATACATAAGTTTATATCCGCACAATCTTTAAATCGTTGTCATTACTTCTAAATAGAGAACAGGTATACTCTTCGCCATTCATTTGAGACTGAGGACAGTGTAAGGAACTAGCCCGAGACGCCACTAACACAATGGAACACAATTCGTCATCCATGAACTTGTTTAAATGTTCTAATTATAGGTTTGACAGGACCAGGGCGTAGATACAACAAAGCATTTAGTGTACTGCCTCAGATGGTGGATTTGTAGATTCTAAAGAACGTTACGAGCCAACCTGACTGTATTTATGTGCATAAATCATAATCAAAGAGAAAGAATCGTTCACTGGCTTTTTCCCATAATGATCAAGATGACTACTGCCTCACACCATGCAGCATCCACTGGACAGGTCATCACACAGGGAACCTAACGGTAACGTCGTACAGATCAGGCTCCGATGGCTATCTGAGTATTCCCCTACATTATTTCTTTCATTTCAAAAGAGGGCTTAAATTTTTCACCCCAGTGTAATAATTGAGAGATTTGTTTTTATCGTTGAGGGAGTTGTGTTGATATCGTTTAGAGACTACTGTTGACAGCGTTGAGAGGTTGTGTTGATGGGTTTCCTGATTTGTGTTGGAAGCGTTGTGAGAAAAGTGCGTCAGACGCTGGAAGCCAAAGGAGAAAAGGTTGTGATTGCTTGCAGGGAAGTGATTAATTGTGCGAACATGATGAATTGTTTGGAAAAGCCTAGAAACCCTTAAAAAGAGCAGCGTGCTTTTACTTACTCAACCGTTACGAAATTATCGGCTAAGGCATCAAAAGACATGTTTCAAGTAATGTATGAGTATATCTAGCTGTCAACGTGTCACTGGTTGCACTCGGTGATTTATCTCTACAGAAGCACGCCGGCAGGAGATGGGAATAAATATAGCGATGAGCGCAGACACTTTTCGTTGGAAAAATACAAATTACGTCACCCTTTCCACAAAGGACCTTGACCTTTTTATTCCAATATGACGTGTCTGTTCTCCAACTTCATCCCCGAATTAAATTTTTTCGCCATTTTGTAACTCAACGTTTTGTTTAAAAATCACCGAGCAAATAGTAGCGGTTCTAAACCAGCACCTTGCGTCATCCCTAAACTTTACCTACATACAACCAACCAATCAGATCTGCTATAAGCAAATACATTTAAATTTTTAACGGTAATAAAACAATTGGCTGTGTCTTCTTGACGTTTAAAAGTTCAACAAACGAGGTTTCTAGTGCCCGGTTTTGCAGTAGTTGTGGAGAGCGGTGGTCTGTGTGTCAGGTTTGTTGACGGAAGGGCACGCCATGCACCGTGTCAACACACCCTCTGTCAACACCTGGGTTACGTCGGTCCATCTGGTTGTGAGAAGGTTTAACACTGCAGTAGCGGAGGATTGAGATTGCAAACTAAACACAAAGTGGCCTCAAAGTCTGCTCAGTGTTTGAAGACGAATCAAGTCGATTTACGTCAAAGTGTGCCCTGTGCCTTGTGAAATAAAACTTACAATTCTCAACAAAAAACGGACTGACTCCGGAGTTGAAAGTTGAAGGTTTGGCGAGGGTCTAATTGAGAGGCCGCTCCCACGTTCATTGTGTAACGTTGAATACACAGCTACCTGCAGCCACAGCCTTCCTGTGTACAGCGGTGACTCACTGTCAACACAGGGGGTCACGCACTTCCCTACTACTACTACTACTACTACTACTACTACTACTACTACTACTACTTGTATGGCTGAAATACCGTAGATGTGACTTCTGTGCATATTAATTCACTCACTCACGACTGCTGCTCAGGCCTTCATTGACAACACAAAACAATAAACGCTGTTGACTGTAACAAATATATTGTTAGGTAATATGTCCGCAGGTCTCTACAAATGTGATAAAAAGACACAAGATCTACCTATCTCCATCCCAAGCAATGTTACTGCTGATATTTCCCTTATCATTAATATTGTTGCTACAAAAACAAAACAAACAACGATGACAAAATGCCATGTCTCCGTTGTAAGGCTTGAAGAAGATGGTGGATTCACACTGTGTCAATTAATTCACTGAACTGTACTTCCAGTCCACTGGAACCACACACTGACGTACTGTATGTGACAATACCTCCTTCACGACATCACAGTCTAAACACACAAGCTGCAAAACATCCTAAACGTGTGGAGAACGTCATACATACACACACACACACACAGAGAGACAAACAGACACACACATACACACATACAGATATATATATATATACTTGTATACTAATAAAGCTATTACCTCACACTGATGTTATTTCAGCAAGCCGACATATAATTATGTGTTCTGTACTCTGTCTGATACCAAAAGACGTTAAAATATGGTACTTGTTGGTCCCTGCCTGGCGCTCGGCATTAATGGGTACAACAAGGACTGGTCGGTTGGAGTCAGTATAATGCGTCTGAGTGGGGTATTCATGCTTCACTGCGGCATGGTATCTCAGTGGGCTAGCACTATAAAAAAACAGCTTCAGTCTGGGCTAGTACAAGCAGCCGCACACACACATAGACACGCATGCACGTCGTCATATGAGCGAAATATGCTAGTATTTATATATGTACCTATGCATGTATCTAAGTGTGTATATATGTCAACAATCTTTTCATATTTTTTAAACGCTTTTTAAATATTGCTGATATTCTTTTTTAAGGTGTCATTTCGGCCTCTCGAGGCCTGGTGTTTGCATTTTATATGCTGTACTATGCTGTCCCATCATTTATAACACATGACACTATAATAAACTACTATTATTATTATTATTATTATTAATATTCTCAAGCACGACGTTAAACCCAATTTCACCTCACCTCACCTGTGTGATAATGAAAACTGTTCATTTCCCCACGGCGGAATAGCTGTCATATAATTCTGCTCATAGGATTCCCATGTGAACTACATGTAAACGACTAACTGCAATATGGATGCATCTTTATATATCTAAACTTGACAACTCTACAACCGTGTTCAGGTTTTTCGATAGAGTAATTAGGAGGTACCTGTTGTAATACAGTTTAGGTTAGTTCGAATCGGAATGTACAAATTGGAGACTTTCTCTTCTTGTCACACAATAACATTGATAAATCCTGTCTCTCCATAAACCTGTTCTGGATTTAAGACATTTCCGCTTTATAAAAATACTTCGTCATACATGATATATGTAAGATATGATATATGATATGTGTCCCCGCGTCGCTGTTCATAACGTATATTGTACGTTTTCTGGTTAAACACAGAGTTGTGTATTGTTTTCCTTATTCGTTTTGGAGAGGCTCATCGTAAGCCGCGTCGTAGTAACCTTTGGCCTTTATTGACCTTAAGCGGCACGATCGGGCCCCGAAGCTGTGTAACTAAGTGTGTCATAGGGTGTATATTTGGGCGCACGACTGTCCCTGTAACTTCCACATCGGGGTATGTGCGTGACTCACGCGGGTCTAAATCAGTCCATGATAATCATTGTGGATGCAGATAGGTGCACGCGTCATGTCCCGGCGCGCACCTGCCTTCACTGGGACGTTTGTTTGGTCACGTGATCAAAACAAATGGTATCGGTGTTTACATCGGAGCTGGGTCGGGGCTTCCCCGGGCGCAGTAGCTGGATATAGATATGACGTAATTTGACACAGTTACATGTGAAAAAACTTTCAGCTGACGTCGATTAAGCTACGGAGGACCGTGCGCGGCGTGTTGCACGGAGATCTGGGACGTTCTAACAGTGGTGTTTCTCTAGTCCAAACAAATTTAATTTCTGACGCGATTTATCCGACAGTCTATGTATTGTAATTTCTCTTTCCCCATGTTTCCAGTGATGTTTATTACCGAGAAGATCGGTCCAGATCGTTCCCTTTTAGTGGAAATGAACATTTGTGACGGTTTGAAACAAGCTTTAAGAAATTTTTATCCTAAATGAGATAATGGTTTTCTCGATGCTATTTGTGTCGGCCAGATGTCGTTCTCGTAGCACAAAGGTTGACAAAGGTTGCATATGTTACGTCACACCCGACAGACACGTGTTGGTATGTAACCTTGTACATTTGGTATCACTGATGCTGAAATATGTGGAGCTCATTAAATAGCAATTACCCTTCCAGACCAATAACGCTAATCATTATTCAAGCAAGGTAACTCCATGTGTTGAAACTTCCACACAAACCACCACAATAGCTCATAGAATCTATTGCATTGCCGAGAGCGGTGATCACCAAGCACTGACTATGAAATTGAGGGGTTTTCAAGTGAAATTGATCTGTGTGTGGAGTTGGTTTGACACCTGTTGATGACTGAGAGCGGTGTGTGTCAACCTCGACCGGCGGGTTGTAACTCGTTGTAGCGGTTGTACGCTTGTGTTGACAAGGGAGGCGAAGTGTGGCCGTCACGTGCCTCCTCTCCTCAACTTCCTTGCCGCGCTGCACGCTTTGATGTATTGTAGTGGCAGAGAAGAATACACGTGTAGATTTCATCATTGACAAGGTAGGGCCCAACTTGCAACCACTTTGCCTGTCTGCATCTTTCTCAATGCTTTTGACAATTTTATTGGACATGTTATTTGTGTGCTTTTTTGGGGGGTCGGGTTTGAATCTCTCTTAATTGTTTCATAATGTCCGCATATTTGTAAATGGACTTATGTAAAAAAATATTAGTTCATTATGCAATGAATTGAGAACATAAGAGAAGTTAAAAAAATTAAGTCTGTGTATGTTTCTTGACAGTTGTTCAAAGTCATAAATATTGCAGTGTATTAACTCATTAGAAAACAATACAGTCCACCACAAAGGACCATATGCAAGCGCGGGTGTCTTTACACCCGTCTATCAGCGATTCGGGCGCTGTAGGTGCCCAGGGGCTGGAGGGCCGTTAGTCTAGTTCCTGGCCGGATCCACCGTGTTGAGGGGTGTCTGTCCTTTCTGACAACTCCCACCCTTGGTACAATATTTGTTGATTCAGTGACCCTCAAGTCAAGACACTTCAAGACAAGTCTTTTATTGTTTATAGGCCACAGGCCCGTATACAACATATTCACAAATTTTACATACATGTATACAATAACAAAGGTTTAGTTTACAGCACATAGTTTTAATGATACAGTACATGGAGAAATCATGCCAAAATATATATCTTAATGAATCAGCAAGTATTTTGCTTCTCTCAGTTCATATGTATGGTATACATGTATTTGTTAGAAGTGTTTCGTTATGAGTAGTTAGTAGGAATTTCAACTTATGATAATTAGGTTTGTGACAATACACAGATGGTAAATATTTTGATCTAAGAGCATTATAGACATTACAAACAAATAGAAAGTGGTACTCATCTTCTACTCCAAAATTGCTCAAATGGACAGATGCGTTCCGTTACATAAATATTTTGCAATCTACCTTCATTATACTTATTATACTTTAATCTTAATCTTAATACAACATGTAACGCTTGTATCTTGGTACCAAGTTGGACTAGTCAGAAGGGGATTCCTTGAAATGTTCATTTCATGTAATTCTATATTCATCTATTTCTTCATCTGTTTCAAGTTCCAAATGTCACTAAATGTTTACAAGAAATCCTTTGTTTGGGAGTGATAAACCGGTTGTGAAAATAAGGCAGATAACAAGAAATAAGATATGAGAATAACGACAATATCTCTCATTTGACCTTGTTCATGTTAAATAATGGCTTAGTATAGATGACTGCTGCAGTTTAACCCCTTCTGTTTTTGTAAATATAAGCGCCCGATCTGGCTGCCTCTACATTTCCCCACACCCTCGCTCTAACACGCCTGGTACACGGTAACAAGCCTCACTTAGTCTTTGCCAGGCAATTCTATGCATTGCATTGCACAACAATCATCATCATCATCATCATCATCATCATCATCATCATCAGTGGGAGTAGTAGCAACAGCAGAAGTAGTAGTAGTAGTAGTAGTAGTAGTAGTGTGTCCCCGGGAGTTTTACTTTATTCAGCGTGATATCACGTGACCGACTTATGTTTAGATAAAGACAATGTGTGTTAATTAACTTGCATTTGTTGAATGCATTACCATTAAAAACACAATTAGCACCAACACGTGGTCAATATCATGGCTTATGTCTAAATAAAACTATAAATTACAGTGGTGATAACTATTCATAAGCTGACAGAAACCGTTCCTTACAGAGACTTCGGCAGGACGTCCAGGAGGATGCTCACACAAATATACTGTTACTTCCGTCGCCCACTCGTTATGAAGACACTATTGTGGACTTGTTTACATAGACGTCCCATCTCAATAATCATTTCCTTTTAATAACGTCTGTCGCAGGGCACGGACTTGTGATGGTTTGTATTCTCTGTGCGCCAAATCGATTTTATCTTGAGTGTGTTTGCACGATTTGGAACACTCGTGCCGCAAACTTGAACAACAAACAACCTCCACCCCTGATTCGCAACAAGTCTAAGCCCAACATATTGTCCCTCTAACTCCCTCTGGCCGCCTGACAGAAAGTGGGAGAGAAGGAAGGGGTTGTCAACAGGAGGGTTATACTTCACACACAGGAATATTACAGTCTCTTCTACAGACGGCTGGGCTGTTAGATAAAAGCGTTAATGCGTTCTCAGCCTTAGCGGCCAATGTCCATCCAACGTTCAGATCAAACAGCCAATGCCCATCCAATGTTCAGATCAAACAGCCAATGCCCATCCAATGTTCAGATCAAACAGCCAATGCCCATCCAATGTTCAGATCAAACAGCCAATGCCCATCCAATGTTCAGATCAAACAGCCAATGCCCATCCAATGTTCAGATCAAACAGCCAATGCCCATCCAATTATAGATCAAACAGCCAATGTCCATCCAATGTTCAGATCAAACAGCCAATGCCCATCCAATGTTCAGATCAAACAGCCAGTGCCCATCCAATGTTCAGATCAAACAGCCAATGCCCATCCAATGTTCAGATCAAACAGCCAATGCCCATCCAATGTTCAGATCAAACAGCCTGTACTCATCATATTTTCAGATCAAACAGCCAATGCCCATCCAATGTTCAGATCAAACAGCCAATGCCCATCCAATGTTCAGATCAAACAGCCTGTACTCATCAGATTTTCAGATCAAACAGCCAATGCCCATCCAATGTTCAGATCAAACAGCCAATGCCCATCCAATGTTCAGATCAAACAGCCAATGCCCATCCAATGTTCAGATCAAACAGCCTGTACTCATCAGATCCCATTCCTGGCTGCGGGTAGGTTGTTGGCAGGAGTCGGAGATTGGTTTGGGTAGATAGTTGATATAGGTGAATGAACTCAGCTGGATCTAACGGGCGTGATGAGTTCGAATCCCAAATGTACCCAACAGGAATACCAACTGTTCCATTTCACTCAGCTTTTTGGCTTCAGGTCTGTGTGTGACGGAAGTATAGTTAAATGTTGAGAAACACTCGCGTGGTAGTGAATATAGAGGACGACCGTAACACTAACTTGGTTTGGTGACACACCCTGATATAACGACAAACATATCCTGTCACTCACTCACTCACTCACTCACTCACTCACTCACTCACTCACTCACTCACTCACTCACTCACTCACTCACTCACTCACTCACTCACTCACTCACTCACTCACTCACTCACTCACTCACTCACTCACTCACCCACCCACCCACTCACTCACTCACTCAATCACTCACTCTTTTTTCATTTGGTAGAAACATGAACCCAAGCATTTCTGGATTGGAAAATATCCGGATGGACGAATACCAGCAAAACGGAAGTAGGATATCGGATCCGCGGCTGCGCAAAGCGGTTGCTATGGTAACGGAAACTCAGAGACTGACCCCACTGTTAAAGGAGGAGCTTCGCCTGCAGATCCTCACAAAACGTCACGCTAATGGACAGGCTGAAATCGACAAGGAAGACCATACCCCTAAACAATTTGAGGTATTCGCTGAACTTGTACGATAGACCTCGGTGGAGAAAACCAGTCAATATAGACCACACTTACTGTACTTGTCCGTCACAGGTGACACGGTTGTGTGTCCCGATTGAATTAGTCAGCTCTCATGCTATTGGCCATTAGTTTCATTATTGATAGGCTGTCGCATTACAGTGAAACCTGTGGGAGTAATATTGCATAGTACGGCGTAAAACACCATTCTCCCTCTCAGAATGTATGTAGACAATGTCCACTCTCCACTCTCGTTCAGAGTTGACATGCCTCAATGTATACGTGGACTGACAGGTTTGCAACATGTCAATTTCAGTTAACCCCGGAGGAGATAGAGAAGAAACAACGAAGAAGAGAGCAGAACAGATTAGCTGCTCAACGATGTCGCCAGAAGAAAAAGATGTGTCAGAACTTCGTCTTACTGGTATGAGAATGTGTAGATCTGTAGATGCAACCGACGATAAGTTGACCAAAACATTTGTTTACTTTTGGCATGTCGTATACACATTTCCAGACAACCCCCACCCATCCTCAACCCCGTCCCCTTCTTCTCTAACTCATGTCGTTTGTATCAAATTTCAGGAACTGGAGAAGCAGCAGGCCCGGAACCGAGACCTAGAGATGGAACTGCGCAAACTCCGCCGAGAGAAAATGGAGCTTCAATCAGCGTATGAGAGTCATGTGACTTCCGGTTTGTGCAGCTTTGTCAAACCAGAAGGAGAACAAATTCTTCCGCAATGTTCCTTTTCGGATTTCAGTTTCATCGGCGAAGCTTTGAACTTACCAGAGGATTGATAGCATCGTGTACCATTGTGTTTCCGACTTGACCCAGACTTGCCAAACTTATTGTCGCACAGTGTCTTTCAGAGTTCCGTCTTGCAGTTGTTTTATATTGTCTTCATTAATGCTGGCCACAGAACTTACACATATTCTGACTGTAACCTTGACAGGATATTCATTCCACATATCCCGGCAAAGGAACTAGAAGTTGGGAGTCATATCTTATCTTAAAGCAGGCGGATTCATAGTGCTTAAAAGAAATGGAACCCGACCTGTATTTATTGCGCACAAGCCGGTAAAAGGCTTGACAGTGAGGATTGTAAAGGGTTTTAAGAGCCTCATTAAAGACAAATATACCATAACTCTGAGCTCTCAGAGGGTGCCACTCCTGTTTTTGGTACTAAGGAATCCAACCCATGTTTTGTGGTAGGCTATATAACGCATATGCTATCTCACAGTCTCTGAACCACACTATATTCCCTGCTGCCCATCCCTCCATGCAATGCTTAAGGCCCTGAATGAAGCAAGTCTAGATTTGCTCAGCTTCTGGCTCACTGGGGCTCCTTTTCTGTATAAATAGGATTATTTGTTACTGTCAAAATTATATATATTCAGAGATTAAGCTAATTGTCTAAACGCAGTGCTGTACGGCGGAATCTGACCCATGTTTAGTGGTAGTCCAGATAACGCAGTGATGTGCGGAGAATACCATGAATGGATCACTTTTAATAATTTAGTGATATGCTGAAGGTTCAGTCTCTAATTTTAGGCTAATTATTTATTGTTTTCAACCCAAGCCCATAACGCGTGTCTGCACACACTCGTGGCAATACCCTCACACATTTACACATGTACCCCCCACAACATGACCCCAATCCCTACACACACACATACAACATCCCCTGCTTCCCCTGTCTGACCGATGTACCCCGCCGTCATATTGCTGGAATATTGCTAAAAGCGGCGTTAAACCATACTCACTCACTCCACAGTCACACAGATATTCCAAAACACCCGCAAATTCCCACAAACCAGTGATATACCTAGTGATATGAATGTATATATACCAATGTGTTAATAAACTTATTCATCCTTCCGATTAGCGTATCACACTGCGTACAGCAGGACAGGTGTCAGTGTATTGACGCAGGCGACAGTAACATCTTCACTCCTAAGCCATGTCCGGGATGCAGACATATTTGCGTCTTGCAGCTACCGGAACATTCTCGTCATCGTGTTTGATGCAAGTGACACAAAAGTTTACGCCAAATGAAAATTGTTTTGTGACCCGGATTGAGGTTTTATGAACCTCTCTTAAAGGTGTCTGACAATGCCAGTTATGTAAAAATGTCTGCGATGAAAACACACCGGCCATATACGTCCACTCGTTAATCTACATGTCTGCCTGTTACACCAGAGAGCGGTGCGTGTGATACGCTCAACACAGGTGAATTGAATCTATCGCGAAATAAAACTCCGACCAGTGTGTCCCCATTGCGGATATGGAAAGGGGAGGGGGAGATTTTAGTACGGATAGTTCCTTTACTCCTGCCAGAGATATTTGGCTGCTAGAAAACCTGTAGAGCAGATGTCTACACGACAAAATCATTTTGGACATTCCCAATTTGATTCATTTCCATAGATTTTTATACCCCACCGGTCAGTCGTGGTGTTGGCCTACTATGATCTGATGTTTATATTGTACATGTTTATATTGTTCAGGTTATTCTCCATCACATTAACATCGGGGTGGCGGGAAATCATATCATATGCTATGTTGTGGGTTTGTGCTCTGGTGACAGAAGACCACCCACAGATGCGTTAAAACCGGTCTTCAAAAAACGTTTATTTTCGGAGCCTGTAAAACGCGACTGATTTTGGTTATGTAATAGATCGAGTGAACTCGCCGTTCCATTACATTTGTGGTGGTAAAGTTTTGGACATTTTCAGATAAAATCAAAGAAATAATGTAAGAAATTAAAAAGGTTAATCAGAAGAGTTAATATTCTTCTAGAAAAGTGGTCTCGTGTGGCAACATCAGGTAAACACACAGAACCAGCTGAGCACAGCCCCAGAAGATGTATTTTACGTTTATATATATATATATATTAAAATGACATATACTAAATATGTAAAATGCTATTTTCTGTAGCATGTTTATTCTATGTTTTATGACTGAACTGATTAAAGGCAGTATATTCCCATGAAAGCAATACGGTGTATTCAGGTGTTGCCTTTAAGTGTGACTATCTAGCAGTACATCTTGAATAATCCCGTGCTTCCCTTGTGTACCTGAGTCAATGCTGTACAATCACCACGCTTGAATGTTTCACTGTTTAATCTCTCACGCGAACATACGTGTACATCCTACCCCTGTGAGCGTACCATCCGTAACTATTTACGTATCATACGTCCACAAGAACGTATGTCTGTCAGAGTTAACGCAGAATGAACGGATGTGAAGGGAATACAACCGAACAGATTTCAGGCCGTAAGACAACAATATATGAAGATCACAGTGATTATACAAATGTCTACATTTTGGTGACAGGGCTGGTAGTCTGAGTATAAGGCATATAAGCTACAATAATAAATAGTAGTACATACTACTTTCTTTTACACAGAGGACTTACATCTAGATTTTCACATAAATTTTACAGAAAAAAATCATTTTCCCAGTGACTTGTACCTGGACATGACAGTGCTACAAAAAGTACAAAGTTTTCGAAATTGACCAACTTTTTCATATTGGAACAATTGACAGAATTTAACAGAGTTTGATCTTTTGTAAAAGTAACGTTTAATAATTTGGTTTCTCGAATCAACAAAATTGGGACATTCTAAAATTGCATGGTATTCATGACCGATAGAGGTATTACAGAGAGTACATATACGCTCGTGTAGAGGTACACCATGCCAACGGCCCACCTCAACTGGTAGAAGGCGATTAGATGTACGAAAAAGACGCAATTTAATCCAGCTGTTTTCTGGTAAAATGCTTAAATTATTTTCAAATTCAAACTGTGTCTTAAAGATCCGGTGATACTTGGCCTTTGAGGAATTAAACATATCTGACAACCAAGTCTGTATATACTGATCCTCTAGCCTTACTCTGATAATGTTTGTAAGAGATGACGATGAAACATGGTCCTGGTTATACCATATGTGAAAAAAACCCTGTCTCTGTGAAAATAGACTCCAGACATTTCATCCATTTCTGTGGATGATTTCCCAAGTATTGATCAGCATACATGAGTTGAAAAAACGCAACAGATAATTTGTTGAGGGAAGAGGGGATACAAGGACACCCCTTGAGTGGATCCACTTGTATCACTTGTTATATATATATAATACATGTATATATTCTTGTATGCGGACCACGTAGGTTGGTGTCACGTGTAACAACATATTCAGATATTCAGATATCCTACCTGTAAACGTGTAAACTGTTCATCAGTTCCCCTGCATCCGCGAGGATGGTTTCCCTTGTTTCCTAAGATGATACTTTCCATGCACATGACAGCATATTAATGTTCTTATAATGGGCACTTTTGACCCCCAATGTGACAAGAGAAACACGTGTTCCACGTCCGTCAAACAACGATCTTGTTCTGAAACCTATCAGTGGGATAATTTAAAGTTTCCGCAGATCTTTTTTAACAACAATAATGTAAATCGTAACAATGTGAATCGTAACGAACTTTTGACCCACAAAAAGGAAGATTATTTATGGATGGACAACTTCGTTATTGCAATAGATGCGACGTTTCGGTGTAGATTCTATGTGAGAAATTGCTAGATAACGGTGTTACGGTGTAGATCCTATGTGAGAATTTGCTAGATAACGGTGTTACGGTGTAGATTCTATGTGAGAATTTGCTAGATAACGGTGTTACGGTGTAGATTCCTATGTGAGAATTTGCTAGATATCGGTGTAGATCCTATGTGAGAATTGCTACGGTGTAGATCCTATGTGAGAAATTGCTAGATAACGGTGTTACGGTGTAGATTCTATGTGAGAAATTGCTAGATAACGGTGTTACGGTGTAGATCCTATGTGAGAAATTGCTAGATAACGGTGTTACGGTGTAGATTCTATGTGAGAATTTGCTAGATAACGGTGTTACGGTGTAGATCCTAAGTGAGAAATTGCTAGATAACGGTGTTACGGTGAAGATCCTATGTGATAATTTGCTAGATAACGGTGTTACGGTGTAGATTCTATGTGAGAATTTGCTAGATAACGGTGTTACGGTGTAGATTCTATGTGAGAATTTGCTAGATAACGGTGTTACGGTGTAGATTCTATGTGAGAATTTGCTAGATAACGGTGTTACGTGTAGATCCTATGTGAGAATTTGCTAGATAACGGTGTTACGGTGTAGATTCTATGTGAGAATTTGCTAGATAACGGTGTTACGGTGTAGATCCTATGTGAGAATTTGCTAGATAACGTGTTACGGTAGATCCTATGTGAGTGAAATTTGCTAGATAACGGTGTTACGTGTAGATTCTATGTGAGAAATTGCTAGATAACGGTGTTTACGGTGTAGATCCTATGTGAGAAATTGCTAGATAACGGTGTTACGCTGAATATTGTAGATCCTATGTGAGAATTTGCTAGATAACGGTGTTACGGTGTAGATCCTATGAGAATTTGCTAGATAACGGTGTTACGGTGAAGATCCTATGTGATTTGCTGATAACGGTGTTACGTGTAGATTCTATGCTGAGAAACGGTTGCTAGATAACGGTGTTACGGTGTAGATTCTATGTGAGAAATTGCTAGATAACGGTGTTACGGTGTAGATTCTATGTGAGAATTTGCTAGATAACGGTGTTACGGTGTAGATCCTATGTGAGAATTTGCTGATAACGGTGTTACGTGTAGATCCTATGTGAGAATTTGCTAGATAACGGTGTTACGTGTAGATCCTATGTGAGAATTTGCTAGATAACGGTGTTACGGTGTAGATCCTATGTGAGAATTTGCTAGATAACGGTGTTACGGTGTAGATCCTATGTGAGAATTTGCTAGATAACGGTGTTACGGTGTAGATCCTATGTGAGAAATTGCTAGATAACGGTGTTACGGTGTAGATCCTATGTGAGAATTTGCTGATAACTTGATTATTACGGTGTTAGATCCTATGTGAGAATTTGCTAGATAACGGTGTTACGGTGTAGATCCTATGTGAGAATTTGCTAGATAACGGTGTTACGGTGTAGATTCTATGTGAGAAATTGCTAGATAACGGTGTTACGGTGTAGATCCTATGTGAGAATTTGCTAGATAACGGTGTTACGGTGTAGATCCTATGTGAGAATTTGCTAGATAACGGTGTTACGGTGTAGATCCTATGTGAGAATTTGCTAGATAACGGTGTTACGGTGTAGATCCTATGTGAGAATTTGCTAGATAACGGTGTTACGGTGTAGATCCTATGTGAGAATTTGCTAGATAACGGTGTTACGGTGTAGATCCTATGTGAGAATTTGCTAGATAACGGTGTTACGGTGTAGATCCTATGTGAGAATTTGCTAGATAACGGTGTTACGGTGTAGATCCTATATGATAATTTGCTAGATAACGGTGTCAGGATCTACACCGAAACGTTGCATCTGTTGCAATAAAGAAGTTGTCGATCCATAAAAGTGTTCCTTTTCATCATACCAGCTTCTACATGCCACTGAACTATACTTGCAATCAACAACGTTTATCACAATGTGCAATGTATTGTGTATACCTCTACCAAATAAATGTTTCTGTCTATTGATTTGTGTGTGGTGTATACTTAAAAATACATATATTATCTATAAGTGCTACGATGCACACAACACGTTGTACTCATTGTGCTATAAGATGTATCCTTTTCTGATTGTCTACATAATTATATCTATACTGATGTATAAAAGAAAGTACACACCTGGTGTTTTGAGACCATTAAATGCAACGTAAATATTTTGCTAGCAATGTTCCAATTGGGTACGATATCTATGGTGTTATTGCAACACGTACACAATGTTTGTGACTTGTGAGTCGCAATCAAAACACTTTTCTAAATATTACGCTGTTTTCAGGTAAACATTTTACCAAAGCATCAGGTGTGTACTTTCTTTTGTACGTCAATTTAAATGCTACAAAGTACATAATTTACTTATCACGACAGAATTGAGATATAATACTGTGAAAGACCGAATTTGGTACAGCCTCGATACCACCAGTTATGAATGGGTCCGTGACGGCTTACAAAGACTGCATGCACGCAGTCGTTCAAGCACCGGCATTTCCTCTACAGTGAATGAGTGAGTGAGTTTAGTTTTACGCCGCTTTTAACAATATTCCAGCAACATCATGGCGGGAGACACCCAAAATGGGCTTCACACATTGAACCCATGTGGGGAATCGAACCCGGGTTTTCGGCGTGACGAACGAACGCTTTACCCACTAGGCTACCCCACCGCCCCTCCTCTACAGGGTTGTGTTGAAGTCCTGATTCTCCTCCATTATGTTTGTAGGTTGGTCCACACCAGTACCGTGGCCGTGGGTTCCCCACTGTCGTAAACATCTGAGATTTGTTCCATGCCACACAACGCTGACAAGCCGTGCAGTAACTTGAAAACAGCTGCATTAAATGTGAAGACTATATCTTCAAATGTAGGTCTAAATCAAACTACATTGTACATTCAAATTTTATTTCATTCTTTATTTTGAGATGTAATAACAATGGACCATATGTGAGACACTTCGGATTTACAGCGTCTCATAATGTTACTAAAATTAAATTTAAACAGACACGACATGATGTCATGTCGACATGCAGTGTAGGGTCATAAATATGTCATGTCAGTACAGACTGTGCCATGTCATGTCATGTATATTGTTACTCGTTGGCTTGTAATAGAATTCAACTGAATGCATTAAACACAATTACAACATGTTTTCGCAAAAACTCCCTTTTTCAATAAACAATGCCATATCAGTACATCACTGGCACATGTTACAAATTAGAATGGGTCTGGTTGATGTCGTCGCTGAATGTGATGGAAAATGATCCTTAAACTTCCTCATTGATGGAATAAAAGAAATTTAATTTTTTTTTTTATCTGGTTGCGCTGCTCCACATCATGCTGCGTGTACGCATTCCCACAGTTACCAAACTATTTACAGTTATCAGTTGCTACAGTTACATTGGACAATATCTTACATTGTTCGCCATGTACATATGTAAGTCCACATTTCATTGGCCAATATCATACAGTGTACGCCATGTACATATGTAAGTCCACATTTTGTTGGGTATACCTTTCAGAACAAGTGTGTGTCTGGCGTAGTGTGTACTACTGGAAGGGGTGGGAGATGTGTGTCTGGCGTAGGTTGTACTACTGGAAGGGGTGGGAGGTGTGTGTCTGGCGTAGGTTGTACTACTGGAAGGGGTGGCAGGTGTGTGTCTGGCGTAGGGTGTACTACTGGAAGGGGTGGGAGGTGTGTGTCTGGCGTAGGTTGTACTACTGGAAGGGGTGGGAGGTGTGTGTCTGGCGTAGGGTGTACTACTGGAAGGGGTGGGAGGTGTGTGTCTGGCGTAGGGTGTGTCTGGCTACTGGAAGGGGTGGGAGGTGTGTGTGTCTGGCGTAGGTTGTACTACTGGAAGGGGTGGAGGTGTGTGTCTGGCGTAGGGTGAACTACTGGAAGGGGTGGGAGGTGTGTGTCTGGCGTAGGGTGAACTGTACTGGCGTAGGTTGTACTACTGGAAGGGTGGAGGTGTGTGTCTGGCGTAGGGTGTAACTACTGGAAGGGGGTGGCAGGTGTGTGTCTGGCGTAGGGTGTGTGGAAGGGGGTGGGAGGTGTGTGTCTGGCGTAGGGTGTACTACTGGAAGGGGTGGGAGGTGTGTGTCTGGCGTAGGGTGTACTACTGGAAGGGGTGGGAGGTGTGTGTCTGGCGTAGGGTGTACTGGAAGGGTGGGAGGTGTGTGTCTGGAAGGGGGAGGGAGGTGTGTGTCTGGCGTAGGGTGTAACTACTGGGGTGGGGAAGGGTGGGGGGTGGGAGGTGTGTGTCTGGCGTAGGTTGTACTACTGGAAGGGGTGGGAGGTGTGTGTCTGGCGTAGGTTGTACTACTGGAAGGGGTGGAGGGTGTGTGTCTGGCGTAGGGTGTACTACTGGAAGGGGTGGGAGGTGTGTGTGTCTGGCGTAGTGGTGAAGGGTGGAGGTGTGTGTCTGGCGTAGGGTGTACTACTGGAAGGGGGTGGAGGTGTGTGTCTGGCGTAGGTGTACTACTGGAAGGGGTGGAGGGTGTGTCTGGCGTAGGTTGTGTACTGTTAGGGGTGGAGTGTGTGTGTCTGGCGTAGGGTGTACTACTGGAAGGTGGTGTCTGTGTGTGTGGTGTGTGAACTACTACTGGAAGGGGTGGGAGGTGTGTGTGTCTGTGAACTACTGGAAGGGTGGGAGGTGTGTGTCTGGCTGGTGTACTGACTACTGGAAGGGGTGGGAGGTGTGTGTCTGGCGTAGGGTGAACTACTGGAAGGGGTGGAGGTGTGTGTGTGTGTCTGGCGTGGTGTACTACTGGAAGGGGTGGGAGGTGTGTCTGGCGTAGGGTGTACTACTGGAAGGGGTGGGAGGTGTGGGCGTGGGTGTGTGTGGTGTGTGGCAAGGTGGGGAGGTGTGTGTCTGGCGTAGGGTGTACTGGAAGGGGTGGGAGGTGTGTGTCTGGCGTAGGGTGTACTACTGGAAGGGTGGGAGGTGTGTGTCTGGCGTAGGGTGTACTACTGGAAGGTGTGGTGTGTGTCCTGTGTGTGTGGTGTACTGGAAGGTGTGGGAGGTGTGTGTGGTGTACTGGAAGGGTGGGAGGTGTGTGTGGTGTACTGGAAGGGGGTGGGGAGTGTGTGTGAGGGTGTACTGGAAGGGTGTGTGGTGTGTGTGTCACTGGTGGAAGGAAGGTGTGGGAGGTGTGTGTGTTACTACGTACTGGAAGGGGTGGGAGGTGATGTGTGTGGTGTACTGGAAGGGAAGGGGGAGGTGTGTGTGTGTGTTGTGTACTGGAAGGGGTGTGAAGGGTGTGTGTGTGTAGTGTACTGGAAGGTGTGGGAGGGTGTGTGTGTGTGTGTGTGTACTGGAAGGGTGGGAGGTGTGTGTGGTGTACTACTGGGGTAGGAGGTGTGTGTGTTGTGTACTGGAAGGTGTGGGAGGTGTGTGTTGTGTACCGGAAGGGGTAGGAGGTGTGTGTGTTGTGTACTGGAAGGTGTGGGAGGCGTGTGTGTTGTGTACTGGAAGTGTTGGGAGGTTTGTGTGGTGTACTCAAATGTGTTGGATGTGTTTGTGGTGTACTCGAATGGGTTGGAGGTGTGTGTGTTTGGCGGAGGATGTACTGGAAAGGGTGGAAGGTGTGTGTATGGTCCACTTGAAGGGGTTGGAGGTGTGTGTGGTGTACTGGAAGGTGTGGGAGGTGTGTGGGTTTTTGCTGGAAGGGACGGGATGGGTGTGGAGTGTGTTCTTGAAGGCGTTGGAGATTATAAGTTGTATGCTTCTCTCGAGGTTAATACGGTCTGATGTACGTCTCTTTGTAGCAGTGTCACACGTGCTGGTTGGCGAGGGATGACACTGCTACAAAGAGGAGTACATCAGACCGTATTACCCGAGGGAGAAGCATACAACGTATTTATCTTACCGCCATGTTAAATGTACAAAATATCATTTTATTTTATGTTAAAGATCGCTACCGACTATATAACATGCAAACAACATGGCGTCTGCCTCTCGACTGGATTTTTAACATCAATGAAACATATTCTGACAAACATAAAACTGCTATAAAAATTGTTAATTATGTTTAAGCTGAGTGTGTAAACCACTCAATGTGTGAAATAGATTAAATAAAGCAGTGAAAGTTGGTAAAATAAATCTGTACTAAGTGAACACAAAAACAGCTGATCGAACGGTCATATTATGACGTCATACGATTGTTAGCGCTTCAGCTTGACGGTGGAGAGCTTGGCGGTTACCGTGGCAGCGGGTCATATTTTTTCCAGTTGTCACCCTTCTGGGTGACACGGAAACTTGTTAAACCGTCATTGACCAATGAAATTAAAGTTTTTTACATAAAGGTAAGATAAGCGTGTGTGTTGGCTGGGGAAGGGGTGACCGAGGCCCGATTGGTATGGGGGTGTTGTGGGTGGTGTTACTTGGACGTCGTGATAGAAGTGTGTGTGTTTATACATGTATGTATATATCAACGGTGGTGGGATCTTGTGTGTGTGTTTATACATGTATGTATGTATCAACGGTGGTGGGATCTTGTGTGTGTGTTTATACATGTATGTATATATCAACGGTGGTGGGATCTTGTGTGTGTGTTTATACATGTATGTATGTATCATGCATGTGGTGGGATCTTGTGTGTGTGTTTATACATGTATGTATATATCAACGGTGGTGGGATCTTGTGTGTGTGTTTATACATGTATGTATATATCAACGGTGGTGGGATCTTGTGTGTGTGTTTATACATGTATGTATATATCAACGGTGGTGGGATCTTGTGTGTGTGTTTATACATGTATGTATGTATCAACGGTGGTGGGATCTGGTGTGTTTATATACATGTATGTATGTATCAACGGTGGTGGGATCTCGGTGTGTGTTTATACATGTATGTATGTATCAACGGTGGTGGGATCTTGTGTGTGTGTTTATACATGTATGTATATATCAACGGTTGTGGGATCTTGTGTGTGTGTTTATACATGTATGTATGTATCAACGGTTGTGGGATCTTGTGTGTGTGTTTATACATGTATGTATATATCAACGGTTGTGGGATCTTGTGTGTGTGTTTATACATGTATGTATATATCAACGGTGGTGGGATCTTGTGTGTGTTTTATACATGTATGTATGTATCAACGGTGGTGGGATCTTGTGTGTGTGTTTATACATGTATGTATGTATCAACGGTGGTGGGATCTTGTGTGTGTGTTTATACATGTATGTATATATCAACGGTTGTGGGATCTTGTGTGTGTGTTTATACATGTATGTATATATCAACGGTGGTGGGATCTTGTGTGTGTGTTTATACATGTATGTATGTATCAACGGTGGTGGGATCTTGTGTGTGTGTTTATACATGTATGTATGTATCAACGGTGGTGGGATCTTGTGTGTGTGTTTATACATGTATGTATATATCAACGGTGGTGGGATCTTGTGTGTGTGTTTATACATGTATGTATATATCAACGGTGGTGGGATCTTGTGTGTGTGCGTGCGTTCGTGAGTGATGTGTGTGAGGGAGGGTGTGGTGTGGTGTGGTGGGGTGGGGGTGCAAATGGGTTTGGCCGGATGTGGGCTGATGGGGTGGAGCGACCTTGAAGGGCTGGGGTGGGGTGTGTCCGTGAGCAGGTTTGACTGACGGGTGTGTGGTGTGTGTGTGGTATGGTTGATACATACGTACTGTGTTGGGGATTCGACTGATGGCGGCGTGTAGCTGCAGGTGTGTATTTCTGAAACCAGCGAAACTGGGTGACGTCAGATGGAATCAGGATATATCCATGTTTTTATTAGCCTTGACAACATATTATCATGTATCATGTAAATTGCATATAGATAAGCAGCTATCAACACACACTGCCTGATGATTGTTCTGCCGATTCCTTCAGTCGCCAGTCAGTATGCACTGGTTGAGAAGAACAAGGATATTATACTGAGGCAATTATCTTACAATCTATGATTTGCTCCATAATAATAATATCTTTGCCAGCATTCCCCTGGAAATATCTTGTCCCTGGAATGTCAGAGGTCCCCCCTATAGATAACTGAAGCAGTGGGAAAACGTGGACGTCATGACGGCAAACTGTGAACACTGGCATTTCGTAGTTTTGAACAGATGCAAAAAATTAAAACAGCTTCAAAGCAAACGTTGATGTCAGTGAGAACGCATTTTTTTCACAGAAGGCACATGCCTGGTCCCATGCTCTCCTTGATAACAAGGTGTAGGTTTGGTTCTGAGTAACACATACTGCCTCTCTCAACGGCTCATGTGTCTGGTTTCGCCTCGAAAAGCACGTAGTCAACTGGGACACGAGGTGAGCGGAGTGTATGGGAGTATTGCTGTCGCGGAGAGGAAACTTTCGTTTCATGTGCTCCGATTGCACTTTTTGATAAACGTCGTAAGACTCTGATGGCGTTGTGATATTTTCTTTTTTGTAACTTGTTCGAAACTCTCTCAATCACTTTTAGGTCGGAGTCAATGGACTTAACTGCTGGGGAGACGTGTCGCTGTTTTATGGGTGAAAGTCTGGTTCGTGTGTTCCGATTGCACTTGTCGATAAACCCCGAATGTGGTGATAGACCTCATTATTTAACTGCCATATTGTGCGTAAAGGGTCAGAGAAGGAAGACCTATGTTTAGTTAGAAAGGGTTCGTTTCTTGTGTCCTCACTGACTGTTTTGTAAAACATCGATGAAGGAGCAAGCGTACACTCCGAAACGTCGTGTTATTCACAATAAAGAAGTTGACATCCATAAATCTTGGTTTTTCTTATGCATTCCACTTCTAAATACCCTTCAAAGATTTGAGATCGTTTGTTCTTAATTTTACTGGATATTTCACTCCCTTGTTGTAGTCTCACCGTTGGGATTGGATAATACTACCAGACAGTTTTCAGATACTACATGCATACACCTGTTATGAACGTTCCGGCCGACTCGACATGACGGCAGTGGAATACTGGTACAAGTGCGTTAAACCAAACTCACTCACTCACTCACTCCTGCCAGATACATAAATACAGTGTTCCAACTTGATAATTCCACCGTTATTAGTTTCGTTGTATGGATTGTTGCCAATACATTCCCCAGAAAGTTTGTGTTACAATAAAACCGTCATACATGACCATAAATGTACACTTTGTGGATTGATTCAATTTTCGGAAACACAATTCACATTATAGTGTCATGGGTTTGCCAGCACAGATCGAGCATTGACAGAAATGTGTCCAATTGTGTCAGCTAACATTTCAATTCAGGAAATCACTGCATGACTGCGTGAAAGGTGGGATATTAGAGACAATATTCAGTATATGTGCTGCCTCTCCTTCAGGAAACACAGGAAATGTACAAAGTAAGAACAAGGTTATACTCCGTGTCCTTGAAAGATATTAAACGAATTCAACAAGTTTTACACATGGATGGGTGTAGAAACAGTAGGAACGCACAGGATCAACTAGGGAGTTCTAGATATTGTCACGGTGACAGCAACACATATTAGGAAACTACGAGGGTGCACACATCGGGGTACATATCTTTCATACGATGCCCTAGGGCCTAATATCACTTTGTCATGGTGACGTGACGTCTTGAACAATGCTATGACGTCACGTTTCTTCTATGACGTTGCGTTCTACATGCCGCGACGGCGGGTAGCCAGCCTATGTTTGAAAGTAGATTTGGGTTATTTTCCTCAATATGACGAGTTCGGTAATAAACTGAATATTATATTCGTGCCCATATCATACTATGTTTACGACACTCGTGCCTAATTATCGGTGTATCCCTCGCTCTCGCTCGGGAAATACCAACATTTAGGCACTCGCGTCGTAAACATAGTGTGACATGGGCACTCATAATAGTATCCTCTATTGACGGAGACAACACATGAGATAACTAATTAATTGAAACACAACAACACCTCCCAATACACCTCTGCTTGATCAACGGGTAATTATCTCATTACTCAAGCTGAGCAGCAGCCACGCAAACAACAAGCGACAGCTTAACCGCCCGCTCTACAGAAATACATAAACAGGCAATAATCAAACCAGTAACAAAACAATTATTTGTCGGGGTAATTAGGGCCTAATTGCAAATCACCCACAGGATGTTAAAAAGAGAAATAAACTACCACCACTTGGTCGAGTACAAGGACACATAGTGAATGACTGCTTACAGAATTAAGGCGTGAATAGCATCAGTACAGAATACAGAAACTGTCTTACTCAATCTGCATCCAAGTTTCCACGCCCAGTGGCGATCATCGGGAGACAAACAGGTCGACCACGCATGACCTATCAGCTACTGGAAGTTGACCCCTACTCATTCCATGTTTAGAAGCGTGTGCGGACTTCGGAGAAGACAACCTGTCTTAGCGTTGCCCAATCAAACCTGACCAGCTGATTAACAGAACTGGTGCTAGTTTGTAAAATGACTGCAGCACTGAAAATGTGTCAGTGAAATAATGTTTCATTTTATTGAATGCAGATATAGATATAATATCCTTGTATATATTTCTCCTTATGAATGCATTTTATTTAATGCATCAATTTCAATTTTATACAAAAGTACAAAAATAAAGAGTCCAAACATATATTGAATGCATCAGTTTCTCATTGTATCATATGAGAAGGCAAAGATAAGTACAGAAGTACAAAAATAAAGAGAGTCAAACCATCCAACACCCCTTGCGTGTTTTTCTTGGTATAATCCAATGTTTAGATAACTAATTAAAAGCTAAGATCACAGTGCTCATCCGTCGAATGCATTTTACTACTCTGAAATCAGAAATTCGACTGGTCGGTACGCGACCCCTTATAAGAATATGTATTGTAAAGTATGACATGTTTACAGAGAGAGCCTGAACTGTACAACGTGAATGTACATTTAGATGTAGTGAGAATAATTTGTACAATTAGCAATTAGCAAAACAATGTCGAAGTTGAGGCAAAAACACAAGACTGAACGGTTGCAGAGCTGCACCGAAAACACGTGCACTAACACAGATAGTAAATGGGCATGCGCGAACTCCGTGACAATATTGCTTTGAAGCGTTTGGCCAAAGCAGGAATAGACTCAATTTTTGTGAATTTATAAATAGTGACCAGAGATTTGATTCCTTAAAATACAAGTAACATTCTCAGACACAACTCAAAATATTCCTCAATATTTGTGATATACGCCTGCCACATATACGACCAGTTTGTTATCTGAAGAAAAAAATAGAAAACAGCATCAGTCATATGAACGGTCGACGATATTATCTGAACACATGTCCATTTCTATTTTGTGCGGACTCCAAGCACAATACAGATCAATGCAAACAGATCCTGGCGATTGCTGATGTTTCCGTTTTATCAGGTGAACAATTACTTTGCTGTCCGTGTGTTTGTGACGGGGGACAGCAGTGCGACATAAAACGCTCACCTGGTATCATCACTATTTGGTAGTGACCTTTGGAGGGGTATTTAGAGTGAGTGAGTGAGTGAGTATGGTTTTACGCCGCTTTTAGCAATATTCCCGCAATATCGCGGCGGGGAACACCAGAAATGGGCTTCACACATTGTACCCATATGGGAACCGAGGCATTTAGAGGCATTTAGAAGTTGGAGCAGTAAGGATGGACAACAAGATATGGATAACAACTTCCTTATTACAGTGAGAGCGGTGTTATCACTTGTTTGATAACGGTGTTATAACCTACACCGAAACGTCGCTCTCACTGTCATAAAGAAGTTGTTCATCTATATATTGTAATCCTTCCTTATTTGGTAGTGGTTTACAAACACTCACTCGTGCAATACTCAGGATCGCACAATACTTGGGATCACACAATGGTCGGGATCGCACAATTCATGGGATCACACAATACTTGGGATCACACAATACTCGGGATCACGCAATACTTGGGATCACACAATGGTTGGGATCGCACAATACTTGGGATACTCGGGATCACACAATACTTGGGATCACACAATACTTGGGATCACACAATACTTGGGATCACACAATACTCGGGATCACACAATACTTGGGATCACACAATGGTTGGGATTACACAATAGTTGGGATCACACAATGGTCGGGATCGCACAATACTCGGGATCACACAATACTTGGGATCACACAATAGTTGGGATCACACAATGGTCGGGATCACACAATACTTGGGATACTAGGGATCACACAATACTTTTGGGAAAACACAAATCTCGGGATCACACAGTCGACTCCCATTTGGGCACATATTTGCTATGAACACTGAAAGCTTTTTTTCGCTTTTATTAGTAAGGGAATATACGGCCGCTTTATTGAGGACCATGCTCACATTTGAAAAAGTTGGTTTGGATGTTTTTACGATGTAAACACGTTGTTTGCCAAATATAATTGTTGACTTGTGATATTACTGTGTCACCTTTGACATGAGAAAAAAACGTATGTCGGAAATTGACAATGACAAATATCAACACTGTCAGCCCCCACTGATCTGACATGCCTGCATGTACATTTCATCTGCAGACTGTCACTCCTTCTAGCCACACTCTTTCATCAGCCTTGTGTAAAGTGCCGAGACACAACAAAAACATGTACATATTAAAACAAAAACACACGTGACCCTGGAAATGTTTGTGGAAACACGTGCATCTCGAAATCGACACATCGGCCATGTTTGCTTTGCCGTGTCAACCTAACGTCAAAATCAGAACGCTTTGCGAAAGCAAGCTTTCGACAAACACCTCACAAGCTTAGAACAATGGTTGAGTCTATTATACACAATAGAGACCCAAACCTCAATTTGAAGCGAGGGAAAAACACAACACGATGACATCAGGGCTGTTTAGACAAGTTCATCTTCTCTTGTGTTTTACACAAACATTTGGCTTATTCTACATTCAAGAATCACAGCTCCACACATCCAGTTAAGTGAATGCAATATAATATATCAAAATTTCAAAACTGTACACTTTGTATACTGACACTGTATATTTACGTAGATCTGCCTAATTATTTTTTTAACCGGAGGGGTAGGGTTACTTCAAGTAACAGCCGACGTTGACATCAAAGATGGCCGTCGCACGCGCGGGTTGGCTTCTCGCCAAATCCTTGAGTGCCCAGACGACATACAGAAGAGAAGCGCCAATCAAATAAAGACCCGAAGAGCAAATTTACTAATGATTGGCTTAAACCATCGCCCGAATCTTTAAGTGGAACTCGTTGATGCACGATGGTGACAAGCCTATGGCGACATGCCAAATTTTTGTGTCCTCGTGGCGACAAACGCTGCCTGACCCCTGCGCCTCGGCTGTTTGGGAACCCAATGATTGAAATAATAACTTGATCATTACATGCAAAATGTTTTATATCGTTGAAAGTTCATAGGGGGTATGTTATAAATGTAATGAAATGAGGTAAGCACAAATGTGTCACTGTGTGTCATTTGCTTGAATGCCACCTCTACTACTGTCGACTATACAGCAATATTAATGCACATGGAGACACCTCTACGACAGTGACTATATACCAATATTACACCTGGAGACACCAAGTCTACGACAGTGACTATATTTTAGGTACACCAACACAGGCACTATATATCAATATTACACCTATTTATGACTATATACCAATATTGTTACACCTGGAGACACCTCTACGACAGTGACTATATACCAATATTACACCTGGAGACACCTCTACGACAGTGACTATATACCAATATTACACCTGGTGACTATACACCTCTACGACAGTGACTATATACCAATATTATTACCTGGAGACACCTCTACGACAGTGACTATATACCAATATTACACCTGGAGACACCTCTACGACAGTGACTATATACCAATATTACACCTGGAGACACCTCTACGACAGTGACTATATACCAATATTACACCTGGAGACACCTCTACGACAGTGACTATATACCAATATTACACCTGGAGACACCTCTACGACAGTGACTATATATACCAATATTACACCTGACTACACCCTCTACGACAGTGACTATATACCAATATTACACCTGGAGACACCTCTACGACAGTGACTATATACCAATATTACACCTGGAGACACCTCTACGACAGTGACTATATACCAATATTACACCTGGACAGTGACATATACCTCTACACCTGGACCTCTACGACAGTGACTATATACCATATTACACCTGGAGACACCTCTACGACAGTGACTATATACCAATATTACACCTGAGACACCTCTACGACAGTGACTATATACCAATATTACACCTGGAGACACCTGGAGACACCTCTACGACAGTGACTATATACCAATATTACACCTGGAGACACCCTACGACAGTGACTATATAGACCAGTATTACACCTGGAGACACCTCTACGACAGTGACTATATACCAATATTACACCTGAGACACCCTACGACAGTGACTATACCAGTATTACACCTGGAGACACCTCTACGACAGTGACTATATACCAATATTACACCTGGAGACACCTCTACGACAGTGACTATATACCAGTATTACACCTGAGACACCTCTACGACAGTGACTATATAGTAATATTACACCTGGAGACACCCCTACGACAGTGATTATATACCAGTATTACACCACTACCTCCATACCAACAGTGACTTTGTACAATATGACATGTTCTCGAAGATACGAAAACTGCAAACAAACGAGACCCCATTGCTATCAAAATAAAAATATAAACGTCCCCAAAATATTCCAAGAAAATCATTTATGTTTTATGATATACAACGATAAACATGCAAGAACATTCGACACTGAAAGAACGTATTATGTTGTCGAAGATTTTCCTCTGCCACGTGGAAGCCGTTTTTGCCTGGAAACATCACTGACAAAGTGAGTGAAGCGCCATCTGTATCTGGTCCTTACCGCCAGGTAGCCCCAGCTAACTGCGCAGATAAAACTCTTTATCGATTGAAACACGAAACACTCAGAAACAAAACAATAAGAGTTAGAGTACGTGATAACAAGACTCGTCTACATACGGGATCCAAGATAGAATTTACAATGTCTAAATAACCTAACCAAAAAAAGGTTGAAATACTCATAAAAGAAGATGAACTTTATTGATGGACAAGGACGTCTTATATCACTCTAGACAACCTTCACACTATTCACGTAGCGACCAACGTAGGTATCCAGTCATTGGTCTCCTTATGTATACAGCTAAACAAGTTATCGATTTATTGTCAATCAAATATATGAAAAGACTAGATCACCTCAATAATGCAGATGAAGCACGCGACAGAAATCGATAGTCAATTTTCTCCAGACCAGACCTACTAATATTGTCGCGTAATTGTCAACATTGACTCAAAAGATCAAGCGGACCTTGACGTATTTTCAACGGTTTCATTCATCCCCCCTACCCATCTGTATCCAGCACACAATGCACAGCTGCACGGCCGCACTCGTTACCCCAACTTGGGAAGTATTGACCGCACTACGATAAGGCTGCACTTAACGTGTGGCACTATTAAACGCCATGGGAGTTCGCTTGTAAACATCTAGACACTCGTAACATAGAGCACCGCTCGAGCATTGAAAGCAGAAAAGCTACAAGGCGTGTCCAGTTTGGGTGTCGCTAATGTGTCATCTCTTCAGCCATGTAGGGTTTGACTGACATAAAGTCCTCCCAGTGTCAGGTCAAACCATCAACTGAAAAAACTCTCTGCTCTTGTATAAGTCACCATCAACTATCAGCTGAACGCTTCTCTGATTAACACCTGGCAACTACCAGATGAACACCTCTCTGATTTAAGTCACTGACAATTATCAGATGAACACCTCTCTGATTTAAGTCACTGACAATTATCAGATGAACACCTCTCTGATTTACGTCACTGGCAACTATCAGCTGAACACCTCTCTGATTAAACACCTGGCAACTACCAGATGAACACCTCTCTGATTTAAGTCACTGACAATTATCAGCTGAACACCTCTCTGATTTACGTCACTGACAACTATCAGCTTAACACCTCTCTGATTAAACACCTGGCAACTACCAGATGAACAGCTCACTGATTTAAGTCACTGACAATTATAAGATGAACAGCTCTCTGATTTAAGTCACTGGCAACTATCAGCTGAACACCTCTCTGATTAAACACCTGGCAACTACCAGATGAACACCTCTCTGATTTAAGTTACTGACAATTATCAGCTGAACACCTCTCTGATTTAAGTCACTGGCACCTATCAGCTGAACACCTCTCTGATTTAAGTCACTGGCAACTATCAGCTGAACACTTTTCTGATTTAAGTCACTGGCAACTATCAGCTGAACACCTCTCAGTCAGTTGAACAACTCTATGACTAAAGTAACTGGTGGCTTTCAACAGAACAAATCCATAATTTATGGTTACTGGTAGCTGTCAGTTGCACACCAATCTGTTTTATAGCTACTGGCAACTATGAGCAACACTCTCCTTGCTCTTCATGATTCAATCGCTGACAACAGTCAATTCTAGAACTCCCTGATTCAATCTCTGGCAACAATCAATTCTAGACCTCCCTGATTCAATCGCTGATAACAGTCAATTCTAGACATCCCTGATTCAACCGCTGATAACAATCAATTCCAGACCTCCCTGATTCAATCGTTGACAACAGTCAACTCCATCCCTCCAAGATTCAATCGCTGACAACAGTCAAGTCTAGACCTCCCTGATTCAATCGTTGACAACAGTCAACTCCATCCCTCCAAGATTCAATCTCTGGCAACAGTCAACTTCAGACCTCCCTGATTCAATCCCTGGCAACAGTCAACAATCTCTGGCAGACCAATCCCTGGCAACAGTCAAGACCTCCTGATTCAATCGCTGGCAACAATCAACTCCAGACCTCCCTGATTCAATCTCTGGCAACAGTCAACTCCAGACCTCCCTCTCTGATTTAATCACATTCTACCATTTTGTCTGTGTGTACATGTGCCCTGTGTCTACCTGTGCCCGTGTGTACATGTGCCCTGTGTCTACCTTTGTGTCTGTGTGTACATGTGCAGTGTGTCTACCTTTGTGTCTGTGTGTACATGTGCTCTGTGTCTACTTTTGTTTCTGTGTGTACATGTGCTCTGTGTCTACCTTTGTGTCTGTGTGTACATGTGCTCTGTGTGTCTTTGTGTCTGTGTGTACATGTGTGTGTGTCATGTACATGTGCCCTGTGTCTACCTTTGTGTCTGTGTGTACATGTGCTGTGTGTCTGCCTTTGTGTCTGTGTGTACATGTGCCCTGTGTCTACCTTTGTGTCTGTGTGTACATGTGCCCTGTGTCTACCTTTGTGCCTGTGTGTACATGTGCCCTGTGTCTACCTTTGTGTCTGTGTGTCTACATGTGCCCTGTGTCTACCTTTGTGTCTGTGTGTACCTGTGCCCCTGTGTCTACTTTTGTTTCTGTGTCTACATGCGCCATGTGTCTACCTTTGTGTCTCTTTGTGTACATGTGCCCTGTGTCTACCTTTGTGTCTGTGTGTACATGTGCCCTGTGTCTACCTTTGTGCCTGTGTGTACATGTGCCCTGTGTCTACTTTTGTTTCTGTGTGTACATGTGCCCTGTGTCTACCTTTGTGTCTGTGTGTACATGTGCCCTGTGTCTACCTTTGTGCCTGTGTGTACATGTGCCCTGTGTCTACCTTTGTGTCTGTGTGTACATGTGCCCTGTGTCTACCTTTGTGTCTGTGTCTACATGTGCAGTGTGTCTACCTTTGTGTCTGTGTGTACATGTGCCCTGTGTCTACCTTTGTGCCTGTGTGTACCTGTGCCCTGTGTCTACCTTTGTGTCTGTGTCTACATGTGCAGTGTGTCTACCTTTGTGTCTGTGTGTACCTGTGCCCTGTGTCTAACTGTGCCCGTGTGTACATGTTCCGTGTGTCTGCCTTTGTGCCTGTGTGTACATTTGCCCTGTGTGTACATTTGTGCCCGTGTGTACATGTGCCCTGTGTCTACCATTGTGTCTGTGTGTACATGGGCCGTGTGTGTACCTTTGTGTCTGTGTGTACCTGTGCCCTGTGTCTACCTTTGTGTCTGTGTGTACCTGTGCCCTGTGTCTAACTGTGCCCGTGTGTACATGTTCCGTGTGTCTGCCTTTGTGCCTGTGTGTACATTTGCCCTGTGTGTACATTTGTGCCCGTGTGTACATGTGTCCTGTGTCTACCTTTGTGTCTGTGTGTACATGTGCCCTGTGTCTACCTTTGTGTCTGTGTGTACATGTGCTCTGTGTCTACCTTTGTGCCTGTGTGTACATGTGCCCTGTATCTACCTTTGTGTCTGTGTGTACCTGTGCCCTGTGTCTACTTTTGTTTCTGTGTGTACATGTGACTTTGTGACTTGGAGTGAAACAGAATATTAATTAAGGTCTAGTGCCTCTCTGTGCAATTTAGTTGTCCTCGTGTTGTCCAGGTGTTGTCCTCGTGTTGTCCAGGTGTTGTCAGGTGTTGTCCTCGTGTTGTCCAGGTGTTGTCCTCATGTTGTCCTCGTGTTGTCAGGTGTTGCCCTCGTGTTGTCCTCGTGTTGTCCAGGTGTTGTCCTCATTTTGTCCAGGTGTTTACCCGCATGAAATACGTCATCATGGAATAGCCATATTTGTTGGCATTTTACACCAGCATGAAGCGTTTGTGTGTACTTAATGTGGCACGACGGATTAGTTGTGTAGTGTTATTGTGGTGGTTTACTTGTTCTCCTGACGTCCTTTAGCGGGTTGTATGTTCGCATCATCTTAGGATTGCTTCTTGTCATGTAGGTTTCTGCACATAGTCAGGTGGATGCTGACGATATATGTTAAGATAATTAGGTTATTATAGATTGTATACATAAGCCAAACAATGTTGTACTTCCTCAGCCATTCACTTGTCAGCACATTCGCTTCTCCGTCCACTCGATCACATTTGTTTTCGGAAAAATAGAAAGAAAACTCCCACCACTTTAAGGAAAACGGTCGGTGTTGTGTTAATTACAATGAATAAAAGATATGTCACTTGCTCCCGGCTCGTAGACTCCGATACCTATTCATATTCCATACAGCTATGTAACAACCACCAGCTTGTTGAAATGAAACAGTACAACACAGATCGAAACTGAACCTGAAGGCTTGCTTGGCGACATTGAAAGAAATACTCATTGGTCCATTCATGTTTGAAATGAAATAATATAATCATTAATAATCAGTCGAAGATAGGATCTGTTCATTTTGTACCTGTGTGTTTTAATCACCGACCTTCAAGTGCATAAGCACATACTGAGCCAGGTACAGAAAGATATTACAATAAGGTGAATAAGAACGCAAGACAGGGCGTATCGTGTTACCCAATATCCTTATGAACAATCGATAAAATATGGATTTAATTTGATTATCAGGTTAATGTATGAGACTTACTTGTGTGTTTTAAACCGTATGACAGTCGAAACAAATACCACCATGCACCAACATGTGCTGCCTCCCTCACGGGCTGTTGTTCAGGTACAAGTCTCTCTACATCGGCATGTTGTATTTCCCAGGGGCCATATCAAAATTTTTAAAACCGCGATGGAAATGTTCGTTTTTAACAAACCGAAAAGAGACTGACCCACTGTCATGTAACATCAGTGTATCGTTATGACGTGATGTCTGTCTTAATTCCCCAAAATCACTTTTTTCAGTATTTCAACGATTGTTTTGTTTCAATATGTGTATGACATCAAAGTTTTTCAAATCCCAATTGAATGCGCTTGTGGTCATCCACTTCTTGAACACCTGTTTGAAAACTATGACCATGGGGTTGAACCAGGACTGACCAGGGTGTTCTAGGCATGCACGTGTTCGTGGTTGACCACCGTGATAAACGCGAAGTCCGTCCAGTCATCTCCGTCTTCCTGATACAATCAAATACACTTCAAAGCGGGTCAAACCAAACTCACTCACTCACTCTTTTCAAATTAACTCAACAACAGCTGGTACAACATCAAAGATAAAAAAGAGCCATTAAATACAGGTGCATATTCAGTTTGGTATTATCTCACAGAACTGGTTGATGACAATGTAAAGTGTTTAATCAGAAATTACAGTTCCAAACGGGTCTAATTTATATTGTCATGTTCATTACTACCGGAGTTGCCGTTCAGTACCACAAAGTGATTACCTCTTTAATTACCGACCGGAGACATGGCCCTTGTCCCGGGGTATAAATTATACAGTAGTTTGATCAACAAACTGAAACAAGTGAGCTCAGGGGTGTTTAGTCCTCACTTAACTTGTACCGTTAAGATCCTCGCAAGGTGCTGCCGAATTATTCATCCTAATAGTATCGCCTATGGTGGGCGTGCGTCTCGTCAGGACAGGACGCACAGGCTTGCGTCAAAGGGGGACTAAACCCCCAACAGTTTCTCTTTAAAAGGGATTTTCAGCTTCATCGGCGCTGAACACGTCAACAGTTTTATCTGAAGGGAACATTTGCAACGCGTCAGGTTACGAAGCATGGTTCGCACAATGGACCGACCTCCTCCTGGGCATGTCCAGAAGCTGACCATTTCTCTATAGATCATGTGTATGGTTGAGTGGTCACACAGTGGCTCTCGTAGTCCCCAAACTGTCATGTCCCCCTACCGCGCCGATATCGTCATAGTTTATCAATATTAACATGTATGCATATCATTCCAAATGAACACGAAGGGTTTATGACAAGTTGATTCGTGAAGATTCTGTGTTGTTTATTGTAAAAGTCCTCCATGATTGTGGGAGCATTATACTGATATATATACGTACATACTGATGTTGGTTCAGTGGCTGGGCTGGTGTGTGTTTCAGTGGCAGTGGATCTGCGCGTGACAGATGTTAGCACACAAAATACATGCAGCCACACTTACATGAAATAGAACTGTTTTCGGACATGTTCAGATAAGTATCAGATGCAGGATAATATTCAACGCATAATTTTCACATTCAGTCGATAAACCACAATAGATGTGTACAGCCAGTACTGGTCATGTAAGGCGGTCATGTTCTCAGTACATAGCTGGAGATGGAGTGACACATTTCGCAAAAGTCAAACGACAAAATCTGAGAACAGAATTTATCAACTGATTTCAAATGTGAAAACATCAAAGTAGCTTATAGATAACGATACAATGTTTGAGTGACCGCCCAACAGTCTACAGTAAGTGAATATAAAGAAGTATCACATTCACCTGCAGAATGACAACAGCACTTTGCTAAAAAGTCGTCCGGGCATATAGACACGTTAACCTTTAGCTTATTGAGAAAAGAAGGTATTGCATCCTTGTGTGGAGGTTGACAGAAGACACCGTTGCATATTTGTGCGACCGAGACACTGCACTGGTTTATCCTCAGTAAAGTTTTCAAAAGGTTTCAATTTAACATGTCAGGAACAAAACGTTTGTGCAATGCAATTCACTATCCTGTCTCGTACGAGGGTTGACGTGCCTTTGCAAGTGTTTGATACCATTCGGCTTCCAGTTCAACAGCAATGCCCCAAAACAAAAACCTTTATTGATACATATCATTTCTATTTCGATCTCTTAAAAAGAACTAAAATGCGACTTTAAATAAAACTATGATCACGGGTTCGAATCCCAGACTGATTATGTGTGTTGGTTTGTCGGCACCATTGACATACCCGTGGGTTTCCTGAGACCTGCACCACTAGTGGCGCCCCTGTCAACGTCGCACGCCGTGCTGTAGCTGAAATACTGCTGTTCTCGGAGATGAGTCGACGGTGATGCAAACTCTCCTAACATCAAACCAGCAACAGGACTTGGCAGACTCTGCTGTCCGGCTTGTCGTGAAGAGACCAGGCTACATAGTGTATCCACATTAAAATAAATCCGGTTCCTGTTGGAAACAAATCAGTGCAACTATGCGGATTTAACGACAATGAAATCTCCTCACGGGGGAGCGAAATACCTTTGTGTCTGTGATGACAGCATCCTGCCTCTCCCGTGGAGCAGTTTTTTAATACATTTCTGGGGTCGGTGCCACTCCTCAGGGTCGGTGTTACCTCTGTGACGCAACTTTAGCATGCCTACCGCAGACCTGTCAGGATGTCGGTGAACGTGTGTGCATTACCTTACATAGTCCAGTTATCGGTGGTACATAGTCCAGTTATCGGTGGTACATAGTCCAGTTATTGGTGGTACATAATCAAGTTATTGGTGGTACATAGTCCAGTTATTGGTGGTACATAGTCCAGTTATTGGTGGTACATAGTCCAGTTATTGGTGGTACATAGTCCAGTTATTGGTGGTACATAGTCCAGTTATTGGTGGTACATAGTCCAGTTATTGGTGGTACATAGTCCAGTTATTGGTGGTAGTTATTGGTGGTACACAGTCCAGTTATTGGTGGTACATAGTCCAGTTATTGGTGGTACACAGTCCAGTTATTGGTAGTACACAGTCCAGTTATCGGTGGTACATAGTCCAGTTATTGGTGGTACATAGTCCAGTTATTGGCGGTACACAGTCCAGTTATTGGTGGCACATAGTCCAGTTATTGGTGGTACACAGTCCAGTTATTGGTGGTACACAGTCCAGTTATTGATGGTACAGTCCAGTTATTGGTGGTACATAGTACAGTTATTGGTGGTACATACTCCAGTTATTGGTTAAACCATATGGCCCGGCATCTAGTTGATAAACCACTGACTATGAAAACCCAACTGAGATTCGAACAACCGATGGCGACCTAATGCCTTAATCTCAGTCCACGTTTTTGCACCTGGAAACAGAACACCTTAGTATGACACAGCTGATTGCACAGGAAGGACGTGCTTAAATACTTGGAACAGAATATACTGTAATTGTAATGTGTGAAGCGAGCGAGCTGGAGTGAGAGTGTTTAGTTTTGGCGATTTTAAACTGTATTTCGGTGTTGGCAATCACACACCCGGGACTGTAATCGGAATCTGAAAGTCAGCGGATCCTTGTAGCACTGGCACTGAACTAAGACGTTTACTGCAGATCCGTGAGTTGGTCTTGGTGAGTGTAATAACTAAGACGTTTACTGCAGATCCGTGAGTTGGTCTTGGTGGGTGTAATAACTAAGATGTTTACTGCAGATCCGTGAGTTGGTCTTGGTGGGTGTAATAACTAAGATGTTTACTGCAGATCCGTGAGTTGGTCTTGGTGGGTGTAATAACTAAGATGTTTACTGCAGATCCGTGAGTTGGTCTTGGTGGGTGTAATAACTAAGATGTTTACTGCAGATCCGTGAGTTGGTGTAATAACTAAGATGTTTACTGCAGATCCGTGAGTTGGTCTTGGTGGGTGTAATAACTAAGATGTTTACTGCAGATCCGTGAGTTAACTTGGTGGGTGTTTACTGCAGATCCGTGAGTTGGTCTTGGTGGGTGTAACAACTAAGACGTTTACTGCAGATCCGTGAGTTGGTCTTGGTGGGTGTAATAACTAAGACGTTTACTGCAGATCCGTGAGTTGATCTTGGTGAGTGTAATAACTAAGATGTTTACTGCAGATCCGTGAGTTGGTCTTGGTGGGTGTAATAACTTTTTAATTGAATCCCGCTTCTTTGACAAGTTCTCACATATTTCCATACCGTGGATGTGTCCCTAAGGTGACGGGGTCCGGCATCTCACCGTCTAACGGGTATTGTAATAATGATCATAATAAATGTCAGTTTCACCTGCGAAAAACACCCTGTAAATCAGGCAGTGTCACTTGAAAGGTACTGGGTACAGCTCTCAGTACAAAGAACGTGTCTATTGTCCCGTGTCGAGATAGGCTGCTGTAAACACTGATAAATACACACTTAATAACCTGTCATCTAGAGAAGCTGTGTACATGGTTTAAATCCATATATTGCAGATTACATACGTATGTACACCATCGAATCACAAATCATCAGCGGTTGTAAATTGGCTTCAGAAATTGAGGGGCAAAAGTAAATATAGCGAATTGGGTTTGAATCTAATTCAAAGGGACAGAACTCTTGCTAAAATCGTATTATGTCTTTCATCCATTCCTGTGGCTAGGTTCTTTTGTGTAAAACTATGTAGGTGCAATGAAGGGTGAGACATGGATTTGGAACTACATAGCCCTATCATGTTTAAAATGTTGCGTCGTAAAAACACCATTGATTTTCAAAAGAATTGATGTCTTAGATACCCATTAGCAGCTGTACATCTTGCGATTTACTTTGTCTTTAAAGGTTTTAATCAAATTTAATAAAACAAAATAGAGTCACTTAACTAGTTTGATGTTTTCACAGTTCATTTTTGGAATAGAAACATCGCTAACATAAGATATTTCCTGTTAAATGTTTACACATAAACAGTAATCAAGCTCCACCCACCTTGTTATTGTACTGTTTTGAAACCCAAACTCCGCATGTTTAGACTAATAACTGTAACATATTTTACTCTCATTAAAACCAAAATAAAACTGAAATTGAAATTTGATCACAGTTTACTTGAACTCTGTGGGGAATGCAACAAAACGTGAAAATAATATCGGTTACAGTACCTACGCCACCAATCTGATTGTGACACAGTTCTTAAGTAATGATTATTATGATTGTATGAACCGCCATTGGCTGTTGATTACATTGACTGTTGATTACATTGGCTGTTGATTATATTGACTGTTGATTACATTGACTGTTGATTAAATTGACTGTTGATTACATTGACTGTTGATTACATTGACTGTTGATTACATTGGCTGTTGATTACATTGGCTGTTGATTACATTGACTGTTGATTAAATTGACTGTTGATTACATTGGCTGTTGATTACATTGGCTGTTGATTACATTGACTGTTGATTATATTGACTGTTGATTACATTGGCTGTTGATTACATTGACTGTTGATTATATTGACTGTTGATTACATTGGCTGTTGATTACATTGGCTTTTGATTATATTGACTGTTGATTACATTGGCTGTTGATTACATTGACTGTTGATTACATTGGCTTTTGATTACATTGACTGTTGATTACATTGGTTTTTGATTACATTGACTGTTGATTACATTGGCTGTTGATTACATTGGCTGTTGATTATATTGACTGTTGATTACATTGACTGTTGATTACATTGACTGTTGATTACATTGGCTTTTGATTATATTGACTGTTGATTACATTGACTGTTGATTACATTGACTGTTGATTACATGGACTGTTGATTACATCGGCTGTTGATTACATTGGCTGTTGATTACATTGACTGTTGATTAAATTGACTGTTGATTACATTGGCTGTTGATTACATTGGCTGTTGATTACATTGACAGTTGATTATATTGACTGTTGATTACATTGACTGTTGATTACATTGACTGTTGATTACATTGGCTTTTGATTACATTGACTGTTGATTACATTGGCTGTTGATTACATTGACTGTTGATTACATGAGACCTAAGGCTTGTGAGATATTGTGTGAAGCACGTGCTTTAGATGCGCATTCCAGTATGCTGGGGTTGGATATCTGTTTGGGCCAATCATTAAAAATTGTCCTTAGATTCTGGTGGTACTTACACAATGCTCGAGTGGATAATTTTGCGTCAAGTTATTTCCCGTTTTTATTTAAGATTTTCTCAAGCATAACAATTTGCATAAGAAATTTCTGCGACAATCCATGGTGGTTAGCGCGCTGGATAAGATCACCTGGAAACACTTGGACGTTTCCACATGGGAAGCTGCTTGACTGTATCCCATGGTTATATCGGAAGTATGGTCAGCACCCGTGACTGTGTGCTGCTGTCCGGAGTCATATATACATATCCAGCTGGGTTCAGTTACCACAGTCCCCACACTCGGTCTCACGGACAGGTATTCTCTGTTGGAAGTGTCCAGTCAATGCAAAGAAACAGTCTGCACAGATGGTCAACGTTACATGCGGGGTTGGGTGTCTAAACTGTCATTATAAATTGTTGATGGGTATGTAAACAAAGGGGTGTCCACTATCACTGACCACATAAAGACGAGCTGACCACACGCAGGTGTCAGTGTTAAAGTGCCGATGGTAGTTTCTGGATGATATACAATGTAGTAGCATGGCTGGTCGATATATAAGGCACAAAGCTAGACAGGAGAGGGTGTGGGTATGGGGGGTATGACTTGTGGATGAGTGTTTTAAGTACGGGGGTGGTGAGAGGATGGGGGTATGACTTGTGGATGAGTGTTTTAAGTACGGGGTGGTGTGGGGATGGGGGGTATGACTTGTGGATGAGTGTTTTAAGTACGGGGTGGTGAGGAGATGGGGGTATGACTTGTGGAAGAGTGTTTTGGTACGGGGTGGTGTGGGGGTGGGGGTATGACTTGTGGATGAGTGTTTTAAGTGGTGTGGGGGGTGGTGAGGGGGGTGGGGGGGGGTATGACTTGTGGATGAGTGTTTTTAAGTACGGGGTGGTGAGGGGATGGGGGTATGACTTGTGGATGAGTGTTTTAAGTACGGGGGGTGTGGGGATGGGGGTATGACTTGTGGAGTGGTGAGGGGATGGGGGGTATGACTTGTGGATGAGTGTTTTAAGTACGGGGTTGGATAAAACACAACTCGGAACATCTCTCCCACTGTAGGAATGGCAGTAGGTGTCTCACATTAAAAAATTAGTACCAACGATATCTTCCTTCAAACTTTTCTAAAGGTATGACAACCCTGTATACATAAAAAAGTTCCGTACACGTCACAAGCGGCATATTTGCCGCACCATGTGATGACAGATCAATTGTCCCCTCATGGGGCAAAGTCCGACCGTGACTATCATATCAACACCAATACTAATTCGTGTGAGATAGTATGAAGTATTTATTGGTGGAGGTCGGCTCCGCTGGCTGCCTATTCAGGTTGTTGTTTGACGACGGGTGTTAATCCTGGCAAGATTACTCCATTGTTTCAGCATTATCACAGAACATGGAACCTACTTACTGAGATTATCATTGCATGAAGTAACATGGACGGTGTGGTCCACAGCACGTGCCCCACTCTGACCGTCGGTTTTATCTGTGTCTTGGCGCTTTTTTCCTGACAAGTGAAACATTCATGTCATTTGAAACTGACATGTGCTGATACCGATAACAACACATGCGTTAGATTTTAAACCCTTTTTATTTGCGCATTAATACCCAAAATATATGGACGAAACACCGAGGAGGACCTTAATACGATTATATTGTTTTCATTATTGATTTAATTAATAAACGAGCAAAGCATTTACAACAGATATTGGATGTTATATTATGCTAAGAAGTATCGATTCCAGTGTTTAGTAACAGTGAAAACTACATCTTTCGATTATCTTACTTAATGAGAGACGGATATAGTTCTTGACCAATGATTTTTAATTATTATGATAAACGAACTTTTTGTTGCACATAGTTGGGTGCACGCGCCCCTAGTCGAGGTATTTTTGCATACAGTTGGAATGTTTATCTCCTTTACGTGCTGTCGCCGCCAGATCGAAACCTGCTGGCATGGTGGAACTACTGACATGTATTACAACTTATCAATCGCCCAGTTAACCGATATATTATCACACCTATGTTGGACTGTCTGTAGTATGTACACACTTCATTGGCTCAATTCCATGTTTGTTTATTCAAGACAACAGAACAAACAATTTCCGTTCTCGGGATCCAGTAGATCTCTCCTAACTTGTTGATATTTCTAATGAGCGCTAATGGCCTGATTCCCAGCTGAGTGGTAAACGTGCCATAAACGATTTGTGATAACTACCCCATTTATCACCAGGCCTCGCCGATGTGGCTTATTGAGAAATGTATCGACCATTGATTAGAGACGGTGACACCAGGGATGTTCACAGATGGCATCGACCACACATTATGACTCGGAATCAAAGGGTTATGGGCTGTGTCGGCATGTAGAAACATACAATTATTTTCACAATACGGAATAAACACCAATCCCACGTTGGTCAAGAACGCAAGTCGGTTATTCAGACCAGCTGTGGTGTTCATTAACATTGCTTAGTGCTCCGTGCAGTGCAATGAGGGCAACACATTGCCCGAGTTCACCGTTACTTTGTTATGTAACCTGGTAAATATACAAGTTGCGGTCACCTTAGGTCAATGACTGACTCATTACAGTATGTCGGTGGTCACCCATGGCTAAACGTGGCCGAAATTCCATACTTGTCCATCACATGCATAAACCTGGACGGTCAAAGGGCAAAATGGAAACTTGTAATCGTTAAATGTTATTTAGAAGCATACAACTTTATGGATGACAACTTGTTGTTAATTGCAAAGAGCCACGTTTCGATGTAGATTCTTAAACCGTTATCAAGCTATAGATATTGTTTTGTTAATAATCACACTGCACACGGTGTACTCTGTGATATAACACATGTGATATGACACATGGTGTACTCTGTGACATGACACATGGTATACTCTGTGACATGACACATGGTGTACTCTGTGACATGACACATGGTGTACTCTGTGATATGACACATGGTGTACTCTGTGACATGACACATGGTGTACTCTGTGATATAACACATGGTGTACTCTGTGACATGACACATGGTATACTCTGTGACATGACACATGGTGTACTCTGTGACATGACACATGGTGTACTCTGTGACATGACACATGGTGTACTCTGTGACATGACACATGGTGTACTCTGTGATATGACACATGGTGTACTCTGTGACATGACACATGATGTACTCTGTGACATGACACATGGTGTACTCTGTGATATGACACATGGTGTACTCTGTGATATAACGGACCGCCTCCGTGGTGTAGTTGTTAGAGCGTCCGCCCGGAGAGCGGAAGGTCGCGGGTTCGATCCCCGACCGCGTCATACCAAAAGACGTTAAAATATGGTACTTGTTGGTCCCTGCCTGGCGCTCGGCATTAATGGGTTCACCAACGGCTGGTCGGCTCGGAGTCAGTATAATGTGTCTGAGTGGGGTATTCATGCTTCACTGCGGCATGGTATCTCAGTGGGCTAGCACTATAAAACCAGCTTAAGTCAGGGCTAGTACAAGCAGTCGCACATACAAATACACACGCATGCACGTCGTCATATGAGCGAAATATTCTCAAGCACGACGTTAAACCCCATTTCACCTCACCTGTGATATAACACATGGTGCACTCTGTGAAATAACATGGTGTACTCGGTGATATAACACAAGGTGTACTCTGTAATATAACACATGGTGCACTCTGTAAAATAACACAAGGTGTACTCGGTGATATAACACAAAGTGTACTCTGTGATGGTGTACTCTGTGATATGACACATGGACTGCTCTGATTTCCATCTTTGAAAACGTGATATTTTCTACAACCAGTAAATTGAAATTAAACTATTAACATTTGCGTGCATACACCCAGGTCGTCATAAACACAATGCAGATGCTGCTATGTTCTGATCAGAATGACATGTCAGCTTACGTGTCTCCACAGATTACATAGTAATCCTACACAGATTCCCTCAAATAACAACCCAGTACGGTAGCACCAGTGCCCACCACCTCAACTAATCACAACTTCCCGATACTATATGCCCGTTAAATACCATGAGATGATATATATATATGTATACACATGCGGGAATGAACCCCAGTTTGACCACAGACCACGTGTCGATTTCATCTCTGGGTGACATGGCGTGACTGAATTCTATGGCCGCACTTGTAATACGGTAGGAGACTCAAGACGGTACAGTTACACGCAGTTCACTCCCGTTATTTGTTGTCGAGTTAATTCAATATTACCTACCCGTGTCATCGTGACCTGCCTGGGCCACATCAAAGGCACCGACCGAGACTTATCTAGGGAAACCTACACCACCTTAAACGGTTCAAAGAGACACATTGGCACCCGGTACACACTCATTTGACAGACACCCAATTGACAGACACTGAACTAGAAGGTTAATTAGGGTAACACCTACGAGTATAATGGAATAGTCCACTGTGTAGTGAGTAGAGCAGGGTGAGCCTGAAACAGGTTCGTTACTGAGAAGTTTGATTGTGGGTAAATAGAACTTTGTTGTGATTAAATGATAAATGATTTCTCTTCTCAAAACTGATTTTACTATTAATTACTATCGAATATAAAATTGATTGTGTTTATTGATAGAAAAGCCCCTCCCAATAATAGCATATGTACAACAGAAGTTAACTGAGAAAACGTTTTGTTGGAGAGATATAGATATGTACATATTTGAAAACATTCTGATTTGCAGTAAATGAGACACCTGCATTGCCATGTAAGATACGATTAATACCAATCAGTGTTCTAATTTTAACAATACTTTCTAAAGATTGTAACAGTTTATGTCTTTGAGTAGTATACAATGGACATTCAAGGGAGAAATGAAAAACATTCTCACATCCATGGCCACATTGACATGATGCGTCATATTTTAAATATTTATTCTAAATAAATTGTGATTAAGTGCACTTAATAACTTCTTTATTCCATATGAATAATATTTAGGTTCACATTTGTCTCTATTTGATTTATATGATACAACAGTGTCGCAATTTCTAATAGCTAAGCTAATGTTTTCAATATGATGATGCCGACACCCGTTGGACTAGAAGGTTAAACTGAAATGTTTATGAAAATAAACTGTTTTTTTTATTACAGCAATAAAAATTCAAATTACTGTATTTTCGTCCATCTTTCAATATAAATAATATAGCTTCAGTTTGTTCCTGTGTTTTTATTTGGACTATTCCATTATAATGTGTAGGTAACAGGTAGTAGATAATCTGTTCACTGAACCGTAAATGTTGTTGTTTTAAGGTGTCTGCGAACTGGCTGTCTGCGTAATGGGAGTCGGCTGCGTTTAACAGTACTTCAGCCAGTTAATTGTATCAGTCGGAATTTTACAATGAATGAATGAATGAATGAATGAATGAATGAATGAATGAATGAAGAGCAATTGCATGGACATTGATAGAATGTTAACTGACACTGTCACACACCCCTCAAAAACAGAAAGTTTAAAACTACCACAAAGCGTTGTAAACACCTTTCCAGTTTTGTCAAATACTAAGATCAACAAGAAAGAAAGAAGTTTTAGAACTATAACACTCAAGCATCACAAGCATCAATGGCGGATCAGAATAGATCGGCGATATGTCATATTTTTCACACACATCAAATACACCCTAAATTTTTTTAAAAAATTAAAACACTGTCACTATTATTTGCAAGCACCTTTCACCTGATGGTATATTCCCCTCATTAAAATTAAAGGTGTATGTGAAAAAAGTTTTTAGAGACATTAATTAGAAACACTCAAACAACGCCCAGTAGTATTTCAATGGCGGATCAGATCAGATCGGCGATATGTCATATTTTTTACACACCTCAAATACACCCTAACCATTTTTTTTAAAGTTATAAAACTATCACTATTACTTGCAAACACCTTTCAACTAAAGGTATATTTCCCTCCTAAAAACTTACACGAATATGTGAAAGAAGTTTTTAGCGATAGAGTTTAATTAGTCTTTCTTCGCTTTGTACCGAGAATGGAAGCCAGTGAGCTACAACATGCCGACTTGAAACTTTACTACAAATCTACTGTACTAATACTGACACTAATAACAATTATTTCACTTAAAATGAAGTGAAAGAATATGTAACTTATCTTCTACATGTAGGTTTTCAGTTGTCATAACACTCAGCGAATGTAATCAGCTGTTGAAAATAAACCGGGTTCAATCTTAAAAACTAAGCTGCCGCCATATATTGGCTACACTGGTCACGTGACGAGCCGAGGCATACGCTAAGGATCTTTTCGAGGAGTGACCATTCCCCGTTATATAGTCTCCCTGGTTAGATGAACGTTTAACGGGAACAATGTTCATTCAGTTTGTTGTTGATATAAGTCAAAGGCTTTGATTCTGAACGTTTATTTTTGTAACATGTCGGTGATTGGAATTATTTCATGTTTTATCAATAATTGCTTCGTTATCTGTACTGGATTCGTTAAATAGATGCGTCATGAAAATCATAGCCTTAGGCAGAGAAGGCAAACTTTGACGAGTCGTGTTGACATAAGATCTGGGTGCAAATCTAAAACTTTGTCCAATTTGTCTGTTCTTTTGGTGGTGACTTCAAGTCACTCACTATATAGTTACGTGGTTCCTGTGAGGTGTGAGTGCACCCATTTTGTACCATGTTTAACTTTTATACACGTGTTCAGTCTATACTAACAGGGAGACTATAGAAGACTTATTTCATCACTGTGGCTTCTCACTGTTTTGCGTCCCTCACTCACCCTTACAGCCGTGTACATGACTCGAGTCTTGACTGGGGATTTCGTTTCTCTCGCCGGTGTGCGTTTCCAACTTTGGTATCACACACTGACTGATGTGTACGTGGTCACGCTGGTTTGTCTGCGGGGCGTTGAGCTCCTCCGTTTGTTAGCCTTCGTCAATACCGTTTCCCTCGTAGATATTTTAACTGTGATATGTCTCAAATAGCAAGGTTGAGAAACTCCATGAGCAATGTTAAAACAATAGTTGATTTGTGTATACAGAAGTATGGTATGAAGAGTTTTTAAAACATCTCCACCAGTGTTCTAATTCCTTTTCATGTTCAATTTGTATCAGTTAAAAGATATAATATAATGTAATGTAATGTAATGTTATATAAAATTCCTCGTTACATTTTCACACGGGCGTTGCTTGGATATAATGCACGACCAATAGCGCGAAAGGATCGTTGACGCGTGCGCACATGAGAGCACGTGCTGCCGACAGCAGTTCTCCGGGCGAGAGGAAGCCAGGCACTCTTCTCCGACATGTGTCATATCAACTTCATCCAAACCAGACGTCTGTGGACAGATTTTTGAGAGGGTGTAAGTCTCCCCGCCCACACAACGCCGGCTGTCAATGGCCTCACGCGGCACACAAACAAAATATTTCTGGAATGTCAAACCTTGCCGTACAGGGCATCGGCAAACGCCGCACTTGGTGTGTTTGAATACATAATGTAATTCAGTGTGTGTGGAAGAAACTGACCTATGATTTTATAATAGACTAAGGAACAAACATGACTGTTTTTGTTGCCAAAATGTTGTTACATAGGAAATATTTAGGTTTTTGTATAATAGACTCAAATGGTTTTGATACGTCCCCAAATCTGGAAAGCCCCGTGTTATTTATAGCTTACTTCCTGAAGAAAGAGGTTCACGTTGTCAACTTCAGAGCAAGTTTGGACAGGAATGAAGCATAATTATTTCCAATGATTATGTAACATTACTGGCCATCACGCATAAACAAAGAAAATATCTATAGAAAGAAATATTCTATCAGATAGAAAGACAGTTACAAATGTTACCGAACACTTCATTTCCCCCCAAACCATTTTAGCCTACAAACGCCATGAAGTTGTGAACCTATGTATCAAAGGACAAAATATGTAAAGCGAAGGTGGTTCGCCTTCAACAGGGGCGGTGGGGTAGCCTAGTGGTTAAAGCGTTGGCTCGTCACGCCGAATACCCGGGTTCGATTCCCCACATGGGCACAATGTGTTGCCTAAATGTGTTAAGCCATTCTGGTGTCCCCCGCCGTGATATTGCTGGAATATTGCTAAAAGCGGCGTAAAACTAAACTCAGTCAGTCAGTCAGTCGCCTTCAACACCTAGCCACCGGAGTAAACCATTCATGTCATAGAGTTGTACGACAGCAAGGTGTATTAAGTGGATTTAAATAACTGACGGACACCGACACGTTCAGGTGTGTGGGCTATAGCTACACGTGTGTGTATATATAGGCATATTTCTGAGAATGGTGCCCCTGGAAAACACGGATGGTGAGAGACAACGGGTACATGGGTGTGGTTGGTTCGACATTTGCGTGTAGCTTGTGGGTGTACGGATGACGTGTCGCGTAATTGATATGGGACGGAAAAGGTAAGATCGTTCATCAGCAACACTGTTATGGGACAATCCTCTCTGTCGTCACAGTCAGTGCATCTAGACGGAAGTCTGTAACAACATACAGTAGTGTAACAACATACAGTAGTAGTAGTAGTAGTAGTAGTAGTAGTAGTTGTTTATTTTAGTCTCATGTTGTACATACAAACAATGTATGCATAAATTTATAGAGCTGTGCATGCACAAGCTGCCAGAAGGCTATAGGAGACTTAAAGAGCATTAAAGTCCGTGAGATGGATAAAATAATTAAAATAAATTACATAAAATTATACAGTTGAAATAAAACCTAATGCACAGGCACACACACACGCGCGCGCACACACACACAAACGCACATTCACACATAGTATCAGCGGTAAAGACAGAGGCGCTCACACAGAGATACAGGTGCACAGGTATTATCTATCTGCATTCGTTTTCACATTCACCACTGATACTTACACATACAAATACATACACCCACAACCACAGTCATACCAACACATACAAAAACACACGTGACATACATGACACCGTAGTGGGACCACCCTCCCTGTACCCGGGAACATCCGGTTAGAACTGGTCTTCAGCAACCCATGCTTGTCGTAAAAGGCGACTAACGGGATCGGGTGGTCAGACTCGTTGACTTGGTTGACACATGTCATCGTATCCCAATTGCGTAGATAGATGTTCATGCTGTTGATCACTGGATTGTCTGGTCCAGATTCGATTATGTACAGACCGTCGCCATATAGCTGGAATATTGCTGAGTGCTGCATTAAACAATCAACCAACCAACCACCCTCCCTGTTGTCACAGTCAGTGCAGGTAGACGGACACAACTGGTAACAAGAAGTCACTGTTTAGACGGAGTCTGTACCTTCAGTATATGAAGTCTACGTATACGACTGGAGCCCGTTTATCCGCTCCCAGATTTTCGGAATTCTCCTTCAAATAACGGACGATATTACGTGAAATATGTAACGTAAGATGCTTATGTAGCCAGAAATATGACTTCCGGAACAGTCAAATTCTGGTCACCAATCGTGCCCCACTTGTCGGACAACAACCGGATGCAGTGAATTCTATTCTACCCATAGCCATACAGGTTATAAAAATGTCCATCATATAATTCATTCAATATCGTTACATCTATGTCGGTATAATTCATTCAGTGTTGTTTACATGAATGTCTGTGAATCCTGAGTGCTAGACCGAATCACCTGTACCTACAACAACCACTGGCATATTACCTCTATTGAAGCCCAGAAGCCAACGTTAGTTGATAATGGATAAATATATTATAAACACCTCCCTTCACTCATTAACAGTGATGTTGGTTGATGTTCCAACATGGCGTTCTCCCCGATAGAAACATCTTGGCAGCGGGGAATCCCGGAGGTGACTATACGGAAGACTATCATCCGGTAAAAGTTATCAGTTACCAAAGTGGTAGGCTAGTTTGTATATCTATAGACATTCCTCCAACTAAAATAAAGCGATTTTGTAATATAGCATCCTGGCCTTGAATTAGATTCAGATACAATTTATTCCGACCACTGTGTCAAACTTAATCGTTTTATGTTTTCTGGTTTATTATCTGAAACATCAGTAGATTGGGACAAAACGTCGTCTACTGCCCACTGCTCGATGATTTGTGCCGTCTACTGTATAGTTTGCACGGCTCACTGACCAGCTGCGTCTACTGCGCCCTGCACGGCTCATTGACCATCGATGTCTACTAGGCCTGCACGGCTCACTGACCATCGAGTGAGTGAGTATGGTTGTACGCCGCTTTTAGCAATATTCCAGCGACATCACGGCGGGGGACACCAGCAATGGGCTTCACATATTATACCCATGTGGGGATTCGAACCCGCGTCTTCGGCGTGACAAACGAACCATTTAACCATTAGAACCCGCGTCTTCGGCGTGACAAACGAACCATTTAACCATTAGGCTACCCCACCGCTCCCACTGACCAGCGACGTCTACTAGGCCTGCACGGCTCACTGACCAGCGACATCTACTGGCCCTGCACGGCTGACTGACCAGCGACGTCTACTAGGCCTGCACGGCTCACTGACCAGCGACGTCTACTGGCCCTGCACGGCTCACTGACCAGCGACGTCTACTGGCCCTGCACGGCTCACTGACCAGCGACGTCTACTAGACCTTCACGGCTCACTGACCAGCGACGTCTACTGGCCCTGCACGGCTCACTGACCAGCGACGTCTACTAGACCTGCACGGCTCACTGACCAGCGACGTCTACTTGGCCTGCACGGCTCACTGACCAGCGACGTCTACTAGACCTGCACGGCTCACTGACCAGCGACGTCTGCACGGCTCACTGACCAGCGACGTCTACTAGGCCTGCACGGCTCACTGACCAGCCACGTGAAATGAGAGCCACGAGGATAAGACAGCTACGTCTATGAAACAGACAACCTCATCAATATTGATGTCAATCAATTAACGTTTCACCGTCTATCGGGTTATTGATTCCGTTTACCTGGCACGTGCCGTGGTACAGTTGACAATAGATTGTAAAGTGTAATGTTTTAATTGGTTTCTATTCAGAGTTTTATTGCGCAATTTCTATGAGAGTCGTTATTGTTGGAAGACATATTTTTGCCCAACTACAATAGACTAACGACGATGATGTGTGCACCAGGTATATCAACTACACAGGATACATTCGTTAGATACGTGTTTCTCAAAACAATAAAAACATAAACCAGCTCAGTGTGCTTAAGTATGGATTATGCATTTTGACGTGCCCAGTTTTTGTTGCAATGTGACGACAAGAGTGTAAACACATACTTCCAAGGACAAAACACCTCCCGCTTGACGAGGTTAATCCGTGGGGATGGTGTAAGCATATCGATGTTTGTTCTTGTGAAGCGTGAAAACCGTCACCGTTACAGTGCTGATTTGAACTTTGTCGTGTGTTATGTTAATCGTATAATAGAAAATCAATTATATCGAAAATATGTTGAAATGTAATACTGCTGTTCTGAACAAGTTGGCGCAGTATTTCAACGATTAAATATTGAATTATAACGTGGTCAATATGCCGTAAAAAGTAATGTTTTATAGTGTTTCGGTCACCGTCATTGTCTTAACTTGGGACACATTACCAGGATCCGCTAGTTCTGGGTTCGAATCCTAGATTCCCCCAGATTATAACCTCAGGTTTGTCGTAATCATACACAAATCCGGGACCTGTCTGTTGTATTTTGGTTCCTTCACGCAATTCATTGAAAAACAAAGACCGTTTTCCAGGTTTATGTGAAATTCGCCTAGGAATGGTTAGAGATTTGCTTTAAGTCATCAATACGTTTCACAAAATATTCTACGTCCGTGCACTCCTGTATGGAGTTTCTGGATATCACAGCACTGCTGGGGTGTATCATACCTGTCGGGAATCGCGTCATTATGTTGTTGTTCAACAGGGGCGTAGCTACCGTTATGAAACAAGCCCGGGCTAACACATGATTGTCGGTAAAACGGTTGGGCAAGCCCTCAATATTATCTGAATATAAAGTTTTGCAATCTGTCGGGCTCACACGAAAAAAATGGCTTGCTACGCGCCTGCCGCAAACATCCCAGCTATATACAGGCAGTCTGTAAATCATCGGTTCTGAACCAGACAATCCAGAGATTGACAAACTGACCATCGATCTAGGAAACTGGGAAACATGCATCAACCATGTCAGCCTGCCCTACCACCTGACCACCCGGCCACCCGGCCACCCGATCCCGTTAGTTACCTGTCACAAGATGCAGGTGTTGCTGAAGATCAATTCACGGGGAATGATTAAAACAGCGTCAGATCGCCTAATCAACTTTGGAGGTAAACAGACCTCGCCAGGAATGTTCTGTCCCCCCCGCCTCCACGGGTAACTGGTGCTGTTTATCGGAAGTGAGATACGGTGTTCTATCATCTCGGGAAGATCAGTACCCAAGGTAAAGAATACCGTACACTTGTCCTACAGGCAATCGGAGCAGTCAGTGCTCTCTTTGGGAGACTTGCGTCTTGAGGATGATAAGTGCATGGTCACCCTCAACTGTGCCATCCCTCCACCCTTCAGGAAAAATCCGTGTACCTCCTGAAGGATATATGATTAAATAGCTATGTACATTCAGACATGCATTTTTGTCGTCTCTTGTTTAAAAATGTTTGAAAAAGCACAAGTAAATTATCTGTTTAATTTACATTTCCAAATATTTGTTCTTACTTTCGAAAAGCCTTGTGAGGTCAGAAAAATATTAAAATGTTCTTGATCAGTCCCTGCGTATGACCAAAGTTTGTTTTACTATAGACTGAGGGAGCTTGCCATTACGTACAGGTTGGTCATGAATATATCAACATCATTCTGTTGGTAACGCCATGAGGAGAAACTGAATTCGACCTTGATTCTGGAATATGACCTAAAACAAGATAGAATACAAAGCAAACACACATACTGGACCAACCTAGGAAAGGCTTCATGCTGAAGATTCACCAGTAAATAGCTGCGATGTATATTTATTGATAATTTTAGGATTACCCTTTAGTAATAGTTAGACAAGCTTAGTAAGATATTTCGTGCTTTGTAACTTTTGTGAAAAATATATATTACCGATGAAAAGATTTGCGATAAAATATTCTCCTGAAATAAACCCTATGGATATCCATCCCCAACTAACACTCAGTGCAGGTCGGACAGAGAGTAAGCTGAAGCAGCAGCTATATCGTGTTGAACCAATATGAGAATCGAACTTGGATCGCCCCAAGTCGGAAACATTCAGTAGTGGGAGCATGGGTGCCTCGTTGCTAATTTGAATATCATGTTGACTAATTTCAACACCGAATTACGTTTCAAATAATATGTTTATTGATTCCTTTTTCTCGCAATAGAACTTCTTTTCCGTCTACATTTCTAGTTTTCAAATATGACCGTGATCTAATTGAGATGACATCAAGGAAAAACCAGTTATCGCCGCCTACACAATGCATGTTCACATGACGATGTTACACAACTGTTTCGATAAACTCCGTAAAGCTGCACCCATCACTTCGGGTCGTTAACTGTGACAACCTATGGGCAACTCACGTCTACCACAGACCTTACAGTCGAATGTCAGACTGGCCGTTCAATATTCCTTGCGCCATCATTTTCGGCAAACACTTCACTTACAATGATGAAGACTGAGATAAGATTTAATATGGGGTAAGTGTTAGGTTGTTATTTTATTATTTCAATCGAAATCATACATTACAAGTAAATATGAATGACGAACTCAGTCTGTTCTGGAATTATGTATCAAACCCAATTTTCATGTATCGGAAGTTATCCCCCCATAATTCTTCAAATTGTCCCGTGATGTACATAATTATTCCACACTACCATCCCCTCACATTAACTGCAATCACAAGTAAACAGAGATGACGTTACACTTATATGTGTTTTTGTATGTTTTATCCGTTACAAGTTCCTTTTCGCACACAAATCCATCTCCCCCGATTTACTTGTACATAAACAGCGCAAGGATTTCCGCAAATCAACAGACGAGGCTCTGTCTCAGATACAGCAATATCACCCAGACTTGTCGTCTGCTCTCTGCAAGGCAGACAAGCCAGTTGGGAACGCCCTTGATTCTGATTGGCCGAAGCTCGTGATTGGCTCGTGCTTTGTTTTGTTTATAGCATCGCCGTACGCTCGATCACTCATAAGATCAACGAGAGCAACAGAGAGTGCACGCACCACCGTTCACCCGGGATCATTAGACTGTTGGTTTGCGTTGAGTTGCTGTGGATAAATCTGTTACGAGCCTGGAAGGTTAGTTGAGTGTGTATGGGGGTTACGTGGTGAGACACGCGGTGGATACACTATCGGAGGTCGTTTACTTCTGAAACCCAGTGGAATCTGGCCTTACATTAGTGCACGTGGTCTTAGAATTCGCTTGTCACATTGGGCTTTTTTATCTCCAACTAATGATACTTCGTCGGTATAACGTGAGATTAATAATTGTGTAACCGAATACGTTATTGCATGCATTTGAATGTTTTTTTAATGTATTATTAGCACAAGGTTTCTGATTTTGTACATATATCTAAATAGTTTTGAAGTGGTGATATAAGTACAAGTGTCAACTGTGTTGTATCCCAGTCACGTTGCAGCTTATAGACTTATAGTCAGTCGCAGATTTGTCTATATTTAACGATACCGGAAAAAACTATATCCGCCTTCTAGTGCAGGCAATTCGCCAAATCATTCGAAACAATTTAGCCTGTAAGCCGCTCTATAAGAAACAGACCTAGCTGTGCGCACCTCCTACTGGTCAGTGGAACCTGTACAACTGTAGACATCAAATGGCATCAACGCAAGTGTTACGACGTATTGTGGTTGGACTTCAGCTTCTCATTTTGTGTCAAATATATATATATATATTTATAGTGTGCTTACTAGTAATATGATTATATATTTTCACTAGCTCAAAAGCAGCAGGTTTTGTTACTAAAGAGAAAATTGGGGTCAAAACGGCGATAAAGTGATATTTCATGCAGCATAACTTCAGCTGTGAAACTGATTCGAGTGACCTACTTTTCCCCGACTGTTTTCATGGGACGTGACCCATATGTGTGTTTGTTTACAGCGACAGAATGAGGCACAAGGGAGACAACTCGTGCGAAATCGAAGAACGGCTTGCTCGGGCAGCCGAGACAAGCTTGAAAACTAAATCGATTTCTCCTGTCCTGAGAGAAGAACTGAGGCTGTCTATCTTAAACAGACGTCACGCCAACGGCCAGGAGCAACTCGCTGTCGAGTTCAAGGAGCCAGAAAAACATGAAGTAAGGACTTACTAAACATCTATTTCTGTATCTGTTCAGTGTTCCACATTCACGATGTTGATGAAAAGTGTTAAGGCCATATTTAAAAATAGTTTTGTTGCTCTCTCGACCCAAAAATTCGACCCGACCAAGATTTTTTAATATTTTAAGCAAGAGAAAATGCAACCTTGACTCAAAATGTGCATGAATTTTTCACACTTCAAAGTTTTGATTTTCTGTTGGAGAAAAGGTGTAAATTCCCACAGAAATCAAGGACTTTTGGACATAAAATAAAATAGAATGTAAAAATAAAATCCGCCCGCCCGCCCCATTTGTTTTGAAAAAGTGATGAGAAACAAGACTATTTTTATGTGGCCTAAAAGTGTCCGCAGTGAGCTGATCTGGTCGACTCACTGGTAACAGTCCGGATTCACAGGGTTTCACTGTATACGGTTTCCACAGCTGTGTTATGCATCTACATATCTTATCGGTATCTAACTGATAAGGCTGATGCCAAATGTTTATGTGTTTGTTCATGTAACCTGTATGGTGTGATAAATCCCCTGAGTTTCGTTGATATACAAGTACGTGACAGATGGATCCGTGACGTGGGCGTGGTCAGGTGACTTATCAGTATGACCTACAGAATATTGTTCTACTTCTCGGATACTCCGGATACACGTCCACAGATGTTGGTTTTGTGAATGTTGGCGGCTGATGTAACACTGTGACCGCGGTTTGACTAAAAGTAATGCTACTTTCAGCTGACACCTACGGAGATCGAAAAGAAAGTAAGAAGACGCGAGCAGAATAGGCGCGCAGCTCGACGGTGTCGGGAGAAAAAGAAACGAAACCAGGAAGGGACGTTTGAGGTGAGTTAGGATTGAACAGCTACGCTGAACACAGTGTTTGTTTGCCTGCAGTCCACGTGACTCATACTTCTAATAGCTAGGTAACAGTAAAATTGTAAGTCCGTGACGACAATTTCAAGGTTCGACTCTTGTGTTAAACGCAACTACCAACTGAACAATGGGAACAATAAAATTGAATTATAAAAGATGTTTATGGCTGGTTATATGAATATGAAAAGTTTTTTATCATTCATTTTTTTATATATTTTAGGGTTTGGCCAAAGTGATCGAGGAAAACCAATCTCTTGAGGCCGAAATAAATCTGCTGAAGTCTCAAAAAGATGCCATCAAAACGTTTTTGGACTCACATGGTGTTTGCGGTTCCGTGAAACAGGAGGCAGTTGACATCATGTCCTCTGTAGTCGCGGGTAGCGCTGATGTCACTGGCGACGGCCCCTCGAGGGGGAGCAGCGTAGCCACACCCTCACAACCGTATGACGCTCCACTGTTCGTACAACCAGACCAGATAGTTAGTGAAGTCACAGATTCCCTACCTCAAGCCGTTGTCGACTTTTGTCTCGAACATTCCACAAAGGACGAAAGTCTCTTTTTCGACTGTGGATCAGACATGCGCAGACAGACAGTTTCTGTTTCGAGCGTTTCGTCAGAAGCTGATGTTTTCGGGATGGAAAGTGACACTGACACTATTTTAACGAACGATCAAAGTGGACTGTCGGAATGTTCCGAGGATGAAGATGTGTTCCAGCAGAGTGATGTTTGGGGCCTCACCGGAACTCATGTGTCGCTGATACATGACAATCCGAGTTGTCTCTCCTTGAGCTCCTTTGGGGCCCTCTGTTCCCAAATATCTAGCGATGGGAGTGACGACGCGTCTTATATGACGTATTTTAACTTGTCAGAACCGTAGAAATATCAGAAACACTCGTCTTCATTTGTACATTCTTGCAAACATTTCAGGGTGTGTTGTGCACCACCACTGTCATTTAGTTATTGCCCAAATGTTTTGTCAAAGCTACTGATTTGAACAATTGTCACGCACTCGTAACTGCTCTGACATCATCAATTAGTGTTCAGCATTGCCCTTACACCTACGTTAACGTATTTACTTCCACGATGGACTTCCTCGTCGTAATTCTCAAATACCCATAAAGTGTTCAAATATCCTGTTGGAGGGAAAGGCTCAAAACTTTCTTTTTTGTTTTACGAACTCTTGTCTCAGTTGTTCATCGTCTCAGTTCATCGTGTCCAATTTGATATACCAAGTTCGTAAATTCATACACATTGAGGTATCTCCGGTCATCGTCGGTGCCTGAAACTGTTGGCACTCGCTCAGACTACAGGGACAATACCTCGGACTGACCATGTTTTCGGGCCTTGTAGTTACATAGCTTATTGTACCACAGCGCAGATGTGTACATATAATAGTTTCCAGTGACAATGGAATGGCAACTTCCTGTACATACATGACCTGCTTGCGCACAGATAATCGACTTCGCTTCAAATGCTAATCATATCCCGTACATAACGTTCTTCCTGACAGATCCTTGCAGTCACCCGTGGCTGATACTCGCTGATTGTCTGTTGTTGTTAACTGCTGGGGACAAAGGAGGGAGAATGGAGAACCCTACTACACATCACACCAGGATACCCGGATAAACACACATTCGGGTACCCTGAGTACGACACGACCAACACAACGTTCGAGTATCTGACTTCAAATTTAACATGACTTCAAATAACCCGAATAACACGACCATACTTCCGGGTGCCTTAATAACCAGACTACACACAGCTGCAGGGCACCTGATGACGTGTCACCAGTACAACTACCAGTACCATCAAATCACCCCTCAGATCCCCAGTCCCACACAAGCCAGTGCGCCTACATATGTAGGAGTTTCTGACGCTGCGATGTCATACATTCCGTATTCATTATGTATATGAATAAAAGATGAAATAAAATGTTCAAATTCTTACTTAGCCTGTTATATTTAGGAGCGTTCCTCTCGGTGCAGTGAATGTCATTATTTTACACTTATAATGTTGACTACTCCTCACTGGTCAGCTCTTCCAGTTGATGATGAACAATTGCCTGCGAAAAGTGACCATTACAACGTCACATCATATAACAAGAATAATTGACGATGACGTCATCAGCCGACCTAATCGGAATGGTTGGTCGAATTTGTAAGGACCGGAGCGAGTGAGTTTGTAAAGACAGGAGCAAGTGAGTTTGGACGTTTTGAACAGTGTTCAGATTATATGAGTACAGCCGCAAGTGGTGCAGGTCTTGACACTTTGGTGATGACAAACCTTGAAACATGATCGATACAGACCAGGGTTCGAACCCACGATCTTTCTGGCGTGCCCACTTCACACAGTGGCTGCACCTCAAACGACAGGTCCACCCGTAGTTTCTCTCATACATCCCTGAGCCGAACGTAATGGCTAGCGTAGTGGAACCAGCTGGGTGAACATTATACTATTGTGTCCTAGGTGTCCGTAACAATTTTACATCTTGGTGTCCGTGTTGGCCCTTTATGTTAGGTGTCTATATTCTACCTGGTTGTCCTTACTGTAACTAGGTGTCTGCATCATCAACAATAGGTGTCTGTATTTTACCTGTTGTCCTTACTGTAACTAGGTGTCTGCGTCATCAACAATACGTGTCTGTATTTTACCTGTTGTCCTTACTGTAACTAGGTGTCTGCGTCATCAACAGGTGTCTGTATTGTACCTGGTTGTCCTTACTGTAACTAGGTGTCTGCATCAACAATAGGTGTCTGTATTTTACCTGGTTGTCCTCACTGTAACTAGGTGTCTGTATCAACAATAGGTGTCTGTATTTTACCTGGTTGTCCTCACTGTAACTAGGTGTCTGTATCAACAATAGGTGTCTGTATTTTACCTGGTTGTCCTTACTGTAACTAGGTGTCTGCATCATCAACAATAGGTGTCTGTATTTTACCTGTTGTCCTTACTGTAACTAGGTGTCTGCATCATCAACAATAGGTGTCTGTATTTTACCTGTTGTCCTAACTGTAACTAGGTGTCTGTATCAACAATAGGTGTCTGTATTTTACCTGGTTGTCCTTACTGTAACTAGGTGTCTGTATCGTCAACATGTATCTGTATTGTACCTAGCTGTCCTTACTGTAACTAGGTGTCTGTATCATCAATAGGTGTCTGTATTGACACTTTGGTGATGACAAACCTTGAAACATGATCGATACAGACCAGGGTTCGAACCCACGATCTTTCTGGCGTGCCCACTTCACACAGTGGCTGCACCTCAAACGACAGGTCCACCCGTAGTTTCTCTCATACATCCCTGAGCCGAACGTAATGGCTAGCGTAGTGGAACCAGCTGGGTGAACATTATACTATTGTGTCCTAGGTGTCCGTAACAATTTTACATCTTGGTGTCCGTGTTGGCCCTTTATGTTAGGTGTCTATATTCTACCTGGTTGTCCTTACTGTAACTAGGTGTCTGCATCATCAACAATAGGTGTCTGTATTTTACCTGGTTGTCCTTACTGTAACTAGGTGTCTGCATCATCAACAATAGGTGTCTGTATCTTACCTGTTGTCCTTACTGTAACTAGGTGTCTGTATCATCAACAGGTGTCTGTATTGTACCTGGTTGTCCTTACTGTAACTAGGTGTCTGCATCATCAACAATAGGTGTCTGTATTTTACCTGGTTGTCCTTACTGTAACTAGGTGTCTGCGTCATCAACAATAGGTGTCTGTATTTTACCTGGTTGTCCTTACTGTAACTAGGTGTCTGCATCATCAACAATAGGTGTCTGTATTGTACCTGGTTGTCCTTACTGTAACTAGGTGTGTGCGTCATCAACAATAGGTGTCTGTATTTTACCTGTTGTCCTTACTGTAACTAGGTGTCTGCGTCATCAACAGGTGTTTGTATTGTACCTGGTTGTCCTTACTGTAACTAGGTGTCTGCATTATCTATAGGTTTCTGTATTTTACCTGTTGTTGTAACTTACTGTATCAACTAGGTGTCTGTATCACTGTAACTAGGTGTCTAGGTGTCTGTATTTTACCTGTTGTCCTTACTGTAACTAGGTGTCTGCATCATCATAGGTGTCATTTTACCTGGTTGTCCTTACAAACTAGGTGTCTGTATTTTACCTGTATTGTCCTTGTAACTAGGTGTCTGTAACATAATAGGTGTATTGTATGGTTGTCATCAACTAGGTGTGTCTGTATTTTACCTGGTTGTCCTTACTGTAACTAGGTGTCTGCATCATCAACATGTGTCTGTATTTTACCTGGTTGTCCTTACTGTAACTAGGTGTCTGTATCATCAACAGGTGTCTGTATTTTACCTGGTTGTCCTTACTGTAACTAGGTGTCTGTATCATCAACAGGTGTCTGTATTTTACCTGGTTGTCCTTACTGTAACTAGGTGTCTGCATCATCAACATGTGTCTGTATTTTACCTGGTTGTCCTTACTGTAACTAGGTGCCTGTATCATCAACAGGTGTCTGTATTGTACCTGGTTGTCCTTACTGTAACTAGGTGTCTGCATCATCAACAGGTGTCTGTATTTTACCTGGTTGTCCTTACTGTAACTAGGTGTCTGTATCATCAACAGGTGTCTGTATTTTACCTGTTGTCCTTACTGTAACTAGGTGTCTGCATCATCAACAGGTGTCTGTATTTTACCTGTTGTCCTTACTGTAACTAGGTGCCAGTGTCATCAATAGGTGTCTGTATTTTACCTGGTTGTCCTTACTGTAACTAGGTGCCTGTATCATCAACAGGTGTCTGTATTTTACCTGTTGTCCTTACTGTAACTAGGTGTCTGCATCATTAATAGGTGTCTGTATTTTACCTGTTTTCCTTACTGTAACTAGGTGCCTGTATCGTCAACATGTATCTGTATTTATACCTGTTGTCCTTACTGTAACTAGGCGTCTGCATCATCAACATGTGTCTGTATTTTACCTGTTGTCCTTACTGTAACTAGGTGCCTGTATCACCAACAGGTGTCTGTATTGTACCTGGTTGTCCTTACTGTAACTAGGTGTCTGTATCGTCAACATGTGTCTGTATTTTACCTGTTGTCCTTACTGTAACTAGGTGCCTGTATCACCAACAGGTGTCTGTATTGTACCTGGTTGTCCTTACATGACGGTACTGTACCTAGATAACTGAATTATCCGTTACGTCACAGTACTATAGCAAGATGGCCGTATTGTCTGTGACTTGACGGTACTGTACCTTAGATGACCGTATTGTCCGTGGCTTGACGGTACTGTACTTAGATGACCGTATTGTCCGTGACATGACTGTACTGTACCTAGATGACCGTATTGTCCGTGACATGACTGTACTGTACCTAGATGACCGTATTGTCTGTGACATGACGGTACTGTACCTAGATGATCGTATTGTCTGTGACATGACTGTACTGTACCTAGATGAGCGTATTGTCCGTGACATGACGGTACTGTACCTTGATGACCGTATTGTCCGTGTGATGACGGTACTGTACTTAGATGGCCGTATTGTCCGTGACATGACTGTACTGTACTTAGATGACCGTATTGTCCGTGACATGGCGGTATTGTACCTAGATGAGCATATTGTCCGTGACATGACGGTACTGTACCTAGATGACCGTATTGTCCGTGACATGACGCCACTGTACTTAGATGACCGTATTGTCATTGACATGACGGTACTGTACCTAGATGACCGTATTGTCTGTGACATGACGGTATTGTACGTAGATGACCGTATTATCCGTGACATGACGGTACTGTACCTAGATGAGCATATTGTCCGTGACATGACGGTACTGTACCTAGATGAGCGTATTGTCCGTGACATGACGGTACTGTACCAAGATGAGCGTATTGTCCGTGACATGACGGTACTGTACCTTGATGAGCGTATTGTCCGTGACATGACGGTACTCTACCTAAATGACCGTATTGTCCGTGACATGACGGTACTGTACCTAGATGACCGTATTGTCTGTGACATGACGGTATTGTACGTAGATGACCGTATTCTCCGTGACATGACGGTACTGTACCTAGATGAGCATATTGTCCATGACATGACGGTACTGTACCTAAATGAGCGTATTGTCCGTGACATGACGGTACTGTACCTAGATGAGCATATTGTCCGTGACATGACGGTACTGTACCTAGATGAGCGTATTGTCCGTGACATGACGGTACTGTACCTAGATGAGCGTATTGTCCGTGACATGACGGTACTGAACCTAGTTGACCGTATTGTCATTGACATGACGGTACTGTACCTAGATGAGCGTATTGTCCGTGACATGACGGTATTGTACCTAGATGACGGTATTGTCCATGGCATGACGGTACTGTATCTAGATGACCGTATTCTCCGTGACATGACGGTACCGAACCTAGATGACCGTATTGTCCATGGCATGGCGGTACTGTATCGCTCGACCTTCTGCATCACCAGAGACCCCCTATCATCATCCTCCGACCACTCTTGTTCAACCCATGTCTGCGCTTGCCAACACCGTAGACAAAGACAACCTTCTTTCTCATTATTCACGTCATATCAATGTCATCTAGCTGTAACCATGGCGACTGTAGGTGAACAATTAGACAGATATGACAGTACCACCTGCGAATGTACACGATTAAATCTGTTCATATTTGCTGATGAAGTATCAGTGTCGAGACGTCAAAGCTAATAGGAGATGAGAGTTTAACAAAGGCGGAAGTATCATCACGTTAATATTGAATTCTCATTATGTCCACACTGATAATTCGTTCATATACTCTGAAAAAAGAAAGGCATCATGTTTTCAAAATGACATGTCATGTTTGGAACATATTCTGTGTTTCACTGCCTCATTAACGTGTATTCTGCATGTTCCTTGAAGCCGAACCAGTCACACAACGGTGCTGTTTTCTAGTTTATAGAGCAATTCGCCTGAAGTCACGGAATTTGTCACAGTTCGTTTTCCAGAATGATTCAGTTATTGAAATGAACTTATGAAAATCGTCATGCCAGAACTCGCACTAATAATGCGATAAAATACTTATTGATAGACATGAAACTGGCGAATGACAAGTATCTGCAGCGAAGTACTTCAAAACTGTCAACAGCATAAAACATCACAAGATATTGCATAAGAACTAAAGGTAAACCGCCCGAGCAGCCCAGGGTTGGCTAATCCGGGTCCCTTTGTAACAGGACAAAACTCCTAAATGAGAGATAAAAGTACTGTATGTATTGGCGACGGAAGGTGTTTGTGGGTGTGGTGTGGTCGGGATAGTGTAACACAAGGAAGGTGTTTCTGGGTGTGGTATGGTCAGGATAGTGTAACACCAAGAAGGTGTTTGTGGGTGTGGTATGGTCTGTGTAGTGTAACACCATCAAGGTGTTTGTGGGTGTGGTATGGTCGGGGTAGTGTAACACCATCAAGGTGTTTGTGGGTGTGGTATGGTCGGGGTAGTGTAACAGCATGTAGGTGTTTGTAGGTGTGGTATGGTAGGGGTATTGTTACATCATCACGGTGTTTGTGGGTGTGGTATGATCGGGGTAGTGTAACAACATCTATGTGTTTGTGGAAGTGGTATGGTCGGGGCAGTGTAACACCATCACGGTGTTTGTGGGTGTGGTATGATCGGGGTAGTGTAACACCATCTAGGTGTTTGTGGGTGTGGTATGGTCTGGGTAGTGTAACAGCATCTAGGTGTTTGTGGGTGTGGTATGGTCTGTGTAGTGTAACACCAGGAAGGTGTTTGTGGGTGTGGTATGGTCGGGGTAGTGTAACACCATCAAGGTGTTTGTGGGTGTGGTATGGTCCGTGTAGTGTAACACCATCAAGGTGTTTGTGGGTGTGGTATGGTAGGGGTACTGTAACACCATCTAGGTGTTTGTGGGTGTGGTATGGTCTGGGTAATGTTACACCATCTAGGTGTTTGTGGGTCTGGTATGGTCGGGGTAGTGTTACACAAGGAAGGTGTTTTTGGGTGTGGTACGGTCGGGGTAGTGTAACACCAGGAAGGTGTTTGTGGGTGTGGTATGGTCGGGGTAGTGTAACACCATCTAGGTGTTTGTGGGTGTGGTATGGTCGGTGTAGTGTAACACCAGGAAGGTGTTTTTAGGTGTGGTATGTGCGGGGTTGTGTAACACCATCTAGGTGTTTGTGGGTGTGGTATGGTCGGGGTAGTGTAACACCATCAAGGTGTTTGTGGGTGTGGTATGGTCGGGGTAGTGTAACACCATCAAGGTGTTTGTGGGTGTGGTATGGTCGGGGTAGTGTAACACCATCTAGGTGTTTGTGGGTGTGGTATGGTCAGGGTAGTGTAACACCATCTAGGTGTTTGTGGGTGTGGTATGGTCTGGGTAGTGTAATACCATCTAGGTGTTTGTGGGTGTGATATGGTCGGGGTAGTGTAACACCATCACGGTGTTTGTGGGTGTTGTATGGTCGGGGTAGTGTAACACCAGGAAGGTGTTTGTGGGTGTGGTATGGTAGGGGTAGTGTAACACCATCTAGGTGTTTGTGGGTGTGGTATGGTAGGGGTAATGTTACACCATCTAGGTGTTTGTGGGTCTGGTATGGTCGGGGTAGTGTTACACCATCAAGGTGTTTGTGGGTGTTGTATAGTCTGGGTAGTGTAACACCATCTAGGTGTTTGTGGGTGTGGTATGGTGAGGGTAGTGTAACACCATCTAGGTGTTTGTGGGTGTGGTATGGTCTGGGTAGTGTGACACCATATAGGTGTTTGTGGGTGTGGTATGGTAGGGGTAGTGTAACACCATCTAGGTGTTTGTGGGTGTGGTATGGTCGGGGTAGTGTAACACCATCAAGGTGTTTGTGGGTGTGGTATGGTCTGTGTAGTGTAACACCATCTAGGTGTTTGTGGGTGTGGTGTGGTCTGTGTAGTGTAACACCATCTAGGTGTTTGTGGGTGTGGTGTGGTCTGTGTAGTGTAACACCATCTAAGTGTTTGTGGGTGTGGTATGGTCGGTGTAGTGTAACACCAGGAAGGTGTTTGTGGGTGTGGTATGGTCTGTGTAGTGTGACACCAGGAAGGTGTTTGTGGGTGTGGTATGGTCTGTGTAGTCTAACACAAGGAAGGTGTTTGTGGGTGTGGTATGTTAGGGGTAGTGTTACACCATCTAAGTGTTTGTGGGTGTGGTATGATCGGGGTAATGTTACACCATCTAGGTGTTTGTGGGTCTGGTATGGTCGGGGTAGTGTTACACCATCAAGGTGTTTGTGGGTGTGGTACGGTCGGGGTAGTGTAACACCAGGAAGGTGTTATTGGGTGTGGTACGGTCGTGAGAGTGTAACACCAGGAAGGTGTTTGTGGGTCTGGTATGGTCTGTGTAGTGTAACACAATCGAGGTGTTTGTGGGTGTGGTATGGTCAGGGTAGTGTAACATCATCTAGGTGTTTGTGGGTTTGGTATGGTCTGGGTAGTGTAACACCATCTAGGTTTTTGTGGGTGTGGTATGGTCTGGGTAGTGTAACACCATCAAGGTGTTTGTGGGTGTGGTATGGTCGGGATACTGTTACACCATCTAGGTGTTTGTAGGTGTGGTATGGTAGGGGTAGTGTAACACCATCTAGGTGTTTGTGGGTGTGGTATGGTAGGGGTAATGTTACACCATCTAGGTGTTTGTGGATGTGGTATGGCCGGGTAGTGTAACACCAGGAAGGTGTTTGTGGATGTGGTATGGCCGGGTAGTGTAACACCAGGAAGGTGTTTGTGGGTGTGGTATGGTCGGGGTAGTGTAACACCAGGAAGATGTTTGTGGGTGTGGTATGGTCGGGGTAGTGTAACACCATCTAGGTGTTTGTGGGTGTGGTATGGTAGGGGTAATGTTACACCATCTAGGTGTTTGTGGATGTGGTATGGCCGGGTAGTGTAACACCAGGAAGGTGTTTGTGGATGTGGTATGGCCGGGTAGTGTAACACCAGGAAGGTGTTTGTGGGTGTGGTATGGTCGGGGTAGTGTAACACCAGGAAGATGTTTGTGGGTGTTGTATGGTCGGGGTAGTGTAACACCATCACGGTGTTTGTGAGTGTGGTATGGTAGGCGTAGTGTAACACCAGGAAGGTGTTTGTGGGTGGGGTATGGTCTGGATAGTGTAACACCATCTAGGTGTTTGTGGGTGTGGTATGGTCGGGAAAGTGTAACACCATCACGGTGTTTGTGGGTGTGGTATGGTAGGAGTAGTGTAACACCAGGAAGGTGTTTGTGGGTATGGTATGGTCGGGATAGTGTAACACCAGGAAGATGTTTGTTGGTGTAGTATGGTAGGGGTAGCGTAACACCATCTAGGTGTTTTTGGGTGTGGTATGGTCGGGGTAGTGTAACACCATCTAGGTGTTTGTGGGTGTGGTATGGTCTGGGTAGTGTAACACCATCTAGGTGTTTGTGGGTGTGGTATGGTCGGGGTAGTATAACACCATCAAGGTGTTTGTGGGTGTGGTATGGTCTTGGTAGTGTAACACCATCTAGGTGTTTGTGGGTGTGGTATGGTCGGTGTAGTGTAACACCAGGAAGGTGGTTTTAGGTGTGGTATGTGCGGGGTAGTGTAACACCATCTACTTGTTTGTGGGTGTGGTATGGTCTGTGTAGTGTAACACCATCAAGGTGTTTGTGGGTGTGGTATGGTAGGGGTACTGTAACACCATTAGCTGTTTGTGGGTCTGGTATGGTCGGGGTAGTGTAACACCATCAAGGTGTTTGTGGGTGTGGTATGGTCTGTGTAGTGTAACACCATCGAGGTGTTTGTGGGTGTGGTTTGGTCTGGGTAGTGTAACACCATCTAGGTGTTTGTGGGTCTGGTATGGTCTGGGTAGTGTAATACCATCTAGGTGTTTGTGGGTGTGATATGGTCGGGGTAGTGTAACACCATCACGGTGTTTGTGGGTGTGGTATGGTAGGAGTAGTGTAACACCAGGAAGGTGTTTGTGGGTATGGTATGGTCGGGATAGTGTAACACCAGGAAGATGTTTGTTGGTGTAGTATGGTAGGGGTAGCGTAACACAATCTAGGTGTTTGTGGGTGTGGTATGGTCGGGGTAGTGTAACACCATCTAGGTGTTTGTGGGTGTGGTATGGTCTGGGTAGTGTAACACCATCTAGGTGTTTGTGGGTGTGGTATGGTCGGGGTAGTATAACAAGATCAAGGTGTTTGTGGGTGTGGTATGGTCTTGGTAGTGTAACACCATCTAGGTGTTTGTGGGTGTGGTATGGTCTGGGTAGTGTAATACCATCTAGGTGTTTTTGGGTGTGATATGGTCGGGGTAGTGTAACACCATCACGGTGTTTGTGGGTGTTGTATGGTCGGGGTAGTGTAACACCAGGAAGGTGTTTGTGGGTGTGGTATGGTAGGGGTAGTGTAACACCATCTAGGTGTTTGTGGGTGTGGTATGGTAGGGGGTAATGTAACACCATCTAGGTGTGTTTGTGGGTGTGGTATGGTCGGGGTAGTGTTACACCATCAAGGTGTTTGTGGGTGTTGTATGGTCTGGGTAGTGTAACACCATCTAGGTGTTTGTGGGTGTGGTATTTTCAGGGTAGTGTAACACCGTCTAGGTGTTTGTGGGTCTGGTATGGTCTGGGTAGTGTAACACCATCTAGGTGTTTGTGGGTGTGGTATGGTAGGGGTAGTGTAACACCATCAAGGTGTTTGTGAGTGTGGTATGGTCTGTGTAGTGTAACACCATCTAGGTGTTTGTTGGTGTGGTATGGTCTGTGTAGTGTAACACCATCTAGGTGTTTGTGGGTGTGGTGGTGGTCTGTGTGAGTGTAACACCATCTAGGTGTTTGTGGGTGTGGTATGGTGGTCGGAAGGTGTTTGTGGGTGTGTAGTATGGTCTGTGTTGTGTGACACCAGGAAGGTGTTTGTGGGTGTGGTATGGTCTGTGTAGTCTAACACAAGGAAGGTGTTTGTGGGTGTGGTATGTTAGGGGTAGTGTAACACCATCTAAGTGTTTGTGGGTGTGGTATGGTCGGTGTAATGTTACACCATCTAGGTGTTTGTGGGTGTGGTGTAATGGTCTGGGTCGGTGTAATGTACCCATCTAGGTGTTTGTGCGTGTGGTATGGTCTGGGGTAGTGTAACACCATCTAGGTGTTTGTGCGTGTGGTATGGTCTGTGTAGTGTAACACCATCTAGGTGTTTGTGGGTGTGGTATGGTCGGGATAGTGTAACACCATCACGGTGTTTGTGGGTGTGGTATGGTCGGGGTAGTGTAACACCAGGAAGGTGTTTGTGGGTGTGGTATGGTCTGTGCAGTGTAACACCAGGAAGGTGTTTGTGGGTGTTGTATGATCGGGATAGTGTAACACCAGGAAGATGTTTGTTGGTGTAGTATGGTAGGGGTAGCGTAACACCATCTAGGTGTTTGTGGGTGTGGTATGGTCGGGGTAGTGTAACACCATCTAGGTGTTTGTGGGTGTGGTATGGTCTGGGTAGTGTAACACCATCTAGGTGTTTGTGGGTGTGGTATCGTCAGAGTAGTGTAACACCATCTATGTGTTTGTGGGTGTGGTATGGTCAGGGTAGTGTAACATCACCTAGGTGTTTGTGGGTGTGGTATGGCCTGTGTAGTGTAACACCATCTAGGTGTTTATGGGTGTGGTATGGTAGGGGTAGTGTAACACCATGTAGGTGTTTGTGGGTGTTGTGTGGTCGGGGTAGTGTAACACCATCAAGGCGTTTGTGGGTGTGGTATGGTAGGGGTAGTGTAACACCATGTAGGTGTTTGTGAGTGTGGTATGGTCGGGGTAATGTTACACCATGCAGGTGTTTGTGGGTCTGGTATGGTCGGGGGTAGTGTTACACCAGGAAGGTGTTTGTGGGTGTGGTATGGTCGGAGTAGTGTCACACCAGGAAGGTGTTTGTGGGTGTGGTATGGTCTGTGTAGTGTAACACCAGGCAGGTCTTTGTGGGTGTGGTATGGTGGGGATAGTGTAACACGAGGAAGGTGTTTGTGGGTGTGGTATGGTAGGGGTAGTGTAACACCATCTAGGTGTTTGTGGGTGTGGTATGGTCGGGATAGTGTAACACCATCACGGTGTTTGTGGGTGTGGTATGGTCGGGGTAGTGTAACACCAGGAAGGTGTTTGTGGGTGTGGTATGGTCTGTGCAGTGTAACACCAGGAAGGTGTTTGTGGGTGTTGTATGATCGGGATAGTGTAACACCAGGAAGATGTTTGTTGGTGTAGTATGGTAGGGGTAGCGTAACACCATCTAGGTGTTTGTGGGTGTGTGGTATGGTCGGGGTAGTGTAACACCATCTAGGTGTTTGTGGGTGTGTGGTATGGTCTGGGTAGTGTAACACCATCTAGGTGTTTGTGGGTGTGGTATCGTCAGGGTAGTGTAACACCATCTATGTGTTTGTGGGTGTGGTATGGTCAGGGTAGTGTAACACCACCTAGGTGTTTGTGGGTGTGGTATGGTCTGTGTAGTGTAACACCATCTAGGTGTTTATGGGTGTGGTATGGTAGGGGTAGTGTAACACCATGTAGGTGTTTGTGGGTGTTGTGTGTCGGGGTAGTGTAACACCATCAAGGCGTTTTGTGGGTGTGGTATGGTAGGGGTAGTGTAACACCATGTAGGTGTTTGTGGTGTGGTATGGTCGGGGTAATGTTACACCATGCAGGTGTTTGTGGGTCTGGTATGGTCGGGGGTAGTGTTACACCAGGAAGGTGTTTGGGGTGTGGTATGGTCAGGTAGTGTCACACCAGGTATGTGTTTGTAGGTGTGGTATGGTCGGGGTAGTGTAACACCAGGAAGGTGTTTGTGGGTGTGGTAACACGAGGAAGGTGTGGTGGTGTGGTATGTGTAACACCATCATCTAGGTGTTTGTGGGTGTGGTATGGTCGGGATAGTGTAACACCAGGAAGGTGTTTGTGGGTATGGTATGGTCGGGGTAGTGTAACACCATCTAGGTGTTTGTGGGTGTGGTATGGTCGGGGTAGTGTAATACCATCAAGGTGTTTGTGGGTGTGGTATTTTTAGGGTAGTGGTACACGCTGTCTCAGATGAAGATCGAAATGATCCCAGAGATGTCCCAATGTCTGGAGAACGCGCTGGCCAAGGCAATATGTTGACGTTATCGTTGTGCAGGTATTGTCCAACAATTCGGGCGGTGTGAGGGTTGCGTTGTCGTGCTGCAAAATCACTCCTCTTTACTGTTGTCGAATAAAGGGCACCGCAATAGGTCTCAACACTTCATCCCTGAATCGGTGGGCATTACGATTTCCTCGGATGATGTCTCTGGCCACATATGCCGCCCCATACCCTGTCGCCGCCTCCATCGAACGGATGAACTTCTTGAACTTTCCTCTAAGTCGAAAAACTCTGCCATCGTTTCTGAACCGACTGAACCGACCTACATCTGTAAAGAACACTCTCCCAGGCACGTCGCTGCCAACGACTTACAGTTCGTAGTCTACATTGACGGTAAAGACGGGTCAAGACCATTCCGCGGAAGAAGCATTGGGCTCGTATACCAACCATACCAAGTCGTCGAAGAACTGTTTGTCTGCTGATGCGTGTCCTAGTGCTGTCGCCGCCGTTGACTTCGCCGTCATGAGGGTGTGGATCTGCCGGATGTAGCGGTCTTCGGCTGGTGTCGTGACTCTTTGTCTTCACGATTTGGGGCGGTCTTGGGCCTGGCCTGTTTGTTGGTATCGGTTTATCAATTTGCCGATGATGGCCCGGCAGCAGTTGATTGTTCATGCCAGATAAGGGGCGGTGGGGTAGCCTAGTGGTTAAAGCGTTGGCTCGTCACGCCGAAGACCCGGGTTCGATTCCCCACATGGGCACAATGTGTTAAGCCCATTTCTGGTGTCCCCCGCCGTGATATTGCTGGAATATTGCTAAAAGCGGCGTAAAACCAAACTCAGTCAGTCAGTCAGTCATGCCAGATAACGTTGTGAAGCCCCCATATTAGCCCTGTCTCGTTCATGCTTGCTCTGTCCAGCATCGGTTTTTATGCTAGAATCATGCACGTGCATTTTGACCAATGTCCCACAATTACGTTTTTCACGTATTGAATAGTACAGGATTTCTGCGAAGTTTTCAGACAGCTGTGTTGTTATCGGGACCATGTTTATTGGCGACTGTTTTCTGTTTGGGTTCAGTTTTTCTTTCCATAGTTACTGCAATTGTTTTGCCCGTTAGTTTATTTAGGTTTACTGTGATTAAAAATGTAGGTCAGGAAATGGACATCGGAACAAGACATACAAAACGTGTAATCACATTCAGAATCAATGTAGTATCAATTTACCGTTTCATACATTTCGACGCCGGGTGCGCCAGATGTTTACATTTCACGGTATTGACCCCGAGTGACTGCACGTCGCTATCTGTGCCACTTAACGGTTACACACAATTAAAATACAGTTGTATTCACACAACTCAGATTCAAATGTATACTCACAAATCATGTACAGTCGTATATACACAACTCAGATACAGTTGTACCCACACAATTCAGATATAATTGTATACACACAATTCGAATACAGTTGTATACACACAATTCAAATACAATTGGATACTGTTACGGTTAATAATTTGCCGTGACAAAAGGTTTAAGAGTCCCCTTTGAACCAGCAAAATAGAACACAGACAAGTCTAAAATATTCAATAATATATTGAATAAACAATGAGCAAACTACAATAAATGACAATACAGATTTCTAGTACAATGCAATTGAGTCACAAATCTGAAATATTGGGTCACAAATCTAAAATATTACCTCACCAGAGTCTTGGTATTTACAGTGAGAACAGATATACTGTTTGAAGGGTGCTTGCAATGACAGCAGTTGAGTAGACAAGCACGGTCGGTCTTGAAATGTTGAACAACTTGACGATGGCAGACATATGTGTATAAATCCAGTCATGTGAAATCCCATGTCGCACTACTCAACAACCAGCCTTTATATAGCTCTTACACAGTTCTCGAGCATTCTAGCAAAGCTAGGCAGCATCATTATCCACTCAGAATGTTATCGAAATCGGTGAAAAACTCCACGGCATGACCAGTCAACTAGTTACCAAGGGAGGCAACTCTGAGGCGCTAACAAACAGGCGTGCCGCTACAAATACTATTGCCATTGAACATATATGACGCGAGATGCGAGCCACAACCCACACTCAAAACTTTAAATATTGTGACCCATAATAACTATCACTTACTCAATGTCATATTACAAATGAAAAAAAACCCACCCTCGTAACAATACACACAATTCAAATACAATTGTATGCACGCAATTCAGATACAGTTGCATACATGCAATTCAGACACAGTTGTATACACACAATTCAAATACAGCTGTATACGCACTAATTCAGCTACAGTTGTATCCACATAATTCAGAAACAGTTGTATACACACAATTCAAATACAGCTGTACACGCACAATTCAGATACAGTTGTATCCTCACAATTCAGATGCAGTTGTATCCTCACAATTCAGATGCAGTTGTATCCTCACAATTCAAATACAGCTGTATCCTCACAATTCAGATACAGTTGTATCCTCACAATTCAGATACAGTTGTACACACACAATTCAGATACAGTTGTACACACACAATTCAGATACAGTTGTATCCACACAATTCAGATACAGTTGTACACACACAATTCAGATACAGTTGTACACTCACAATTCAGATACAGTTGTATCCACACAATTCAGATACAATTCTATCGACAAATGCTTTCTCCAACATTAAGCTGACCCGCCACCCTCCCTGCCACCCACCCTGCCACCCACTCACTCACTTACTCATATACATGACTTAATATGCAATTTTCAGGGCTTTTTGACGTGAACGTTAGTTCTCGCTGAATAGTTATTGTGGTTCCCATGAAAAGTATGTCATGGGTGGCGCTTACAGGTGGGTCCTGCCGGAGTAGCAGATGCTTATCAGTTGTCATCACAACTTGTAGACGGTTGATCAATAACTGACTATAAAACATCAATTGTGCGAATTTTTAGGTAATAAGTTAATTATATGTTCACGACCAGTTTTCATTTTGACACCTCGCTAGCTTGATATACCACCCGAAGCTGTGATCGAGTCCACACGTGCAGCACACCTGCAGATTGTACAGGTGTGTAATTGACTTCACTATCTATCACTGGTCCATCTCGTGGACTACAGATGGCTGATTCGTCCTTGGGTTTCAACATACTGGTTTCATTTTTCAGTAATATCTAAAAGACAGCAATGGCAGGCAGGCAGGTTATTAACTACAGTTATCATTAAAGTGTTATATAAATTGTTATTTCTCTTATAGCAGGTTGTTATACGAGTATCAAATGTCAAATTTAGTGGGTTTTTCTTATGTTATTAATATTACACGTGCAGCATATGTATTTGTAGTTACTGAGAGTATTTGGTTGTGTAACCGAACAGAACAACACAACAACTTTTATTACGCTAAGGCCTGAGTACTTCACATGTCATGTACCAAACTACAGTTAAATATACATAAAGGCACGGAATGGTTTACAAGGAAGATTATATAGTTTGCATAATGATTCTACAGAATGAAAAGAGTTTTTTACAACACTTTGTTGCTTACAGATTAAACAGTTTTTGTTTAACAGATTGAGTTTGCCACGCATGTTTTCGATTTTGTTGGAAGAAAGGGCAGAGAAAATGTAATGAAGTTCACCGCACATCGCAGAGTTTGTACAGTCTTTCGTCTCGAGGAATTCCATTAGTAAATGATGTGAAAGGTTCTTACCAAGAGGAATCTAACAGACAAAGAGTTAAGGGGTGTATGAGATATAATTTGCAAGAACAAGCTCAGTTCTGCATATGGGATGATTGCCATTAGAACAAAATCGAAATTCCCTTACGCCATGTTTGGGTTGCCATATCATATAGTCTTAAAGGCACTATGTCACACCACACTTCTCTAAAAATAAATAAAGCATTTGTCTCAATAATTGTAACCATCAGCCCTCAGGGAAGTTACCATATAATCTATTTAAACAAATTCGTATTATATTACATAAACAGTTTGAATGAATTAATGCACCGTTGCATTAAATCGATTATCGCTCCCTCTACCGACAGAACAATATTTCAAGCGAATCCTGTAGAGTTATGTCCCTTGGGGCGCGCTCTTTACGAATTTCCTACGCACAACTTTGAAACCAGTTCGGCAAACACCGACAACATCGCGTGCGACAGTTTCCGATGTACGGAGCAATTGTTTCCATTCCATATTTTGCAAGTGTTCTCTGTTTGGAAGCTGTTCGCCTTGAAGTTTCAGTTATCAACTTCAAGCAAGGGATAATATGTCTTTTATGGTATCAATAGGAAGCTAAGTGAGTGCATATGCCCCAATATATATATATGTCCAAAATAGTACATGTGTTCAGTCATAAATATCACATAGATAAATAAAAACAGAATGCCTTTTTATCCAACATGTTTCGTTCTTTACTCATCTTCCTGAAGAGTAGGCCAAAATATTGTCAAAAACTGTGTGACATTGTGCCTTTAAGGAAACGATAGAGTCAGTTAATTTGGGGGAGACATCTTGTTGACTTCGCCAGTTAAAACTATAGCCAGTGCTACACATACATTAGCAGTCTCACACCTCTGAAGTACACCTGGAGCTGTTTTGTACCTTCATTGTACACCTGCATGGAAGCATACACAATCCTCGTTTCTGCAGGTGTACAGACACATGAAATATCTGCTGAATTACTATATGACTATCCGTCTTATCACCGTCTAGTTGTAGAGACATCACCTGACTATGTGTAATCTCCGTCTAGTCGTAGATAGAATCATCACCTGACTATCAGTGTAACCATCGTCTAGCTGTAGACAGAATCATCACCTGACTATCTGTGTAATAACCGTCTAGTTCTAGATAGAATCATCACCTGACTATCTGTGTAACCACCGTCTAGCTGTAGACAGAATCATCACCTGACTATCTGTGTAAACACCGTCTAGCTGTAATCTCCGTCTATCTGTGTAACCACCGTCTAGCTGTAGACAGAATCATCACCTGACTATCTGTGTAACCACCGTCTAGCTGTAGACAGAATCATCACCTGACTATCTGTGTAATAACCGTCTAGTTCTAGATAGAATCATCACCTGACTATCTGTGTAACCACCGTCTAGCTGTAGACAGAATCATCACCTGACTAACTGTGTAACCACCGTCTAGCTGTAGACAGAATCATTACCTGACTATCTGTGTAACCACCGTGTGTCATCACCCTGACTAACTGTGTAACCACCGTCTAGCGTCATCACCTGACTAACTGTGTAACCACCGTCTGGCTGTAGACAGAATCATCACCTGACTATCTGTGTAACCACCGTCTAGCTGTAGACAGAATCATCACCTGACTATCAATGTAACCACCGTCTAGCTGTAGACAGAATCATCACCTGACTATCTGTGTAATAACCGTCTAGTTCTAGATAGAATCATCACCTGACTATCTGTGTAACCACCGTCTAGCTGTAGACAGAATCATCACCTGACTATCTGTGTAATCATCGTCTAGTTGTAGATAGAATCATCACCTGACTATCTGTGTAATCACCGTCTAGCTGTAGATAGAATCATCACCTGACTATCTGTGTAATCACCGTCTAGTTCTAAATAGAATCATCACCTGACTATCTGTGTAATCACTGACTGATGTTGGGATTACATCATAGACAGTGAAGGCGGGAGGATATCATAGACAGTGAAGGCGGGAGGATATTATAGACAGTGAAGGCGGAAGGATATCATAGACAGTGAAGGCGGGAGGATATCATAGACAGTGAAGGCGGGAGGATATCATAGACAGTGAAGGCGGGAGGATATTATAGACAGTAAAGGCGTGAGGATATCATAGACACTGAAGGCGGGACACTGAAGGCGGGAGGATATCATAGACAGTGAAGGCGGGACAGTGAAGGCGGGAGGATATCATAGACCGTCAGTGAAGGCGGGAGGATATTATAGACAGTGAAGGCGGGAAGGATATCATAGACAGTGAAGGCGGGACCGGAAGCGGGATAGACAGTGAAGGCGGAGGATATCATAGGTTCTAAATAAATCGTCAGGATATCATAGACAGTGAAGGCGGGAGGATATTATAGACAGTGAAGGCGGAGGATATCATAGACAGTGAAGGCGGGAGGATGTTACATAGACAGTGAAGGCGGGAGGATATCATAGACAGTGAAGGCGGGAGGATATCATAGACAGTGAAGGCGGGAGGATATCATAGACAGTGAAGGCGGGAGGATATCATAGACAGTGAAGGCGGGACAGTGAAGGCGGGAGGATATCATAGACAGTGAAGGCGGGAGGATATTATAGACAGTGAAGGCGGAAGGATATCATAGACAGTGAAGGCGGGAGGATATCATAGACAGTGAAGGCGGGAGGATATCATAGACAGTGAAGGCGGGAGGATATCATAGACAGTTAAGGCGGGAGGATATCACAGACACTTAAGGCGGGATGATATCACAGACAATGAAGGCGGGAGGAAATCATAGACAGTGAAGGCGGGAGGATATCACAGACAGTGAAGGCGGCATGATATCATAGACAGTGAAGGCGGGATGATATCACAGACAGTGAAGGCGGGAGGATATCACAAACACTGAAGGCGGGAGGATATCACAGACACTGAAGGCGGGAGGATATCATAGACAGTGAAGGCGGGAGGATATCATAGACAGTGAAGGCGGGAGGATATCACAGACAGTGAAGGCGGCATGATATCATAGACAGTGAAGGCGGGATGATATCACACAGAAAGTCGGGAAGGCGGGAGGATATCACAGCACAGTGAAGGCGGGGAGGATATCATAGACAGTGAAGGCGGAAGGATATCATAGACAGTAAAAGCGGGAGGATGTCACATACACTGAAGCCGGGAGGATATCACAAACACTGAAGGCGGGAGGATATCACAGACACTTAAGGCGGGACGATATCACAGACACTGAAGGCGGGATGATATCACAGACACTAAAGGCCGGATGATATCACAGACAGTGAAGGCGGGATGATATCACAGACAGTGAAGGCGGGATGATATCACAGACAGTGAAGGCGGGAGCATATCACATGGTGGGGCTATGTTATAGACATTGTGGATGGGGCTATGTTATAGACACTGTGGATGGGGCTATGTTATAGACACTGTGGATGGGGCTATGTTATAGACACTGTGGACGTGAGTAAATCACGGACAACAATACTGCATGGACAGTTTGACCAGTGTGGAGAGTTTTGACCAGTTTGACCAGTGTGGAGAGTTTGACCAGTGTGGACAGTTTGACCAGTGTGGAGAGTTTGACCAGTTTGACCAGTGTGGACAGTTTGACCAGTGTGGACAGTTTGACCAGTGTGGAGAGTTTTGACCAGTTTTTTGACCAGTGGATAGTTTGACCAGTGTTTTGACCAGTGTGGATAGTTTGACCAGTGTGGACAGTTTGACCAGTGTGGAGAGTTTGACCAGTTTGACCAGTGTGGACCAGTTTGACCAGTGTGGAGAGTTTGACCAGTGTGGATAGTTTGACGGACAGTTTGACCAGTGTGGAGAGTTTTGACCAGATGGAGTTTGACCAGTGTGGAGAGTTTGACCAGTGTGGACAGTTTGACCAGTGTGGAGAGTTTGACCAGTGTGGAGAGTTTGACCAGTATGGAAAGTTTGACCAGTGTGGATAGTTGACCAGTGTGGACAGTTTGACCAGTGTGGACAGTTTGACCAGTGTGGATAGTTTGACCAGTGTTGGGAGTTGAAGCCCCCACTGCTGTAGAGTCCTTGAACTGTGTCGACCATCTCACTGCATACTTTGTGTTGAGTTCACACCCTCACAGGGATAATAGGCTGTAGTGTTCAGCTCGGGAAGTCATCAGTTGATGACACTGAAGAACTCTTTCCGCTCGGACCTAGCGTAATGCATGAGTCATGTTGTCTTAACTGAAGTGTTGTAGACTATATGGGGCAGTGTATACCAATACCACGGTCTACAACCAAATGCAATCATGTCTTTTTGCTTCAACTAAATCAACACTTTCAACATACAAAATGTTTTTAAATGTTTTTTACTTGGTGGTGAGGTAGCATAGTGGTTAAAACGTTCGCTCGTCACGCTGAAGACCACGGTTCGATTCTCCACATGGGTACGATATGTGAGGTTTATTTCTGGTGTCCCATTCCGAGATATTGCTGGAATATTGCAAAACGCGGCGTAAAACTTAAAATCTTCACTCACTCTTAAATTTCACATTAGATTCATATGTGTTTTATGAGCGAGATGACAGAGGAATTGCTACGTTGTGAGACAAACCCTGGTCACTGTACCACGCAACCGTAGAACCCCACACAGCGAACGTTTTCATTCTATGGACCCATTACTGCAACTGTGGCCAGGGGTATTATCATACAACCTGATTATTATCGCAGGCCAATTTGACCAAACGAAACAAATTGCTTATCATAACACAGTAGCATATTATAAAGCATCAGTTTCAGAGATGAAATGCCATCGATAAGCACACGTGAGGAAATATGAAACTCCACGCGAAATGAGGACAGCCCTTGTCAGAAATATGTTTCCCTCCTAAACCACAACGCACCGCAGTAGGTAAAGACTTAAATACGAATAAAACGAGCATTACACCCTGGGGAAGATTACATGTGGATGTTATCACCCTGGGTGTATCAGTGTGACAGTGCAAGTCAAATGACCGATTATAAGTCCTACCAAGTAACCAGCACGTCAGCCACCACACTTGTACACCACAGCCTGCCAACCGACTTTTGTTGAATATGTGTTTGTAGGATTAACATACTTGATGCAAGTTGAACATTGACCCGTGATATCATATTATTAGCAATCCCTTGAAACAAGGCTTCTGTCAGGTTCTGTTTGACTGCCGATGGGTATTTTCCTTATACCAACTACACTCACATTACTGATATTCTTCTTTCATAGGCTTCCAAATGCCCAATTGTCCACATGGAATTAATGCTGACATTTCAAAAAAGGTGAAGGTCGAATGTGAAGATCATGGGACAAAAATGGTTTAAAATCATCAATTTCAGAAAGTCAAAATTACACTTTGTCAAAACGTTTTAATGGATTTATCATCAAACTAGCTGTACATATGTCTTCATTAGGATGCGATCATGCTTTGTAAAAGATTTGGTAACATTTCAGTTCGCATAAAACATGGAATACCTTTGCCATTTTCTGAAGCAAGCTTCTTCTACAGGGATAAATGTTTCTGTAGGAATTTACATGCTTCTTAATGCATCCCGCCACATCAAATGTCAACTGGTTTTATGTCAAACATATATGAAAAAACTTGTCCCGATGTCTTCTGGAAGTCCAGGAAGAAGTGTTTTGGGGCTGGGAGTTTTCGGCGACCCCAGTAACTAGGAGCTGGAGACGGCGATGAAGTGCTGCATCTGATTAGTGACACAACCATTATTAAAACGTCGCAAGACTATGATACGTCTATTACATACATCGCCATGCTAATGCATTTCGTCTTCCGTCCATCCAACATGCGGGTATACATTCTTCTGTCCGACACTGTACTACTACTGAAAGCAAAGGTTCTTTCAATACTAGTGCAATATCAGCACAAAACAACGCAGTATAGAGTTTTCAATAATATTAGTTTTACTGCCATAATGGTTATAACGCTTTCACTAAACGAACAGTAACATGGATCCAAGATGTCAGGCGGTGATGTACATGTATAAACGTGTAAACAATACAAATTACTAGACAAACTAGATTGTGTAACGAGCCCTCACACAGACGGTGATGTACATGTAAACTAGACAGTGATGTACATTTAAACTAGACTGTGTAACGAGCCCTCACACAGACGGTGATGTACATGTAAACTAGACAGTGATGAACATGTTTAAATGAACATTTAGCCTAGACTGTGTAACGAGCCCTCACACAGACGGTGATGTACATGTAAACTAGACAGTGATGAACATTTAAACTAGACTGTGTAACGAGCCCTCACACAGACGGTGATGTACATGTAAACTAGACAGTGATGAACATTTAAACTAGACTGTGTAACGAGCCCTCACACAGACGGTGATGTACATGTAAACTAGACAGTGATGAACATTTAAACTAGACTGTGTAACGAGCCCTCACACAGACGGTGATGTACATGTAAACTAGACAGTGATGAACATTTAAACTAGACTGTGTAACGAGCCCTCACACAGACGGTGATGTACATGTAAACTAGACAGTGATGAACATTTAAACTAAACTGTGTAACGAGCCCTCACACAGACGGTGATGTACATGTAAACTAGACAGTGATGAACATTTAAACTAGACTGTGTAACGAGCCCTCACACAGACGATGATGTACATGTAAACTAGACAGTGATGTACATGTAAACTAAACTGTGTAACGAGCCCTCACACAGACGGTGATGTACATGTAAACTAGACAGTGATGAACATGTAAACTAGACAGTGATGAACATTTAAACTAGACTGTGTAACGAGCCCTCACACAGACGGTGATGTACATGTAAACTAGACAGTGATGAACATGTAAACTAAACTGTGTAACGAGCCCTCACACAGACGGTGATGTACATGTAAACTAGACAGTGATGAACATGTAAACTAAACTGTGTAACGAGCCCTCACACAGACGGTGATGTACATGTAAACTAGACTGTGATGAACATGTAAACTAGACAGTGATGTACATGTAAACTAGACTGTGTAACGAGCCCTCACACAGACGGTGATGTACATGTAAACTAGACAGTGATGAACATTTAAACTAGACTGTGTAACGAGCCCTCACACAGACGGTGATGTACATGTAAACTAGACAGTGATGAACATTTAAACTAGACTGTGTAACGAGCCCTCACACAGACGGTGATGTACATGTAAACTAGACAGTGATGAACATTTAAACTAGACTGTGTAACGAGCCCTCACACAGACGGTGATGTACATGTAAACTAGACAGTGATGAACATTTAAACTAGACTGTGTAACGAGCCCTCACACAGACGGTGATGTACATGTAAACTAAACTAGACTGTGTAACGAGCCCTCACACAGACGTTTATGTACATGTAAACTAGACAGTGATGAACATTTAAACTAGACTGTGTAACGAGCCCTCACACAGACGGTGATGTACATGTAAACTAGACAGTGATGGACATGTAAACTAGATTAGACTGTGTAACGAGCCCTCACACAGACGGTGATGTACATGTAAACTAGACAGTGATGAACATTTAAACTAGACTGTGTAACGAGCCCCTCACACAGACGGTGATGTACATGTAAACTAGACAGTGATGAACATTTAAACTAGACTGTATAACGAGCCCTCACACACAGACGGTGATGTACATGTAAACTAGACTGTGTAGTGATGAACATGTAAACTAGACTGTGTAACGAGCCCTCACACAGACGGTGATGTACATGTAAACTAGACAGTGATGCCCCTCACACATTTAAACTAGACTGTGTAACGAGCCCTCACACATGACGGTGATGTACATGTAAACTAGACAGTGATGAACATTTAAACTAGACTGTGTAACGAGCCCTCACACAGACGGTGATGTACATGTAAACTAGACAGTGATGAACATTTAAACTAGACTGTGTAACGAGCCCTCACACAGACGGTGATGTACATGTAAACTAGACAGTGATGAACATTTAAACTAGACTGTGTAACGAGCCCTCACATGGACGGTGATGTACATGTAAACTAGAACTGCGTAACGAGCCCTCACACAGACGTTTATGTACATGTAAACTAGACAGTGATGAACATTTAAACTAGACTGTGTAACGAGCCCTCACACAGACGTTGATGTACATGTAAACTAGACAGTGATGAACATTTAAACTAGACTGTGTAACGAGCCCTCACACAGACGGTGATGTACATGTAAACTAGACTGTGATGAACATTTAAACTAGACTGTGTAACGAGCCCTCACACATACGGTGATGTACATGTAAACTAGACAGTGATGGACATGTAAACTAGATTAGACTGTGTAACGATCCCTCACACAGACGGTGATGTACATGTAAACTAGACAGTGATGAACATTTAAACTAGACTGTATAACGAGCCCTCACACAGACGGTGATGTACATATAACCTCGACTGTGTAACGAGCCCTCACACATTCGGCCACATACTTGACATCAACTGATGTGGTTATAGAAACAGCATCTTCTACGACTATGTCCAACAGCGCAGTTTAAGAACAGCCGAACATACAATGCCCGGTTAAGATGCAGGGACATCGTGACGAACTTATCCGACCCGCATCAAGTTACGTGCCGCGTTACCGAGGATGTGGGTACAAGAAGCACGCGCACATCCCCGTCACGCGACCATGCCGTGTCCCGCTTCTAGAACACCGTCTCAGTCTGTGTAGGTGGAATTAATTACAATCAGTTGTAACACATACAATAATGTCATTGTTATAGTACTAACTGTAATTATTGGTATACAAGCTTCAATGTCGCGCTATAAATCTTGATGTTCATAGCTAATAAAATATTGTACTTGATTTGCAGTTTCTATGTTAATGTTTCCAGATTCCCGCCGAGCGAGATTAACTACCTTCTCTTTAGCCAATTCGATGTCATGTTTTCCCCAAGCCAGGTAGAAATCGGTTAGTCTGGGTTAAGCTTTGTGCAAAACATCTGTTGTTGTAACAAATGTTGGCAAGAATTAAGCGATGTTGGAACATAGAAACACGATGTACTATTTCCAGGTTTATGCGTATTTGTTTTCTAAAATTAGGGTCGGAAGACTGACTACATTGTGATGACATCTTTCCTGCTCAGACTGCTGTCACATCCCGGCTCAGAGCGACGAATGCCTGCGTTCCTGTATCGGGTCGCCTGGCCATGTACCTCTGTTAGATCGTAAATCTATGATCCTCTGTTAGATCGTGAAACTATGGTCCTCTGTAAGATCGTGAAACTATGGTCCTCTGTTAGGTCGTTAAGCCATGTTCCTCTCTTAGGTCGTTAAGCCATGTTCCTCTCTTAGGTCGTTAAGCCATGTTCGTCTGTTAAATCTTTAGCAAAGTGGTTATAGAGTCCACGATGATGGTTCGATCCATCGCACGCACTCACGGACGTGTTCCTCTTGTACACTCGTTGTCCTCTATAATCTCGCGTTCCTTTTAGCTCATGGCACTCTCTATACACTCGTTGTACTGTATAAGCTCGCGTTCTTCCTTAAATCGTGGCGCTCTCTACACACTCGTTGTCCTCTATAATCTCGCGTTCCTCTTTAGCTCATGGCACTCTCTATACACTCGATGTCCTCTATAACCTCACATTCTTCTTTAGATCGTGGCATGCTCCATATGCTCGTTGTCCTTTATAATCTCGCATTCTTCTTCAGACGTAAAACAAAACTCAGTCAGTCAGTCAGTCTTCTTCAGATCGTGGCACTCTCTATACGCTCGTTGTCCTCTATAATCTCGCGTTCCTCTTTAGATCTAGACGCTCTCTATACACTCATTGTCCTCTATAATCTCGCATTCTTGTTTAGATCGTGGCACTCTCTATATGCTCGTTGTTCTTTATAATATCACGTTCTTCTTTAGATCGTGGCGCTCTCTATACACTCATTCTCCTCTATAATCTCGCGTTGTTCTTTATATCGTGGTTCTCTATGAGCATGTGGTTCCCGTTAAGTAGGTTTTCTCTGTGTGTCAAGTGTCACCGTGTGATTGTCCCATTCAGTTTGAATTTGTTGACTAATGAATGATGATACTTTTATGGATATACAGCTTCTTTATTCTGTGAAGACGACGTTTCGACATAGAATATAATGTCCTTAAACTTGCCCATCAAAGAAGGTTTACGGATTGATTCCCGGTTAACAAAAGTTTCATCTTTGGAATAATAAGGTAACAACCTCAACCAACCCTGTCCAGCTTTGAAGCCTACGCTCATCCCTGCTCCACTGTAAAGCCCACGCTCACCCCTTCTCCACTGTAAAGCCCACGCTCATCCCTGCTCCACTGTAAAGCCCACGCTCATCCCTGCTCCACTGTAAAGCCCACGCTCATCCCTGCTCCACTGTAAAGCCCATGCTCGTCCCTGCTCCACTGTAAAGCCCATGCTCGTCCCTGCTCCACTGTACCCATGCTCAGCCTGCTCACTGTAAAGCCCACGCTCATCCCCTGCCCACGCTCGTCCCTGCTCCACTGTAAAGCCCATGCTCGTCCCTGCTCCACTGTAAAGCCCACGCTCGTCCCTGCTCCACTGTAAAGCCCACGCTCATCCCTGCTCCACTGTAAAGCCCACGCTCATCCCTGTTCCACTGTAAAGCCCACGCTCATCCCTGTTCCACTGTAAAGCCCACGCTCATCCCTGTTCCACTGTAAAGCCCACGTTCATCCCTGTTCCACTGTAAAGCCACTGTAAAGCCTACGCTCATCCCTGTTCCACTGTAAAGCCCACGCTCATCCCTGCTCCACTGTAAAGCCCACGCTCATCCCTGCTCCACTGTAAAGCCCACGCTCGTCCCTGCTCCCACTGTAAAGCCTACGCCTACGCTCATCCCTGTTCCACTGTAAAGCCACGCTCATCCCACGCCTCGTTCATCCCTGTTCCACTCCCACTGCTCCACTGTAAAGCCCACGCTCATCCCTGTTCCACTGTAAAGCCCACGCTCATCCCTGCTCCACTGTAAAGCCCACGCTCATCCCTGCTCCACTGTAAAGCCCACGCTCATCCCTGCTCCACTGTAAAGCCCACGCTCATCCCTGTTCCACTGTAAAGCCCACGCTCGTCCCTGCTCCACTGTAAAGCCCACGCTCATCCCTGCTCCACTGTAAAGCCCATGCTCATCCCTGCTCCACTGTAAAGCCTACGCTCATCCCCGTTCCACTGTAAAGCATATACTCACCCCTGTTTAACTGTAAAGCCTATACTCACCCCTGTTCAAATGTAAAGTCTATACTCACCCCTGTTAAACTGTAAAGCCTATACTCACCCCTGTTCAAATGTAAAGTCTATACTCACCCCTATTAAACTGTAAAGCCTATGCTCACCCCTGTTAAACTGTAAAGTATATGCTCATCTTTGTTTAACTGTAAAGCCTATGTTCAACACTGTTTAAGTCTAAACAGCTGAATGCAGTTATTTCATCAGTAGACAGTGTATCTAAACTTTTTTATTTAGAAACCTTCGCCAGAGTTACGTTTAGCATGTATATTCTTTAAATCTACACTAAATACATTTTTCCTTTTGATTTGCAGTTTCGCGAATGAAAATAATTAACTTGTCATTTCCCCTATACAAAGTAAATGCCCAATGTCACAAAGCAAGACAGGTGATAGAACATTGCCTAGGTGGTCATGCTTGAAATGAGTCTGGAAACGCCTTTCATTGTAATAACACTTTCCAGAGTTTTCAACATGGATCTGCACTGGTTACATCTGTGTAAGAGAGGAATGCCAGCTATGTACACCGCAACGTACACGTCCTCATAGTCCCATATACACCATCTCAGGACGGGAGGAAATTGATATTATCCGCCAGCTTGTCACTATGAGATCATTGAGGAAGGTTTGATGGCAGATCTCCTCCAAGTGGAGCGTCTATTTAGGTTATTTTCATCAATATAGTGCATCTGTGCAGGGTTACAACACCGATCACCTATTTCAGTCACACTCACGCGCCTGTTTAGGTTATAGTCAACAATACTGAGCATCTGTGCAGGGTTACACTTGAAAACACAGTGCACCCATTGAGGTTACACTTGACAACACAGTGCACCCATTGAGATTACACTTGACAACAATGAACACCGTGTTCGGTTACTTTCAACAAGGAGTAACAAGGTAGAAACATTCTGCAAAATTCAGAACCTGTCTAGGATACATTCGGCACCATACTCGGCACATGTATATATCAGTAACATCTTGCAGGTTACAACATTGCTTAGATTTACAGGGGAAAACATTGAACAGATAAACAAGATTCCACTGCCCAACATTGATCAGTTGTTTAGCGTTACATAGACCAATATGGAGCAGTTGTTTAGCGTTACACAGGTCAACATTGATCAGTTGTTTAGCGTTACATAAGCCAACATTGATCAGTTGTTTAGCGTTACACAGGTCAACATTGAGCAGTTGTTTAGCGTTACATAGGCCAACATTGAGCGTTTACATAGATCAACATTGATCAGTTGTTTAGCGTTACACAGGTCAACATTGATCAGTTGTTTAGCGTTACATAGGTCAACATTGAGCAGTTGTTTAGCGTTACATAGGTCAACATTGAGCAGTTGTTTAGCGTTACACAGGCCAACATTGAGCAGATGTTTAGCGTTACATTGATCAGTTGTTTAGCGTTACACAGGCCAACATTGATCAGATGTTTAGCGTTACATAGGCCAACATTGAGCAGTTGTTTAGCGTTACACAGGTCAACATTGATCAGTTGTTTAGCGTTACACAGGCCAACATTGAGCAGTTGTTTAGCGTTACACAGGTCAACATTGGTCAGTTGTTTAGTGTTACACAGGCCAACATTGAGCAGATGTTTAGCGTTACATAGGCCAACATTGATCAGTTGTTTAGCGTTACACAGGTAAACATTGATCAGTTGTTTGTTTAACAGGCCAACATTGAGCAGATGTTTAGCGTTACAACATTAGGAGCAGTTGTTTAAATATTGATGAGTCAGTTGTTTGGCGTTACACAGGTCAACATTGAGCAGTTAGCAGATTTTAGCGTTACAACATTGATCAACATTGATCAGTTGTTTAGCGTTACACAGGTCAAAGGTAAACATTGATCAGTTGTTTAGCGTTACACAGGTCAACATTGATCAGTTGTTTAGCGTTACACAGATCAACATTGATCAGTTGTTTAGCGTTACACATGCCAACATTGATCAGTTGTTTAGCGTTACACAAGCCAACATTGATCAGTTGTTAAGCGTTACACAGGCCAACAGTGATCAGTGTTATTAATAAGGAAGTGAACCATTTAAATTCCTGCTGTTTCAGCAAACTTTAACTGCTATGATATTTTAAAGAAATGTCACGCAACTCTGAAGATAGAACCGCAACTACATCAAAGATCACTATGTTGTCCTGCAGCATCCAACGTTGTCTTGCACCATCCCACGTTGTCCTGCAGTATCCCGCGTTGTCCTGCAGTATCCAACGTTGTCCTGCAGTATCCCACGTTGTCCTGCACCATCCCACGTTGTCCTGCAGTATCCCGCGTTGTCCTGCAGTATCCCACGTTGTCCTGCAGCATCCAACGTTGTCCTGCAGTATCCCACGTTGTCCTGCAGTATCCCGCGTTGTCCTGCACCATCCCACGTTGTCCTGCAGCATCCCGACGTTGTCCTGCAGTATCCCACGTTGTCCTGCACCATCCCACGTTGTCCTGCAGTATCCCGCGTTGTCCTGCAGTATCCCACGTTGTCCTGCAGTATCCCGCGTTGTCCTGCAGCATCCCACGTTGTCCTGCAGTATCCCGCGTTGTCCTGCAGTATCCCACGTTGTCCTGCAGCATCCAACGTTGTCCTGCAGTATCCCACGTTGTCCTGCACCATCCCACGTTGTCCTGCAGTATCCCGCGTTGTCCTGCAGCATCCAACGTTGTCCTGCAGTATCCCACGTTGTCCTGCAGTATCCCGCGTTGTCCTGCAGTATCCCACGTTGTCCTGCAGTATCCCGCGTTGTCCTGCAGTATCCAACGTTGTCCTGCAGTATCCAACGTTGTCCTGCAGTATCCCATGTTGGCCTGCAGTATCCTATGTTGGCCTGCAGTATCCCACGTTGTCTTGCACCATCCCGCGTTGTCCTGCAGTATCCCACGTTGTCCTTCAGTATCCCACGTTGTCCTGCACCATCCCACGTTGTCCTGCAGGTACACCACGTTGTCCTGTAGTTCCCAACGTTGTCATGCAGTATCCCACGTTGTCCTTCAGCATCCCGCGTTGTCCTGCAGTATCCCACGTTGTCCTGCAGGTATCCCGCGTTGTCTTGCACCATCCCGCGTTGTCCTTCAGTATCCCACGTTGTCCTGCAGTATCCCACGTTGTCTTGCACCATCCCGCGTTGTCCTGCAGTATCCCACGTTGTCCTGCAGTATTCCACGTTGTCCTGCAACATCCCAAGTTGTCCTGCAGTACACCACGTTGTCCTGTAGTTCCCAACGTTGTCCTGCAGCATCCCACGTTGTCCTGCAGCATCCCACGTTGTCCTGCAGTATCCCGCGTTGTCCTGCAGTATCCCACGTTGTCCTGCAGTATCCAACGTTGTCCTGCACCATCCACGTTGTCCTGCAGTATCCCAAAGTTGTCCTGCAGTATCCCGCGTTGTCCTGCAGCATCCCACGTTGTCCTGCAGTATCCCAAGTTGTCCTGCAGTATCCCGCGTTGTCCTGCAGCATCCCACGTTGTCCTGCAGTATCCACGTTGTCCTGCACCATCCCACGTTACGTTGTCCTGCAGTATCCCGCGTTGTCCTGCAGCATCCCACGTTGTCCTGCACCATCCAACGTTGTCCTGCAGTATCCCACGTTGTCCTTCAGTACCCACGTTGTCCTGCAGCATGCCACGTTGTCCTGCAGTATCCCACGTTGTCCTGCAGTATCCCACGTTGTCCTGCAGTATCCCACGTTGTCCTGCAGTATCCCACTTTGTCCTGCAGCATCCCACGTTGTCCTGCAGTACCCCACGTTGCCCTGCATCTGGGATATGATTGTTATATGGAACTGGAGGTGGGATCTGGTTGGTATATTGAACTGGAGGTGGGATCTGGTTTGTATATGGAACTAGAGGAGGGATGTGGTTGGTATATGGAACTGGCGGTGGGATCTGGTTTGTATATGGAACTAGAGGAGGGATATGGTTGGTATATGGAACTGGAGGTGGGATCTGGTTGGTATATGGGACTAGAGTTGGGATCTGGTTCGTATAGAAACTGGAGGTGGGATCTGGTTGGTATGTGGAACTGGAGGTGGGATCTGGTTGGTATATGGACCTGGAGGTGGGATGTCTCTGTTATATGGAACTGGTTGTTGGAACTGGTTGGTATGTGGAACTGATGTGGGATGTGGGATCTGGTTGGTATATGGAACTGGAGGTAGGATCTGGTTGGTATATTGAACTGGAGGTGGGATCTGGTTGTTATATGTACGGGGAGGTGGGATCTGGTTGGTATTTAGTACTGGCGGTGGGATCTAGTTGGTATAGGAAACTTGAGGTAGGATCTTGTTGGTATATGGAACTGGAAGTTGGATCTGGTTAGTATATGAAACTGGATGTGGGATCTGGTTGTTATATTTTACGAGAGGTGGGATCTGGTTGGTATATGAAGCTGGAGGTGGGATCTGGTTGGTATATGGAACTGTAGTTGGGATATGGCTGTTATATGGAACTGGTGGTGGGACCAGGTTGGTATGCGGAACTGAGTTGGGATGTGGTTGTTATAGGAACTTGGAGGTAGGATCTGGTTGTTATATGGAACTGGAGATGGGATCTGGTTGTTATATGGGCCTGGAGGTGGAACCTGGTTGGTATATGGACCTGGAGGTGGGATCTGGTTGTTATATACAACTGGAGGTGGGGTCTGGTTGTTATATGGACCTGGAGGTGGGATGTGGTTGGTATATGGTTCTGGAGGTGGGGACTTGTTGGTATATGGTACTGGAGTTGGGATCTGGTTGGTATATGGAACTGGAGGTGGGATCTGGTTGTTATAAGTAACGGGAGGTGGGATCTGGTTGGTATTTAGGACTTGAGGTGGGACCTAGTTGGTATATGGAACTGAAACTTGGAGGTAGGATCTTGTTGGTATATGGAACGGGGAGGTGGGATCTGGTTGGTATTTAGGACTTGAGGTGGGATCTAGTTGGTATAGGAAACTTGAGGTAGGATCTTGTTGGTATATGGAACTGGAAGTGGGATCTGGTTAGTATATGAAACTGGATGTGGGATCTGGTTGTTATATTTTACGGGAGGTGGGATCTGGTTGGTATATGAAACTGGAGGTGGGATCTAGTTGGTATATGGAACTGTAGTTGGGATGTGGCTGTTATATGGAACTGGTGGTGGGACCTGGTTGGTATGTGGAACTGAGGTGGGATGTGGTTGTTATGGGAACCTGGAGGTAGGATCTGGTTGGTATATGGAACTGAAGGTGGGATCTGGTTGGTATATAGAACTGGAGGTGGCATCTGGTTGGTATATGAAACTGGAGGTGGTATCTGGTTGTTATATGGAACTTGAGGTGGGATGTGGTTGTTATATGCGACTGGTGGTTGGACCTGGTTGGTATGTGGAACTGAGGTGGGATGTGATTGTTATAGGAACCTGGAGGTAGGATCTGGTTGTTATATGGAACTGGAGGTGGTATCTGGTTGTTATATGGAACTTGAGGTGGGATGTGGTTGTTATATGCGACTGGTGGTTGGACCTGGTTGGTATGTGGAACTGAGGTGGGATGTGATTGTTATAGGAACCTGGAGGTAGGATCTGGTTGGTATATGGAACTGGAGGTGGGATCTGGTTGGTATTTGGAACTGAATTTGGTATCTGGTTGTTATATAGAACTGGAGGTAGGATCTGGTTTGTATTTGACACTGGAGGTTGGATCTGGTTGGTATATGGAACTGATGGTGGGATCTGGTTGGTATATGGAACTGGAGGTGGGATCTGGTTGGTATATGGAACTGGAGGTGGGATCTGGTTGGTATGTGGAACTGGAGGTAGGATCTGGTTGGTATGTGGACCTGGAGGTGGGATCTGGTTTGTATATGGAGCTAGAGGAGGGATGTGGTTGGTATATGGAACTAGAGGTGGGATCTGGTTGGTATATGGGACTAGAGTTGGGATCTGGTTCGTATAGGAAACTGGAGGTGGGATCTGGTTGGTATGTGGAACTGGAGGTGGGATCTGGTTGGTATATGGACCTGGAGGTGGGATGTCTCTGTTATATGGAACTGGTTGTTGGACCTGGTTGGTATGTGGAACTGATGTGGGATGTGGGATCTGGTTGGTATATGGAACTGGAGGTAGGATCTGGTTGGTATATTGAACTGGAGGTGGGATCTGGTTGTTATATGTACGGGGAGGTGGGATCTGGTTGGTATTTAGGACTGGCGGTGGGATCTAGTTGGTATAGGAAACTTGAGGTAGGATCTTGTTGGTATATGGAACTGGAAGTGGGATCTGGTTAGTATATGAAACTGGATGTGGGATCTGGTTGTTATATTTTACGAGAGGTGGGATCTGGTTGGTATATGGAACTGGTGGTGGGACCATGTTGGTATGTGGAACTGGGGTGGGATATGGTTGTTATAGGAACTTGGAGGTAGGATCTGGTTGTTATATGGAACTGGAGATGGGATCTGGTTGTTATATGGACCTGGAGGTAGGACCTGGTTGGTATATGGACCTGGAAGTGGGATCTGGTTGTTATATGGAACTGGAGGTTGGATCTGGTTGGTATATAGAACTGGAGGTGGGGTCTGGTTGTTATATGGAGCTGGAGGTGACATCTGGTTGGTATATGGAACTGGAGGTGGTATCTGGTTGTTATATGCGACTGGTGGTGGGACCTGGTTGGTATGTGGAACTGAGGTGGGATGTGGTTGTTATATGGAACCTGGAGGTAGGATCTGGTTGGTATATGGAACTGAAGGTGGGATCTGGTTGGTATATAGAACTGGAGGTGGCATCTGGTTGGTATATGAAACTGGAGGTGGTATCTGGTTGTTATATGGAACTTGAGGTGTGGTTGTTATATGCGACTGGTGGTGGGACCTGGTTGGTATGTGGAACTGAGGTGGGATGTGATTGTTATAGGAACCTGGAGGTAGGATCTGGTTGGTATATGGAACTGGAGGTGGGATCTGGTTGGTATATGGAACTGGATTTGGGATCTGGTTGGTATATAGAACTGGAGGTGGGATCTGGTTGGTATATGGAACTGGAGGTGGGATCTGGTTGTTATATGGAACTGGAGGTGGGATCTGGTTGGTATGTGGACCTGGAGGTAGGATCTGGTTGGTATTTGGAACTGGAGGTCCGATCTACTTGTTATATGGAACTGGAGGTTGGATCTGGTTGGTATGTGGACCTGGAGGTGGTATCTGGTTGTTATATGGAACTGGAGTGGGATCTGGTTGTTATATGCGACTGTTGGTGGGACCTGGTTGGTATATATACAACTGGAGGTGGGATCTGGTTGTTATAGGAAACTGGAGGTAGGATCTGGTTGGTATATGGAACTGGAGGTGGGATCTAGCAGTTGGTATATGGAAATGGAGGTGGGACCTGGTTGGTATATGGAACTGGAGGTAGGATCTGGTTGGTATATGGAACTGGTAGTGGTAGGATCTGGTTGGTATATGGAACTGGAGGTGGGATCTGGTTGGTATTTGGAACTGGAGGTGGGGATCTGGTTGGTATATGGAACTGGAGGTGGGATCTGGTTGGTATATGGAACTGGAGGTGGGATCTGGTTGGTATATGGAACTGGAGGTGGGATCTGGTTGTGTATATGGAACTTGAGGTGGGATGTGGTTGTTATATGCGAACTGTTGGTGGGACCTGGTTGGTATATACAACTGGAGGTGGGGTCTTGTTGTTATAGGAACCTGGAGGTAGGATCTGGTTGGTATATGGAACTGGAGGTGGGATCTGGTTGGTATATGGAACTGGAGGTGGGATCTGGTTGGTATATGGAACTGGAGGTGGGATCTGGTTGGTATGTGGAACTGGAGGTAGGATCTGGTTGGTATTTGGAACTGGAGGTCGGATCTACTTGTTATATGGAACTGGAGGTTGGATCTGGTTGGTATGTGGACCTGGAGGTAGGATCTGGTTGGTATATGGAACTGGAGGTGGGATCTGGTTGGTATATGGAACTGGAGGTGGGATCTGGTTGGTATATGGAACTAGAGGTGGGATCTGGTTGGTATATGGAACTGGAGGTGGGATCTGGTTGGTATATGGAACTGGAGGTGGGATCTGGTTGGTATATGGACCAGGAGGTGGGATGTCTCTGTTATATGGAACTGGTTGTTGGACCTGGTTGGTATGTGGAACTGATGTGGGATGTGGGATCTGGTTGGTATATGGAACTGGAGGTAGGATCTGGTTGGTATATTGAACTGGAGGTGGGATCTGGTTGTTATATGTACGGGGAGGTGGGATCTGGTTGGTATTTAGGACTGGCGGTGGGATCTAGTTGGTATAGGAAACTTGAGGTAGGATCTTGTTGGTATATGGAACTGGAAGTTGGATCTGGTTAGTATATGAAACTGGATGTGGGATCTGGTTGTTATATTTTACGGGAGGTGGGATCTGGTTGGTATATGAAACTGGAGGTGGGATCTGGTTGGTATGTGGAACTGTGGTGGGATATGGTTGTTATAGGAACTGGAGGTAGGATCTGGTTGTTATATGGAACTGGAGATGGGATCTGGTTGTTATATGGAACTGGAGGTGGGATCTGGTTGGTATATGGACCTGGAGGTGGGATCTGGTTGGTATATGGACCTGGAGGTGGGATCTGGTTGGTATATACAACTGGAGGTGGGATCTGGTTGTTATATGGAACTGGAGGTGACATCTGGTTGGTATATGGAACTGGAGGTGGGATCTGGTTGTTATATGCGACTGGTGGTGGGACCTGGTTGGTATGTGGAACTGAGGTGGGATGTGGTTGTTATGGGAACCTGGAGGTAGGATCTGGTTGGTATATGGAACTGGAGGTGGGATCTGGTTGGTATATAGAACTGGAGGTGGCATCTGGTTGGTATATGAAACTGGAGGTGGTATCTGGTTGTTATATGGAACTTGAGGTGGGATGTGGTTGTTATATGCGACTGGTGGTGGGACCTGGTTGGTATGTGGAACTGAGGTGGGATGTGATTGTTATAGGAACCTGGAGGTAGGATCTGGTTGGTATATGGAACTGGAGGTGGGATCTGGTTGGTATATGGAACTGGATTTGGTATCTGGTTGTTATATAGAACTGGAGGTAGGATCTGGTTGGTATGTGGAACTGGAGGTGGGACCTGGTTGGTTATATGGAACTGGAGGTTGGATCTGGTTGGTATGTGGACCTGGAGGTAGGATCTGGTTGGTATTTGGAACTGGAGGCCGGATCTACTTGTTATATGGAACTGGAGGTTGGATCTGGTTGGTATGTGGACCTGGAGGTGGTAGCTGGTTGTTATATGGAACTTGAGGTGGGATGTGGTTGTTATATGCGACTGTTGGTGGGACCTGGTTGGTATATAGAACTGGAGGTGGGATCTTGTTGTTATAGGAACCTGGAGGTAGGATCTGGTTGGTATATGGAACTGGAGGTGGGATCTGGTTGGTATACGGAACCTGGAGGTGGGACCTGGTTGGTATATGGAACTGGAGGTAGGATCTGGTTGGTATATGGAACCTGGTGGTAGGATCTGGTTGGTATATGGAACTGGAGGTAGGATCTGGTTGGTATTTGGAACTGGAGGTGGGATGTGGTTGGTATATGGAACTGGAGGTGGGATCTGGTTGGTATATGGAACTGGAGGTGGGATCTGGTTGGTATATGGAACTGGAGGTGGGATCTGGTTGTTATATGGAACTGGAGGTGGGATGTGGTTGTTATATGCGACTGTTGGTGGGACCTGGTTGGTATATACAACTGGAGGTGGGATCTTGTTGGTATATGGAACCTGGAGGTAGGATCTGGTTGGTATATGGAACTGGAGGTGGGATCTGGTTGGTATATGGAACTGGAGGTGGGATCTGGTTGGTATATGGAACTGGAGGTTGGATCTGGTTGGTATGTGGACCTGGAGGTAGGATCTGGTTGGTATTTGGAACTGGAGGTCGGATCTACTTGTTATATGGAACTGGAGGTTGGATCTGGTTGGTATGTGGACCTGGAGGTAGGATCTGGTTGGTATATGGAACTGGAGGTGGGATCTGGTTGGTATATGGAACTGGAGGTGGGATCTGGTTGGTATATGGAACTAGAGGTGGGATCTGGTTGGTATATGGAACTGGAGGTGGGATCTGGTTGGTATATGGAACTGGAGGTGGGATCTGGTTGGTATATGGACCTGGAGGTGGGATGTCTCTGTTATATGGAACTGGTTGTTGGACCTGGTTGGTATGTGGAACTGATGTGGGATGTGGGATCTGGTTGGTATATGGAACTGGAGGTAGGATCTGGTTGGTATATTGAACTGGAGGTGGGATCTGGTTGTTATATGTACGGGGAGGTGGGATCTGGTTGGTATTTAGGACTGGCGGTGGGATCTAGTTGGTATAGGAAACTTGAGGTAGGATCTTGTTGGTATATGGAACTGGAAGTTGGATCTGGTTAGTATATGAAACTGGATGTGGGATCTGGTTGTTATATTTTACGCTGGAGGTGGGATCTGGTTGGTATATGGAACTGGAGTTGGGATATGGCTGTTATATGGAACTGGTGGTGGGACCAGGTTGGTATGTGGAACTGAGTTGGGATGTGGTTGTTATAGGAACTTGGAGGTAGGATCTGGTTGTTATATGGAACTGGAGATGGGATCTGGTTGTTATATGGAACTGGAGGTGGGACCTGGTTGGTATATGGACCTGGAGGTGGGATCTGGTTGGTATATACAACTGGAGGTGGGATCTGGTTGTTATATGGAACTGGAGGTGGGATCTGGTTGGTATATGGAACTGGAGGTGGGGACTTGTTGGTATATGGTACTGGAGGTGGGATCTGGTTGGTATATGGAACTGGAGGTGGGATCTGGTTGTTATATGGAACTGGAGGTGGGATCTGGTTGGTATATAGAACTGGAGGTGGGATCTGGTTGGTATATGGAACTGGAGGTAGGATCTGGTTGGTATATGGAACTGGAGGTGGGATCTGGTTGGTATCTGGTTTGGGACTGGAGGTGGGATCTAGTTGGTATATGGAAACTTGAGGTAGGATCTGGTTGGTATATGGAACTGGAAGTGGGATCTGGTTGGTATATGGAACTGGAGGTGGGATCTGGTTGTTATATTTTACTGGAGGTGGGATCTGGTTGGTATATGAAACTGGAGGTGGGATCTGGTTGGTATATGGAACTGGAGGTGGGATATGGTTGGTATATGGAACTGGTGGTGGGATCTGGTTGGTATATGGAACTGGAGGTGGGATCTGGTTGGTATATGGAACTGGAGGTGGGATCTGGTTGGTATATGGAACTGGAGGTGGGATCTGGTTGGTATATGGAACTGGAGGTGGGATCTGGTTGGTATATGGAACTGGAGGTGGTATCTGGTTGTTATATGGAACTGGAGGTGGGATGTGGTTGTTATATGGAACTGGTGGTGGGACCTGGTTGGTATGTGGAACTGAGGTGGGATGTGGTTGTTATAGGAACCTGGAGGTAGGATCTGGTTGTTATATGGAACTGGAGGTGGGATCTGGTTGTTATATGGAACTTGAGGTGGGATGTGGTTGTTATATGCGACTGGTGGTGGGACCTGGTTGGTATGTGGAACTGAGGTGGGATGTGGTTGTTATATGGAACCTGGAGGTAGGATCTGGTTGGTATATGGAACTGGAGGTGGGATCTGGTTGGTATGTGGAACTGGATTTGGTATCTGGTTGTTATATAGAACTGGAGGTAGGATCTGGTTTGTATTTGGCACTGGAGGTGGGATCTGGTTGGTATATGGAACTGGTGGTGGGACCTGGTTGGTATATGGAACTGGAGGTTGGATCTGGTTGGTATGTGGACCTGGAGGTAGGATCTGGTTGGTATATGGAACTGGAGGTGGGATCTGGTTGGTATGTGGACCTGGAGGTGGGATCTGGTTGGTATATGGAACTAGAGGAGGGATCTGGTTGGTATATGGAACTGGAGGTGGGATCTGGTTGGTATATGGAACTAGAGTTGGGATCTGGTTCGTATAGGAAACTGGAGGTGGGATCTGGTTGGTATGTGGAACTGGAGGTGGGATCTGGTTGGTATATGGACCTGGAGGTGGGATGTCTCTGTTATATGGAACTGGTTGTTGGACCTGGTTGGTATGTGGAACTGATGTGGGATGTGGGATCTGGTTGGTATATGGAACTGGAGGTAGGATCTGGTTGGTATATTGAACTGGAGGTGGGATCTGGTTGTTATATGTAACTTGGAGGTGGGATCTGGTTGGTATTTAGGACTGGCGGTGGGATCTAGTTGGTATAGGAACTGAGAGGTAGGATCTTGTTGGTATATGGAACTGGAAGTGGGATCTGGTTAGTATATGAAACTGGATGTGGAATCTGGTTGTTATATTTTACGGGAGGTGGGATCTGGTTGGTATATGGAACTGGTGGTGGGACCTGGTTGGTATATGGAACTGGGGTGGGATATGGTTGTTATAGGAACTTGGAGGTAGGATCTGGTTGTTATATGGAACTGGAGATGGGATCTGGTTGTTATATGGACCTGGAGGTAGGACCTGGTTGGTATATGGACCTGGAGGTGGGATCTGGTTGTTATATGGAACTGGAGGTTGGATCTGGTTGGTATATGGAACTGGAGGTGGGGTCTGGTTGTTATATGGAACTGGAGGTGACATCTGGTTGGTATATGGAACTGGAGGTGGGATATGGTTGTTATATGCGACTGGTGGTGGGACCTGGTTGGTATATGGAACTGGAGGTGGGATCTGGTTGGTATATGGAACTGGAGGTGGGATCTGGTTGGTATATGGAACTGGAGGTGGGATCTGGTTGGTATATGGAACTGGAGGTGGGATCTGGTTGGTATATGGAACTGGAGGTGGTATCTGGTTGTTATATGGAACTTGAGGTGGGATGTGGTTGTTATATGCGACTGGTGGTGGGACCTGGTTGGTATGTGGAACTGAGGTGGGATGTGGTTGTTATAGGAACCTGGAGGTAGGATCTGGTTGGTATATGGAACTGGAGGTGGGATCTGGTTGGTATATGGAACTGGAGGTGGCATCTGGTTGTTATATGGAACTGGAGGTGGGATCTGGTTGGTATATGGAACTGGAGGTGGGATCTGGTTGGTATATGGAACTGGAGGTGGTATCTGGTTGTTATATGGAACTTGAGGTGGGATCTGGTTGTTATATGGAACTGTTGGTGGACCTGGTTGGTATATGGAACTGGAGGTGGGATCTTGGTTGTTATATGGAACTGGAGGTAGGATCTGGTTGGTATATGGAACTGGAGGTGGGATCTGGTTGGTATATGGAAATGGAGGTGGGATCTGGTTGGTATATGGAACTGGAGGTAGGATCTGGTTGGTATGTGGACCTGGTGGTAGGATCTGGTTGGTATTTGGACCTGGAGGTAGGATCTGGTTGGTATTTGGAACTGGAGGTGGGGACTTGTTGGTATATGGAACTTGAGGTGGGATCTGGTTGTTATATGGAACTAGAGGTGGGATCTGGTTGGTATATGGAACTGGAGGTGGGATGTGGTTGTTATATGGAACTTGAGGTGGGATGTGGTTGTTATATGCGACTGTTGGTGGGACCTGGTTGGTATATACAACTGGAGGTGGGATCTTGTTGTTATAGGAACCTGGAGGTAGGATCTGGTTGGTATATGGAACTGAAGGTGGGATGTGGTTGGTATATGGAAATGGAGGTGGGACCTGGTTGGTATATGGAACTGGAGGTTGGATCTGGTTGGTATGTGGACCTGGTGGTAGGATCTGGTTGGTATTTGGAACTGGAGGTCGGATCTACTTGTTATATGGAACTGGAGGTTGGATCTGGTTGGTATGTGGACCTGGAGGTAGGATCTGGTTGGTATATTGAACTGGAGGTGGGGACTTGTTGGTATATTGAACTGTAGGTGGGATCTGGTTGGTATATGGAACTAGAGGTGGGATCTGGTTGTTATATGGAACTGGAGGTGGTATCTGGTTGTTATATGGAACTTGAGGTGGGATGTGGTTGTTATATGCGACTGTTGGTGGGACCTGTTTGGTAAATACAACTGGAGGTGGGGTCTTGTTGTTATAGGAACCTGGATGTAGGATCTGGTTGGTATATGGAACTGGAGGTGGGATGTGGTTGGTATATGGAAATGGAGGTGGGACCTGGTTGGTATATGGAACTGGAGGTTGGATCTGGTTGGTATGTGGACCTGGTGGTAGGATCTGGTTGGTATTTGGAACTGGAGGTGGGATCTACTTGTTATATGGAACTGGAGGTTGGATCTGGTTGGTATGTGGACCTGGAGGTAGGATCTGGTTGGTATTTCGAACTGGAGGTGGGGACTTGTTGGTATATTGAACTGTAGGTGGGATCTGGTTGGTATATGTAACTAGAGGTGGGATCTGGTTGGTATATGGAACTGGAGGTGGGGTCTGGTTGTTATATGGAACTGGAGGTGGGATGTGGTTGGTATATGGAACTGGAGGTATGATCTGGTTTGTATGTGAAACTAGAGGTAGGATGTGGTTGGTATGTGGACCTGGAGGTGGGACCTTGTTGGTATATGGAACTGGAAGTGGGATCCTGTCCGATGTGAAACTAGAGGTAGGATCTGGTTGGTATTTGGGACTGGAGGTGGGATCTGGTTGGTATTTGGCACTGGAGGTGGGATCTGGTTGGTATATGGAACTGGTGGTGGGATCTGGTTGGTATATGGAACTGGAGGTGGGATCTGGTAGGTGTATGGAACTGGAGGTGGATCTGGTTGGTATATGAAAGTGGAGGTGAGATGTGGTTGTTGTAGGAACCTGGAGGTGGGATCTGGTAGTATATGGAACTGGATGTGGGATCTGATTGGTATATGAAACTGGAGGTGGGATGTGGTTGTTATAGGAACCTGGAGGTGGGATCTGGTAGTATATGGAACTGTATGTGGGATCTGATTGGTATATGAAACTGGAGGTGGGATGTGGTTGTTATAGGAACCTGTAGGTATGATCTGGTTGGTATATGGAACTAACTGTAGGTTGGATCTGGTTGGTGTATGGAACTGGAGATGGGATCTGGTTGGTATATGAAACTGTAGGTGGGATGTGGTTGGTATAGGAAACTTAGAATGTGAAAGTAGGATCTGGTTGGTTTCAAGCCACAAGCAGTTGTAACTTCTTTAATTGGCATTTAGTTTTTCTGTACAGTTTGTTATAGAAATATGCATACATAAAATGTAAGTACAAGTGGATATCCAGTCTTGAATATTTTCAGAAACAGATTACGCTTGATGTAAAGTACAATAGCTGCAGACATAGTAAGGATTGACCACTAACAATAAATGCTGACACCAGGTGCTCATGTAAAGGATTCCTTACCGCCAGGTCCCGTCATCTACACGATCTGCCCATAGAAGTGGGTGCATACATTGGTGGCCGCTATGGTCAATTCTCTTATTTAAGCGATCCTTCACTTTTAGCCATATATCACTTAAGCCATATTTATTTACTATATATACGTATCATTAAGTCTGTGATTGGGGAACGTGGAGAGGCATATGATTGTACGTATAAATACGCAATTCCCCACCAATCAGTATTTACGACCCTCTTCCTGAGTTGGACAAACATCATAAACAAACACTCGTCGCTTCCAAACAGACACACGTCAATTAAATATATATTAGCTTCAAATGTAGCAAAACTTTGGTAAACATGGTATTGACATGCAACAGAAACAGATACTTTGTCAAACAAGCATGTATAAAAGTTGGCTTTGTTGCCTGAATGCTTCACTGGTGGTCTGTGGACGTGGCCATACAAACACCCATTAGGAAGACACAAGAAACATTATGTGTCATTTCACCCACTTTGTGAGTGCTTAGTGTGCTTTCTTCGTGTCTCAATTAGTGCCACCGACTCTGCCAAGTGGTCGTGAAATAATTGATGGAGTAAACATGGGCGATGGGGGACTGTGGATCGGGGCCAGGAGGGGGGATTACGTGGCTCCGATAGTCCGGGACTTACGTCCTATCGATCCACTCACAGCATGTTATTACGCAACCGCTCCTGATTGTGACGATACTGGAATCTTTGTAAACTGGACCCTGAAGTCTTGGGAACCATTTTTCTCACAATAAAAAGAAATATTAGCGTCCACTGGTGTTGTTACAGCGCAAATCGATAAATGAGTTTCAGATAGGGAAAGTGGCGAGGGATGACGAAATCAGTGTTTGTTTCTTTGTGACGGCGGTCAATAGGCCGACTGACCCAAACAGCAGCACACAGCAGCACACTTACACACTGAGCTGGTCAACAATGATCCCCACCCCGTGTGTGTGGCCATCGGTCAACTCGAACACTATGTGTGTGTTTAGTATTATTTGGTCAAGCTGTCCGTCAGATGATCAACTAGTTGGATATATTGTCCGTCAGATGATGAACTAGTTGGTTAAATTGTCACTCGGGTGATCAACTTCTTGGGTGTATTGTCCGTCATCTACTCAGATAAGTGAGTGTATTGTCCGTCATCTAATCAGCTAGGTGAGTGTATTGTCTGTCATCTAATCAGCTAGGTGAGTGTATTGTCCGTCATCTAATCAGCTAGGTGGTGAGTATATTGTCTGTCATCTAATCAGCTAGGTGAGTGTATTGTCTGTCATCTAATCAGCTAGGTGAGTGTATTGTCCGTCATCTAATCAGCTAGGTGAGTGTATTGTCCGTCATCTAATCATCTAGGTGAGTGTATTGTCCGTCATCTAATCAGCTAGGTGAGTGTATTGTCCGTCATCTAATCAGCTAGGTGAGTGTATTGTCCGTCATCTAATCAGCTTATCTAATCAGTGAGTGTATTGTCATCTAATCAGCTAGGTGAGTGTATTGTCCGTCATCTAATCATCTAGGTGAGTGTATTGTCCGTCATCTAATCAGCTAGGTGAGTGTATTGACCGTCATCTAATCAGCTAGGTGAGTGTATTTTCCGTCATCTAATCAGCTAGGTGAGTGTATTGTCCGTCATCTAATCAGCTAGGTGGTAAGTGTATTGTCCGTAATCTAATCAGCTAGGTGAGTGTATTGTCTGTCATCTAATCAGCTAGGTGAGTGTATTGTCTGTCATCTAATCAGCTAGGTGAGTGTATTGTCTGTCATCTAATCAGCTAGGTGAGTGTATTGTCCGTCATCTAATTAGCTAGGTGAGTGTATTGTCTGTCATCTAATCAGCTAGGTGAGTATATTGTCCGTCATCTAATCAGCTGTCGTACTTTATTCCTAATGTAAACTATTTAGAGATATACATTTGAAAAACGTAAAATCGCCACCTCCAATTATAAGTTAACAAATAGTCAAGAAATGATTTTCGAAATAAAATGGCAAATCACAAGTCACAATAATAAATGATTTATTTAAAGAGGTTTGCGCTTAAAGAAAGGATATTGTTTTCCGAACAACCAGCTCTGACAACTTGCAGCATTAAACAAATACGACTGAGATGCCAGTACGTGATGTCGCCGCGCTGAGTGGAGGGTTTGCCACAGGTGTGTTGCAGGACAAACATTGCAAGACTCAACACTGTTTACAAGAGCTTGCCAAAGACTTGCGAGTTCATCTTTTGATTTGATTTTAAGATTCAAATGGCGCTTCACAAACACTAGATTGGGTCCGCTCTGAGGGAGTCATTGTTTCAACGACCGACATGGCACGGCCTGTCCTTCCTGCAAAAACGCGAACGTTTTGAAGTTCGAAGTGCTTACGGAGTGGAAGAGACTCCCTTCGGCTGTGTTGTCTTGACCTTAGATGGGCCACTTTAACTTGTGATCAGTACGGCAATTGTCATAGACTCAGTTGTAAACGTGCTCTCAATTCAGTGTGATAGGTGATCATGAGGTGGTAATATGTGTAATCTCTACAGAACAGAAGACAGCGTTACGCTAGTGCCGGGGTTGCCTCCTGTTTCCGACGTTCTCTCCCCGTGTTGATGTTGTTGTTGTTGTTGTTGTTGTTGTTGATGTTGTTGAGTTCAGTATTACGTCCTATCGGCGTTATTCCAGCCATATAGCGACGAGACCAAGTCTTAATTCATACACATTTTAAGTACAATGTCCAAATGAGTTTCTTGGGAAAATATATATTCATTACATTATTATTTACAAACAGAATATAACATAGCACCAAAACCGTCATTCACATTACATAGTTACAATTTACGGTCTCTCTCCTCATGACCTAGGTTCCTCGTGGGTACAATATGTAATTCCCATTCCCCGTGACCCCGGCCAGAAGCAGCCTACAAACCCACTCACCCACACGTTCGTAAATGTTCCCACATAATGAATCCAATATAATCCCACGTAACGATGTTTTATTTGTTAAAGCTTTACCGACGGAAAATACATGACCGGGCTTCATATAAAGTTTGATATTTTGTCCGAAATCGAATAATGCAGGTTCATATTAATGTTGGATATTTGGGGGTTTGTTGAGAGTGCGGTTCTCACATACGGTTTTAAAAGAAAACAGGTCTCAGTGATAGGTTAGCTGCGGGTACTCGCACAGTCACATCTATACATGATATTGCTGAAAATCAACGTCTTGGCACCGAGGGTTTGTTGCTGACAGAAATGACGTAAAAAGACGTCATGCGTTTTCATGTTGATCGAAACACTTTGGAGACTTTGGGCAAAACTCGGGAAGTGCCCACGTGACGTCATGTGAAACAAGACAACCATATTCGGTTGGTGCTTCTACGATACCAAACAGGTACTTTACCAGCTTGGACAATTCCTGGGATAAGACCGCTAAATGGCCAAATCATACGGGACCGTTTGCAGGAGCTAGGTGGTGAGTGTATTGTCCGTCATCTAATCAGCTAGGTGAGTGTATTGTCCGTCATCTAATCAGCTAGGTGAGTGTATTGTCTGTCATCTAATCAGCTAGGTGAGTGTATTGTCTGTCATCTAATCATCTAGGTGAGTGTATTGTCTGTCATCTAATCAGCTAGGTGAGTGTATTGTCCGTCATCTAACCATCTAGGTGAGTGTATTGTCCGTCATCTAATCAGCTAGGTGAGTGTATTGTCTGTCATCTAATCAGCTAGGTGAGTGTATTGTCCGTCATCTAATCAGCTAGGTGGTGAGTATATTGTCTGTCATCTAATCAGCTAGGTGGTGGGTGTATTGTCCGTCATCTAATCAGCTAGGTGGTGAGTGTATTGCTTATGTTCAACCATGTGTGCTAATGCAGAGACGCGAGGGATGGATGCTTTCCATCCACATGCTGTAAGTGCTGTAGCAGACATACACCATTTCACAACCGTACAGTCTGTTACTCTTAGGCCTCTCTGTAGTTGACTTTAAGAGCAGAACCCTCATTCTGTTTCGTATCTTGTTCAGCCCGCCGTCACGGACTCCTCTGTGTTGATTCTAATGGTTGTCACGTGCGGTATTGACATTTGTAATCCAGTTGTAATTAACATCCCTCTTTTAAGACAGGCTGTTCCCTGTCATAACGTGTGGAGTTTGTCTGAGAAATTTTGCAATAATGAAACATTAATTAGACGGATGGCCAGTCGTTGTTGATTTTAACGAGATACAGTTTCCACCACTTTGTGTGAAGCAGCGTTAGTTTTCCGTATATACCCATGTTTGTTGGTACGTCAATACGTCAAGTTAGTTGTCCGTCTCACATCAAACGGGGGACCAGACGGACATGTTGCCATGGAGACAATATTCTGAAGGTAATTACACAGAAAAAGTTATTTAATTTATTGAAAAAAATAGCCCGACTTGATAATATTCCTATATTTGTAGCCACGCAAGATGATGTCCTATACACTGGCTGTACTGGTGTATTGATCCCTAGACTTCATCCGTCGCAGATTGGGTGCAGGCAGTGAATCATTCCATAAAGTGCTATCATTTCCACCGGCATCGGCGGGGGATTCCCCGTCAGAACCAGGTTCAGGTGTTCTCATTAAGGTCCACAGGTGATAGGTTGATCCTGGCGAGAATCCCACAGCTGGCACAGCCATGTACATTCCACAGCCCTGAATCATCACCGACATACATGGGTCTCTATTATTTCCCAGAAATATGTCGGGTATCATATTTAATCAGTGAATATTATATGCTTGTATTTTCATTTGCATGTACATATATAATTTATGTGTAGAAACATTGTATATTTTTATGATACTATGCGGCAAATGGAAGTTTACCTGGGGTTGTTTTTGTTGTTTTCGGTGGTGTCGATGGGGGATTATAAGTTAAAACAACTATTTTCAGTTTAATTATGCTATAATTTAGACATCACTCATTCCTGCAGCAGATTTGACATGAGATCTGAGGCTTGGTAATTGTGTGTAAAGTGAATATGTTCAATGAAGGAAGGGTCAGATTTGCTAACCACGTGGGGTGGGTTAGGGGTGGGTGGTGGTGGTGAAGGGGGTAGGGGTGGGGGTGGTGTTAAATTTGCAAACCTGTCCCTCTTGTTCCTCGGTTATACGTTTGTCATATGGTGACGATAACGATGAAAGGGAGAGCTATGTTGCCCTTGGCTGAAGACCCATTGGTACCGGTCTTAAATCAGCTATTTTCCAAACAGCCACGATCCCTGTAGAGGCATTGGAGAGGTGACTAGGGCGTTGTAGAAATTACAGAGCTACAGCTCACAGCCATCCGACCAAATCAGTCTCACTAGACAGATAACATGGCCATCCGACCAAATAAGTCTCACTATACAGATAACATGGCCACCCGATCGAGTCAGTCTCACTAGACAGACAACATGGCCAACCGACCTAGTCAGTCTCACTATACTGATAACATGGCCACCCGATCAAGTCAGTCTCAATATACAGATAACATGGCCAACCGACCTAGTCAGTCTCACTATACAGATAACATGGCCATCCGACCAAATCAGTCTCAATATACAGATTACATGGCCAACCGACCTAGTCAGTCTCACTATACAGATAACATGGCCACCCGATCAAGTCAGTCTCACTAGACAGATAACATGGCCATCCGACCAAGTCAGTCTCACTATACAGATAACATGGTAACATGGCCACCCGACCAAGTCAGTCTCACTATACTGATAACATGGCCAACCGACCTGGTCAGTCTCTCACTATACAGATAACATGGCCATCCGACCAAGTCAGTCTCACTATACAGATAACATGGCCAACCGACCTAGTCAGTCTCACTATACAGATAACATATGGCCACCCGATCAAGTCAGTCTCACTATACAGATAACATGGCCATCCGACCAAGTCAGTCTCACTATACAGATAACATGGCCACCCGATCAAGTCAGTCTCACTAGACAGATAACATGGCCAACCGACCTAGTCAGTCTCACTGTACAGATAACATGGCCATCGATCTCAGTCTCACTCAGATCACATGGCCACCCGATCCTCGTCTCACTACACAGATAACATGGCCAACCCGACCTAGTCAGTCTCACTATACAGATAACATGGCAACCCGATCGAGTCAGTCTCACTAGACAGATAACATGGCCATCCGACCAAATCAGTCTCAATATACAGATAACATGGCCACCCGATCAAGTCAGTCTCACTAGACAGATAACATGGCCACCCGATCAAGTCAGTCTCACTATACAGATAACATGGCCATCCGACCAAATCAGTGTCAATATACAGATAACATGGACACCCGATCGAGTCAGTCTCACTATACAGATAACATGGCAACCCGATCAAGTCAGTCTCACTAGACAGATAACATGGCCAACCGACCTAGTCAGTCTCACTATACAGATAACATGGCCACCCGATCAAGTCAGTCTCACTAGACAGATAACATGGCCACCCGATCAAGTCAGTCTCACTATACAGATAACATGGCCACCCGATCAAGTCAGTCTCACTATACAGATAACATGGCCATCCGACCAAGTCAGTCTCACTAGACAGATAACATGGCCAACCGACCTAGTCAGTCTCACTATACAGATAACATGGCCACCCGATCAAGTCAGTCTCACTATACAGATAACATGGCAACCCGATCAAGTCAGTCTCACTATACAGATAACATGGCAACCCGATCAAGTCAGTCTCACTAGACAGATAACATGGCCAACCGACCTAGTCAGTCTCACTATACAGATAACATGGCCACCCTATCAAGTCAGTCTCACTATACAGATAACATGGCCATCCGACTAAGTCAGTCTCACTATACAGATAACATGGCCACCCGATCAAGTCAGTCTCACTATACAGATAACATGGCCATCCGACCAAATCAGTCTCACTATACAGATAACATGGCCACCCGATCAAGTCAGTCTCACTATACAGATAACATGGCCATCCGATCAAATCCAGTCTCAATATACAGATAACATGGCCACCCGATCGAGTCAGTCTCACTATACAGATAACATGGCCACCCGACCTAGTCAGTCTCACTATACAGATAACATGGCCACCCGATCAAGTCAGTCTCACTATACAGATAACATGGCCAACCGATCAAGTCAGTCTCACTATACAGATAACATGGCCAACCGACCTAGTCAGTCTCACTATACAGATAACATGGCCATCCGACCAAGTCAGTCTCACTATACAGATAACATGGCCACCCGATCGAGTCAGTCTCAATATACAGATAACATGGCCACCCGATCAAGTCAGTCTCACTAGACAGATAACATGGCCAACCGACCTAGTCAGTCTCACTATACAGATAACATGGCCACCCGATCAAGTCAGTCTCACTAGACAGATAACATGGCCACACGATCAAGTCAGTCTCACTATACAGATAACATGGCCATCCGACCAAATCAGTGTCAATATACAGATAACATGGACACCCGATCGAGTCAGTCTCACTATACAGATAACATGGCAACCCGATCAAGTCAGTCTCACTAGACAGATAACATGGCCAACCGACCTAGTCAGTCTCACTATACAGATAACATGGCCATCCGACCAAATCAGTGTCAATATACAGATAACATGGCCAATTCGATCAAGTCAGTCTCACTAGACAGATTACATGGCCAACCGACCTAGTCAGTCTCAATATACTGATAACATGGCCATGGCCCCGATCGAGTCAGTCTCACTAGTCTAACACTGGCCACCCGACTTAGTCAGTCTCACTATACAGATAACATGGCCACCCGATCGAGTCAGTCTCACTATACAGATAACATGGCCAGCCGATCGAGTCAGTCTCACTGTATATACAGACTACATGGCCACCCGACTTAGTCAGTCTCACTATACAGATAACATGGCCATCCGACCAAATCAGTCTCACTATACAGATAACATGGCCACCCGATCAAGTCAGTCTCACTAGACAGATAACATGGCCAACCGACCTAGTCAGTCTCACTGTACAGATAACAGCAGGGCCACCCGATCAAGTCAGTCTCACTGTACAGAGATTACACCATGGCCACCCGACCTAGTCAGTCTCACTGTATAGATAACACCATGGCCACCCGATCAAGTCAGTCTCACTAGACAGATAACATGGCCAACCGATCAAGTCAGTCTCACTATACAGAGATAACACCAGGCCCACCCGACCAAGTCAGTCTCACTGTTCAGATAACACCATGGCCACTCGACCTAGTTAGTCTCACTATATAGATAACACCATGGCTACCCGATCCAGTCAGTCTCACTGTACAGAGATAACACCATGGCCACCCGACCCAGTCAGTCTTACTGTATAGATAACACACACCATGGCCACCCGATCAAGTCCTGTCTCACTATACAGATAACATGGCCACCCGATCAAGTCAGTCTCACTGTACAGAAATAACACCATGTCCACCCGATCACGTCAGTCTCACTATACAGATAACATGGCCACCCGATCAAGTCAGTCTCACTGTACAGAGATAACACCATGGCCACCCGATCAAGTCAGTCTCACTATACAGATAACATGGCCACCCGATCTAGTCAGTCTCACTATACAGATAACACCATGGGCACTCGACCTAGTCAGTCTCACTGTACAGATAACACCATGCCCACCCGACCTAGTCAGTCTCACTGTACAGATAACACCATGCCCACCCGATCTAGTCAGTCTCACTGTACAGATAACACCATGCCCACCCGACCTAGTCAGTCTCACTATATAGATAACACCATGCCCACTTGTCCTAGTCAGTCTCACTGTACAGATAACACCATGCCCAACCGACCTAGTCAGTCTCACTATACAGATAACACCATGGCCACCCGACCTAGTCAGTCTCACTGTACAGATAACACCATGCCCACCCGACCTAGTCAGTCTCACTGTACAGATAACACCATGCCCACTCGACCTAGTCAGTCTCACTATGTACAGAGATAACACCATGCCCACCCGACCTAGTCAGTCTCACTGTACAGATAACACCATGCCCACCCGATCAAGTCAGTCTCACTGTACAGAGATAACACCATGCCCACCCGACCAAGTCAGTCTCACTATATAGATAACACCATGCCCACCCGACCTAGTCAGTCTCACTGTACAGATAACACCATGGCCACCCGACCTAGTCAGTCTCACTGTACAGAGAAAACACCATGCCCACCCGACCTAGTCAGTCTCACTGTACAGATAACACCATGCCCACCCGACCTAGTCAGTCTCACTGTACAGATAACACCATGCCCACCCGACCTAGTCAGTCTCACTGTATAGATAACACCATGCCCACCCGACCTAGTCAGTCTCACTGTACAGATAACACCATGCCCACCCGATCTAGTCAGTCTCACTGTACAGAGATAACACCATGGCCACCCGATCAAGTCAGTCTCACTATATAGATAACACCATGCCCACCCGACCTAGTCAGTCTCACTGTATAGATAACACCATGGCCACCCGACCTAGTCAGTCTCACTGTACAGAGATAACACCATGCCCACCCGACCTAGTCAGTCTCACTGTACAGATAACACCATGCCCACCCGACCTAGTCAGCCTCACTGTACAGAGATAACACCATGCCCACCCGACCTAGTCAGTCTCACTGTACAGATAACACCATGCCCACCCGATCAAGTCAGTCTCACTGTACAGATAACACCATGCCCACCTGACCTAGTCAGTCTCACTGTACAGATAACACCATGCCACCCGATCAAGTCAGTCTCACTATACAGATAACACCATGCCCACCCGATCAAGTCAGTCTCACTATATAGATAACACCATGCCCACCCGACCTAGTCAGTCTCACTGTACAGATAACACCATGCCCACCCGACCTAGTCAGTCTCACTGTACAGATAACACCATGCCCACCCGACCTAGTCAGCCTCACTGTACAGATAACACCATGCCCACCCGACCTAGTCAGTCTCACTGTATAGATAACACCATGCCCACCCGACCTAGTCAGCCTCACTGTACAGAGATAACACCATGCCCACCCGACCTAGTCAGTCTCACTGTATAGATAACACCATGCCCACCCGACCTAGTCAGTCTCACTGTACAGATAACACCATGCCCACCCGATCAAGTCAGTCTCACTATATAGATAACACCATGCCCACCCCGACCTAGTCAGTCTCACTGTACAGATAACACCATGCCCACCCGACCTAGTCAGTCTCACTGTACAGAGATAACACCATGCCCACCCGACCTAGTCAGTCTCACTGTACAGATAACACCTTGGCCACCCGATCGTGTCAGTCTCACTATACTGATAACATGGCCACCCGATCCAGTCAGTCTCACTGTACAGATAACACCATGGCCACCCGATCAAGTCAGTCTCACTGTACAGAGATAACACCATGGCCACCCGACCTAGTCAGTCTCACTGTATAGATAACACCATGGCCACCCGATCAAGTCAGTCTCACTATACAGATAACATGGCCATCCGATCAAGTCAGTCTCACTATACAGATAACACCATGTCCACCCGATCACGTCAGTCTCACTATACAGATAACATGGCCATCTAGTCCCGATCAAGTCAGTCTCACTATACAGATAACATGGCCACCCGACCTAGTCAGTCTCACTGTACAGAGATAACACCATGCCCACCCGACCTAGTCAGTCTCACTGTACAGATAACACCATGCCCACCCGACCTAGTCAGTCTCACTATATAGATAACACCATGCCCACCCGACCTAGTCAGTCTCACTGTACAGATAACACCATGCCCACCCGACCTAGTCAGTCTCACTGTACAGATAACACCATGCCCACCCGACCAAGTCAGTCTCACTGTACAGATAACACCATGGCCACCCGACCTAGTCAGTCTCACTATACAGATAACACCATGCCCACCCGACCTAGTCAGTCTCACTGTACAGATAACACCATGCCCACCCGACCTAGTCAGTCTCACTGTACAGAGATAACACCATGGCCACCCGACCTAGTCAGTCTCACTGTACAGATAACACCTTGGCCACCCGATCGTGTCAGTCTCACTATACTGATAACATGGCCACCCGATCAAGTCAGTCTCACTGTACAGAGATAACACCATGGCCACCCGATCAAGTCAGTCTCACTGTACAGATAACACCATGGCCATCCCGACCTAGTCAGTCTCACTATACAGATAACACCATGGCCACCCGATCAAGTCAGTCTCACTATACAGATAACATGGCCACCCGATCAAGTCAGTCTCACTGTACAGAAATAACACCATGGCCACCCGATCAAGTCAGTCTCACTATACAGATAACATGGCCACCCGATCAAGTCAGTCTCACTGTACAGATATACAGATACACCATGGCCACCGATCCTAGTCAGTCTCACTGTACAGATAACACCATGGCCACTCGACCTAGTCAGTCTCACTGTACAGATAACACCATGCCCACCCGACCTAGTCAGTCTCACTGTACAGATAACACCATGCCCACCCGACCTAGTCAGCCTCACTGTACAGATAACACCATGCCCACCCGACCAAGTCAGTCTCACTGTATAGATAACACCATGGCCACCCGATCTAGTCAGTCTCACTGTACAGAGATAACACCATGCCCACCCGACCTAGTCAGTCTCACTGTATAGATAACACCATGCCCACCCGACCTAGTCAGTCTCACTGTACAGATAACACCATGCCCACCCGACCTAGTCAGTCTCACTATATAGATAACACCATGCCCACCCGACCTAGTCAGTCACACTGTACAGATAACACCATGCCCACCCGACCTAGTCAGCCTCACTGTACAGAGATAACAGCATGGCCACCCGACCTAGTCAGTCTCACTGTACAGATAACACCTTGGCCACTCGATCGTGTCAGTCTCACTATACTGATAACATGGCCACCCGACCTAGTCAGTCTCACTGTACAGATAACACCATGGCCACCCGATCAAGTCAGTCTCACTGTACAGAGATTACACCATGGCCACCCGACCTAGTCAGTCTCACTGTATAGATAACACCATGGCCACCCGATCAAGTCAGTCTCACTAGACAGATAACATGGCCAACCGATCAAGTCAGTCTCACTGTACAGAAATAACACCATGTCCACCCGATCAAGTCAGTCTCACTATACAGATAACATGGCCACCCGATCAAGTCAGTCTCACTATACAGATAACATGGCCACCCGACCTAGTCAGTCTCACTATATAGATAACACCATGGGCACTCGACCTAGTCAGTCTCACTGTACAGAGATAACACCATGCCCACCCGACCTAGTCAGTCTCACTGTACAGATAACACCATGCCCACCTGATCCTAGTCAGTCTCACTGTACAGATAACACCATGCCCACCCGACCTAGTCAGTCTCACTATATAGATAACACCATGCCCACCCGACCTAGTCAGCCTCACTGTACAGAGATAACACCATGCCCACCCGACCTAGTCAGTCTCACTATATAGATAACACCATGCCCACCCGACCTAGTCAGTCTCACTGTACAGATAACACCATGCCCACCCGACCTAGTCGACCAAGTCAGTCTCACTGTACAGATAACACCATGCCCACCCGACCTAGTCAGTCTCACTGTACAGATAACACCATGCCCACCCGACCTAGTCAGTCTCACTGTACAGATAACACCATGCCCACCCGACCTAGTCAGTCTCACTGTATAGATAACGCCATGCCTCCCCCCACCTAGTCAGTCTCACTGTACAGAGATAACACCATGCCCACCCGACCTAGTCAGTCTCACTATATAGATAACACCATGCCCACCCGACCTAGTCAGTCTCACTGTATAGATAACACCATGGCCACCCGACCTCGTCAGTCTCACTATATAGATAACACCATGCCCACCTGACCTAGTCAGTCTCACTGTACAGATAACACCATGCCCACCCGATCAAGTCAGTCTCACTATATAGATAACACCATGCCCACCCGACCTAGTCAGTCTCACTGTACAGATAACACCATGGCCACCCGACCTAGTCAGTCTCACTGTACAGAGATAACACCATGCCCACCCGACCTAGTCAGTCTCACTGTACAGATAACACCATGCCCACCCGACCTAGTCAGTCTCACTGTATAGATAACACCATGCCCACCCGACCTAGTCAGTCTCACTGTACAGAGATAACACCATGCCCACCACCCGACCTAGTCAGTCTCACTGTACAGAGATAACACCATGGCCACCTTGATCAAGTCAGTCTCACTGTCTCACTATATAGATAACACCATGCCCACCCGACCTAGTCAGTCTCACTATATAGATAACACCATGCCCACCCGACCTAGTCAGTCTCACTGTACAGAGATAACACCATGCCCACCCGACCTAGTCAGTCTCACTGTACAGATAACACCATGCCCACCCGACCTAGTCAGTCTCACTGTACAGATAACACCATGCCCACCCGACCTAGTCAGTCTCACTGTACAGATAACACCCATGCCCACCTGTCCTAGTCAGTCTCACTGTACAGAGATAACATAACATGCCCACCCGACCTAGTCAGTCTCCTCACTGTACAGATAACACCATGCCCACCCGACCTAGTCAGGTCTCACTGTATAGATAACACCATGCCCACCCGACCTAGTCAGTCTCACTGTACAGATAACACCATGCCCACCCGACCTAGTCAGTCTCACTGTATAGATAACACCATGCCCACCCGACCTAGTCAGTCTCACTGTACAGATAACACCATGCCCACCCGACCTAGTCAGTCTCACTGTACACAGATAACACCATGCCCACCCGACCTAGTCAGTCACACTGTACAGATAACACCATGCCCACCCGACCTAGTCAGCCTCACTGTACAGAGATAACAGCATGGCCACCCGACCTAGTCAGTCTCACTGTACAGATAACACCTTGGCCACCCGATCGTGTCAGTCTCACTATACTGATAACATGGCCACCCGATCAAGTCAGTCTCACTGTACAGATAACACCATGGCCACCCGACTTAATCAGTCTCACTGTACAGATAACATGGCCACCCGATCGAGTCAGTCTCACTAGACAGATAACATGGCCAACCGACCTAGTCAGTCTCACTGTACAGATAACACCATGGCCACCCGACCTAGTCAGTCTCACTGTACAGATAACACCATGGCCAACCGATCAAGTCAGTCTCACTATACAGAGATAACACCAGGCCCACCCGACCAAGTCAGTCTCACTGTTCAGATAACACCATGGCCACCCGACCTAGTCAGTCTCACTATATAGATAACACCATGGCCACCCGACCCAGTCAGTCTCACTGTACAGAGATAACACCATGGCCACCCGACCCAGTCAGTCTTACTGTATAGATAACACACACCATGGCCACCCGATCAAGTCCTGTCTCACTATACAGATAACATGGCCACCCGATCAAGTCAGTCTCACTGTACAGAAATAACAGCATGGCCACCCGATCAAGTCAGTCTCACTATACAGATAACATGGCAACCCGACCTAGTCAGTCTCACTGTTCAGATAACACCATGGCCACCCGACCTAGTCAGTCTCACTATATAGATAACACCATGGCTACCCGACCTAGTCAGTCTTACTGTATAGATAACACCCTCCATGGCCACCCGATCAAGTCCTGTCTCACTATACAGATAACATGGCCACCCGATCAAGTCAGTCTCACTGTACAGAGATAATACCATGGCCACCCGATCAAGTCAGTCTCACTGTACAGAAAAACATGGCCACCAGATCAAGTCAGTCTCACTGTACAGAGATAACAACATGGCCACCCGATCAAGTCAGTCTCACTATACAGACAACATGGCCAACCGACCTAGTCAGTCTCACGATACTGATAACATGGCCAACCGATCAAGTCAGTGTCACTGTACAGATAACATGGCCACCCGATCAAGTCAGTCTCACTGTATACTGATAACATGGCCACCCGATCAAGTCAGTCTCACTATACAGATAACACCATGGCCACCCGATCAAGTCAGTCTCACTATACAGATAACATGGCCACCCGATCAAGTCAGTCTCACTGTACAGAAATAACACAATGGCCACCCGATCAAGTCAGTCTCACTATACAGATAACATGGCCACCCGATCAAGTCAGTCTCACTGTACAGATAACACCATGCCCACCCGATCAAGTCAGTCTCACTGTACAGATAACACCATGCCCACCCGATCAAGTCAGTCTCACTGTACAGAGATAACACCATGGCCACCCGACCTAGTCAGTCTCACTGTACAGATAACACCATGGCCACCCGATCAAGTCAGTCTCACTGTACAGAGATAACACCATGGCCACCCGACCTAGTCAGTCTCACTGTACAGATAACACCATGCCCACCCGATCAAGTCAGTCTCACTGTACAGAGATAACACCATGGCCACCTGACCTAGTACAGGATGAACATCATCCTGTACAGATAATACCATGCCCAACCGTCAGTCAGTCTCACTGTACAGATAACACCATGCCCACCCGATCAAGTCAGTCTCACTGTACAGAGTTAACACCATGCCCACCCGACCTAGTCAGTCTCACTGTACAGATAACACCATGCCCACCCGACCTAGTCAGTCTCACTGTACAGATAACACCATGCCCACCCGACCTAGTCAGTCTCACTGTACAGATAACACCATGCCCACCCGACCTAGTCAGTCACACTGTACAGATAACACCATGCCCACCCGACCTAGTCAGCCTCACTGTACAGAGATAACAGCATGGCCACCCGACCTAGTCAGTCTCACTGTACAGATAACACCTTGGCCACCCGATCGTGTCAGTCTCACTATACTGATAACATGGCCACCCGATCAAGTCAGTCTCACTGTACAGATAACACCATGGCCACCCGACTTAGTCAGTCTCACTGTACAGATAACATGGCCATCCGACCAAATCGATGGATAACATGGCAGTCTCAGTCAGTCTCACTAGACAGATAACATGGCCAACCGACCTAGTCAGTCTCACTGTACAGATAACATGGCCCACCGACCAAGTCAGTCTCACTGTACAGAGATTACACCATGGCCACCCGACCTAGTCAGTCTCACTGTATAGATAACACCATGGCCAACCGATCAAGTCAGTCTCACTATACAGAGATAACACCATGCCCACCCGACCTAGTCAGTCTCACTGTTCAGATAACACCATGGCCACCCGACCTAGTTAGTCTCACTATATAGATAACACCATGGCTACCCGACCCAGTCAGTCTCACTGTACAGAGATAACACCATGGCCACCCGACCCAGTCAGTCTTACTGTATAGATAACACACACCATGGCCACCCGATCAAGTCCTGTCTCACTATACAGATAACATGGCCACCCGATCAAGTCAGTCTCACTGTACAGAAATAACAGCATGGCCACCCGATCAAGTCAGTCTCACTATACAGATAACATGGCAACCCGACCTAGTCAGTCTCACTGTTCAGATAACACCATGGCCACCCGACCTAGTCAGTCTCACTATATAGATAACACCATGGCTACCCGACCTAGTCAGTCTTACTGTATAGATAACACCCTCCATGGCCACCCGATCAAGTCCTGTCTCACTATACATATAACATGGCCACCCGATCAAGTCAGTCTAACTGTACAGAGATAATACCATGGCAACCCGATCAAGTCAGTCTCACTGTACAGAAAAACATGGCCACCAGATCAAGTCAGTCTCACTGTACAGAGATAACAACATGGCCACCCGATCAAGTCAGTCTCACTATACAGACAACATGGCCAACCGACCTAGTCAGTCTCACGATACTGATAACATGGCCAACCGATCAAGTCAGTGTCACTGTACAGATAACATGGCCACCCGATCAAGTCAGTCTCACTGTATACTGATAACATGGCCACCCGATAACAAGGCCACCCGATCAGTCTCACTATACAGATAACACCATGGCCAACCGATCAAGTCAGTCTCACTGTATACAAAATAACACCATGGCCACCCGATCAAGTCAGTCTCACTGTACAGATAACACAATGGCCACCCGATGGCCTCACCCGATCACACCATGCCACCCGATTAGTCAGTCACTGTACAGATAACACCATGCCCACCCGACCTAGTCAGTCTCACTGTACAGATAACACCATGCCCACCCGATCAAGTCAGTCTCACTGTACAGAGATAACACCATGGCCACCCGATCTAGTCAGTCTCACTATACAGATAACACCATGCCCAGTCAGTCTCACTGTACAGATAACACCATGGCCACCCGATCAAAGACCTCACTATACAGATCAGTCTCACTGTACAGATAACACCATGGCCACCCGATCAAGTCAGTCTCACTGTACAGAGATAACACCATGGCCACCCGACCTCGTCAGTCTCACTGTACAGATAACACCATGCCCACCCGATCAAGTCAGTCTCACTGTACAGAGATAACACCATGTCCACCAGACCTAGTCAGTCTCACTGTACAGATAACACCATGGCCACCTGACCAAGTTTTGCCATAGCTATGCCATGTTGATCCGACTCTCATGAACAGTTATGTGAGCCCAAATAGGAATTCAATATAAACAGGTCAGATGGTTATCGTGTACGATAAATAATATCTGCGTTATTGTTCCGGAAACTTGAGATTTCAGCTGTGACATCAGCCCTCGCTGTATCGTACATCAAGTCAACTCTACTGACCTGAACACATCGCCTGTACGTCCAGAGCACCGGGTTTTCTGAGAGATATTAAAGTTATTGTAACCGTTACAGTTGGGAACACTGGAAACACATCTGATATATCCGTTGATACAATATAGGCGAACGTGGCTCACGTACAACCAGCCTTACATATCGACAGGTACAACATATTCCAAACTGCCCCACTTACAACCATGCGTTTATATCGATAGATACAATATTGGCGAAATTTCCCCACTTACAACCAGGCTTATATATCCATAGATACAATATAGGCGAAATTTCCCCACTTACAACCAGGCTTATATATCCATAGATACAATACAGGTGAAATTTCCCCACTTACAACCAGGCTTATATATCCATAGATACAATACAGGTGAAATTTCCCCACTTACAACCAGGCTTATATATCCATAGATACAATATAGGCGAAATTTCCTCCCACTTACAACCAGGCTTATATATCCATAGATACAATACAGGCGAAAGTTCCCCACTTACAACCAGGCTTATATATCCATAGATACAATACAGGCGAAAGTTCCCCACTTACAACCAGGCTTATATATCCATAGATACAATACAGGCGAAATTTCCTCACTTACAACCAGTCTGATGTATGTATCAGGTGATACAATATAACCAAAAGTGCAAGAAATCAGGAGATTGACTAAAAAGATAGAGATCTAGTCAGACTGATAGCCTGAACAATTTTAGTCAATCCATGAAATGCAAGGTATTTGTTTCGAATGTTGTCTCAACAAGTGGTTTTCACAGAAAACACATGCTGTGAAACACCCGGTGTCATTCAAGTCTCACTTGTCAAAACAACTAATACAAAGCTCTGGGTTGAAACTGGAAAAATAAAGTGTTCACTTTATTTTGTGTGTGTTTCATTTTTTAACTTAAAAGATTTAGTCAATGGGTCAAATGACTGAGAATTTTAGGTTAGTGATCGGTTTAGTCATTTGACCAAATGACTGCTTTGACAGATTGACTTAGGCGAATGTGCCCCAACCAGTCAAACAGATCACAAGATACAGTTTGGGCGACAGTTTTCCACTTGTTCTATGTATAATTAGATCCATCATGCTGTGCAACCAGTACAACTGCTGCAGATACAACACTCGCAAATATCAGTAGATACAACACACGTGATTGTTAGTAGACACTTCACAGGCGAATACCAATAGATGCTACACAGGAGTAGATGCAATCTTGGTCGGGTTTCTTCATGTAAGAACTATAATATCTTAACTTTGTCTAATTATCACTCTGTCGAATCTCAAACAATTGAAAAATAGATCTGATACATTGGTCCCTTATGAAGATGTATTCTTCGAGATTACACAAGCTATTGATCCAGTGAGGTAAATGTGCTAATGCGTGTTCTTCAATCAGTTAATAGTCCTCCATATACATGATTCACCGGGAACCGACGGGGAATCCCCTACCTGCAAATCAGATAATCTAGAAGCTTGTTTCTCTGACTAATGCCCGGCTACTCTGTAATTAACACACGTGAGTGCACTGAACAAGGTGTATTGTGTTTGTCGACTATAACTAGCATGTGTATTGACTTATAAGGTCTGCTATGGTATGAGAAATAACTTTTGTTGTTCAGAACAGTCCACCATCATGTGCTGCAGAGCCGTCCACCAGATGACACTCAGCTAGAACAAGGCAATAGACAATACCCTGCCAAACTGCGGCACAGGTATTACTCTACTATAAGGGTGTTACAGTCTATTATTACGACTCTGCAGTCGGCAATATTCTGTTATTACGACGATGCAATAGGTAAGTTTGTGTTATTGCGAAGATGCAATGGGCAATAGTCTGTTATTACAACGATGCAGTGGGCAATAGTCTGCTATTACAACAATGCAGTGGGCAATAGTCTGCTATTACAACAATGCAGTGGGCAATATCCTGCTATTACAACGATGCAGTGGGCAATAGTCTGCTATTACAACAATGCAGTGGGCAATAGTCTGCTATTACAACGATGCAGTGGGCAATAGTCTGCTATTACAACAATACAGTGGGCAATAGTCTGCTATTACAACGATGCAGTGGGCAATAGTCTGCTATTACAACGATGCAGTGGGCAATAGTCTGTTATTACAACGATGCAGTGGGCAATAGTCTGCTATTACAACGATGCAGTGGGCAATAGTCTGCTATTACAACAATGCAGTGGGCAATAGTCTGCTATTACAACAATGCAGTGGGCAATAGTCTGCTATTACAACGATGCAGTGGGCAATAGTCTGCTATTACAACAATGCAGTGGGCAATAGTCTGTTATTACAACAATGCAGTGGGCAATAGTCTGCTATTACAACAATGCAGTGGGCAATAGTCTGCTATTACAACAATGCAGTGTCTGGCAATTACAACGTGCAGTGGGAAATAGTCTGCTATTACAACAATGCAGTGGGCAATAGTCTGTTATTACAACAATGCAGTGGGCAATAGTCTGCTATTACAACAATGCAGTGGGCAATGGTCTGCTATTACAACGATGCAGTGGGCAATAGTCTGCTATTAAAAGGCGGCAATAGGTAATGATCTGCGATCTCTAGGCAGAAATTGACATTACGCTTGTACGACAAGGTGGTAATGTGGAATGGTCTGCAATAACGAAGCAGCAATGGCTTGCTGTAGTGAGGCTGTTGTAGGCTGCCTTAATGTGTACTACTGTATAGTGGAATATATTGAACCACTGTGTGAAGCCCGAGAAATAAGTATGTCGATATTGATGAACTTGACAATGCATGCCACACGACTAAACTAGAATGTTATCAATCGCTTGATTTATTTTGACACATAAGTGAATAATTCCAACTGTTTAGGAAAACAGACCTCGAACCCGTATCGTTGGATTCTGGGCTGTGAAATAGATGACCAAGGCTACCGTCAGAAATGACAGTGTGAAAGATTTTAATTGAATACTCTCAAATATTTGACGCTTTCTCCTAAATATAAGCATGAACTTATAATGTTGTGTTACATGAACTTTAAAGATGTTTGTGTTGAGTAAACAAACTTTTGAGGAGAAACACTAAATAATGGCACTGAAGCATCTGTGTGTTTAAAACACGCATTATAAAGAGATATGATCCTTACATTATAACAAACCGAGATGCACATTTATTTCAGCAAACCGAAGCATCATCTTGTGGACAAACATGACATAGTTAATGTGAGCATCCCCAATCACAGACAAGGTGTCTCTCTAGGCTGCTGGCCACGTGGAGCAATCAGCTGACGTTGCAGCAGAGAATGATACAGATTGAAATTGTAGATTTCACGCTTGGTGGAACTGGGTCACGAGGTGAATGCACTGCTGACCACAGAGGGTCGCGGAATATTCGAATAACCCAACAGTTTTCGCCATATGCCACAGTGTATATTTCAGGACGTATATATCAGTAGATACCTAGATGTCATCACGCCAGTGTTTGTTTGAATAGTAAATAGCATTTTAAGAATAAACATTTATTTAGCATAGTTTCAGTATTCCTCAAACTGCAAACAGGATAACAATATCATAAACTCAAAAGCCACAAAATGAAGATAAAGTATCATGGAAATGTTGCCTAAAATACAAAATTCTGGAAAGACCGCAGGTCTCAGAAGAGGTCAAGCAGCTGTGAATGGACGCAGATCCTACTGGCATCCAGCCTTCACTTCCCACACCGAGACACACTTTTGATGCATATCTCCTCCTTCCAAAACGTAATTTCTTTACCATTATTGAGATTTAGAACATGTAATCATAGTTTACCTATTGAGACGGGCCGCTGGTACAATATCCCAAGAGATGATAGAACGTGTCAATTATGCACTTCTAAAAGCATCGCAGAGGAATAGCATTATATCTTTAATTGCAAAGGACTAGATACTGTGAGTGAACAATATTTACCCACTCATCTAACCTCTTTTCCCAAAATAACAAAGTTAACAAAAATATTATCTACAAAAAAATTCGATACTTAGTATATTTATCCAAATATATTATACATCTATCATCTATCATCATGTTAATATGTTGTTTTCGTTTGTTTATCTGCTATCTTGAATTTGAATTCGTGTTTGTTTGTTTATGATATATGCTCTTGTACCATCAAGGCGGCTTATGAGAATAAAGAATTGAATTGGAGACGTCGTGGCGTACAGGATATCGTCCAGAGGCTGTCACATTACAACAGTCATATATTTAGTCAAGAAACTAAGCTACAGACTATCTACAATGCCCAGCAGTTGGAGGTATGGCTCGTACAGTTATTCCGCGGGCAAATAGATGCTGTACTTTCAGGGAACCGTTAGTCAGGAACGTGACAGCTGCTTCAGAGAGTATATTAATCTAGCGGAATCACGTAGCTTGTGTATTATTGAAAGCCAGGCCCTGCAGCTCACCTTTCGGTGTACAGTATGTAGGGTAGTGAGTAATTTCCTCTTGAAATAAATGATATCTACGTGATTTGGGGGGTTTAAATTACCAGATATAATTAATTCACTCATGCATCCCAGCAATCCCTTCTCACACACTCACTGTCTCACTAACCTAAACGTCCACGCATTCACTTATCCCAACACACCTCACCCACTCACTCACTCAACCTCTCAACAACGCACAAATAAATTACAGATGTTTGACACAAATGTTGACAAAGTGACCAGAAGCTGTGTGTCACAGTAGCTGACCACGTGGCATCAGTCAGCTGACGTTGCAGGTCCTGATGAAACAGAAAGAAATTGGACATTGTAGATTTCATGCTTAGTGGAACTGGGTCATGAGGTCAAACAATAGCTGGTCAATATCCTGCTGACCACAGTAGGAGCATGTCATGGAATAATGACACTAGCGATTATTGGAGACAACCTGAAGCGTTCGCCACATGTCATGTTGAAGGCATTGAGAATCAATTATCGTCACGACATAAAATGTTAACTGAATCGGAATGTGAGTGCGATAGTGAGTGAGTTGATTTCATCGTCGCTGTGAACAATACTTCCAGTGCATCAAACAGTACCCCTAGTGCATCAAACAGTACCCCCAGTGCATCAAACAGTGTCCCCAGCCATGCGTATCGTTGAGAAACCCCCATATGATGGGGCTTCGAGTTTTGACTCGGGAGGGTTGACGGATAGGTTCTGTGCCTCACATTAAAGAAATTTAGGCTTTTTGTTAAATCTGCATGAAGTCATAGACGTAGATTAAACCAAAAGGTTGAGCTCACTGAGTAACGTGATGACAGGTCGGTCATACAGCCAGGGATCTGTGTGTGACCTTTGCAAATTTGAACGTGAAGTGATAAAAAACAAACAAAGTAGAAGATATGACCACAGCAGCACTTAGGAAGGATGCCTGGGTGCCCCGACCTGGGTGCCCCGACCTATGTCAAGAGATGGGCGGTAGAAAAAACCCGGAGACGACGCTGTCATCAGCACCGGAAATGGCACAGAGTATCCATGATCAAGTGATGACCGACCGGGATTGACTGTGACCGACCGGGATTGACTACAACTTCAAATGGCATTTCAGGAGACAGTTCCTCCATTACCACTCTGGCAATGGAAAAAATTATCAACAGGTGGTATTTCAATTCTTCTGATATCTGATCAAAAGCGCCCCAGGCACAACGTGTCTCGTGATAACCTATGTATGCCACGCTCTAGGTCTGGCAAGGAATTGTGACGATGTGGCAAACATGGGTTCACTACTTCAACATTAGGACATTACGAGCAATGGAATCGACAAAAATCTCCACAAAAAGGATGTGTTATGAATAAAGACAGAGTGAGTGAGTTTAGTTTTACGCCGCACTCAGCAATATTCCAGCTATATGGCGGTGATTTGTAAATAATCGAGTCTGGACCAAACAATCCCGTGATCAACAGCATAAGCATCAATCTACGCAATTGGGATACGATGACAAGTGTCAACCAAGTCAGCGAGCCAGACCACCCGATCCCGTTAGTCGCCTCTAAGCATGGGTTACCGAAGATCAATTCGAACCTGGATCTTCGCGGGTGAATAAAGACCGAGGATAAGAAAGGCTCTGGACTTCTTGTCCAGAGATGGTAGGGGTATCGTCAGGAAGCGCTATACATCAAAATACAAAACGGAGTCTGCTGTGGTGAACTCTTGAACTAAAGTCAGAGGCGGAGGAAGCTGAGACTCTGTGAGCAACTCTTCCATCAGGGTGCCAGTCAGTTATTGACGTGGCTACAATCCACGAGAGTGGCGTCCAACTCTTCCATCAGGGTGCCAGTCAGTTATTAACATGGCTACAATCCACGAGAGTGGCGTCCAACTCTTCCATCAGGGTGCCAGTCAGTTATTGACGTGGCTACAATCCACGAGAGTGGCGTCGAACTCTTCCATCAGGGTGCCAGTCAGTTATTGACATGGCTACAATCCACGAGAGTGGCGTCCATCAGGGTGCCAGTCAGTTATTGACATGGCTACAATCCACGGGTGGCGTCCAACTCTTCCATCAGGGTGCCAGTCAGTTATTAACATGGCTACAATCCACGAGAGTGGCGTCGAACTCTTCCATCAGGGTGCCAGTCAGTTATTGACGTGGCTACAATCCACGAGTGTGGCGTCGAACTCTTCCATCAGGGTGCCAGTCAGTTATTAACATGGCTACAATCCACGAGAGCGGCGTCGAACTCTTCCATCAGGGTGCCAGTCAGTTATTGACGTGGCTACAATCCACGAGAGTGGCGTCGAACTCTTCCATCAGGGTGCCAGTCAGTTATTAACATGGCTACAATCCACGAGAGTGGCGTCCAACTCTTCCATCAGGGTGCCAGTCAGTTATTAACATGGCTACAATCCACGAGAGTGGCGTCGAACTCTTTCATCAGGGTGCCAGTCAGTTATTGACATGGCTACAATCCAAGAGTGTGGCATCACACTCTATCAGTTTCCGCCATAGTCCTCTGATCTCGCTCCGCCAGGCTTCCTTCCTTGGGGCTGTGGAAAGCGGACGTGACCAAAGAAAGGAAGGAACTGGAATATAATCACTTTAACATCGCTGACAGAAGCATTACTGTTACGTCATCAGTCATCCATGCCCCTGTACATGAACAGACTAATATCTTATCGCTGAGATGAACAAAGTTTACAGAAGGCAACACTTCATTAATTGTCTTCACAATTTTTCGTTCCTGAAACAGTGGTAATCTAGACTAGTCACTAGAACCGGCACTGTTTAATTTGTAGCATTGGTATTCAAAGCGAAACCTTGCCAAATAGTTACACTTAAAAAGGAATGGAAAATAAATTGCTAGTCCATATTTGGTCCATACTTATGTGTTGACGCCCTATAAGCATCTTTCCAACCAAAGACTGTTTCATGGCACAAGTGGAAACAGTTAAAATAATGAGTCGATTTGTATGGCGTCAACTCCATACACTATGTGTATGCTCATAGCGCTACAAATATATTATAATATGAATTTGGACACAGACACAAGGCAGTAGACTTTAGTCTAGGTGTGACTGTCAACGACTCAATTTGGGTGTAGCTTTTTATTGTATATCCTTTGTTATGGTAGATAACTACTCCGTTTGGATCCTCCTGAGCAGCGCAGCGTGAATAGCGCTGAACACAGGTACAACCTGTCGAAACTGTTGTCCAAAACGAGCAAATTTGTCTTCCTCGAGGAAAGAACCGATCCATATTTTGGTTTCAACCAGGCTGTTGCATTACCCCGCTTGGTCAGGACACATCATCATCAACGACTTTTGGTTAGAACCTTGAATCATGGGTAGAATAAGGTGTTTTCATCTTCAGGCGTCCCAAGGCCGTCACGCTACGGGGTGGTCAGCTCGAAAATCGGGTTTCCTTCGTAAATTGTTATTGGGCATTTTTCTCTCGGTACTGACTTACTCTGGTAGTATTACGTTAAACGCTTTGCCTTGTGGTTTTCATGCACCGATTTTTTAGTAATCCTAGAAATCCGTAGATAACCAACATTCCCGTGATTATTTAGTTTAGGTCAGGTACCAGTTTACTTTTGGGAGTTATGTTACTCTTTCGGTCACGTGTCATCTAAATGACTGTGAGCATAGATACTCGGCAGGCCAAGTATTCCCCATGTTTCACTGGCCCTGCCTCTAGTCTATAGGACTAGTTATTCAGACGTGTTCATCTATCCTATTGTCCAAGAAACTTATTATAGAGATATACCACCAGTGTTACTGAATCCCACCGTAGTGATCCACTCATTAGAATGCTGGGTTATCTAACTCACAGGAGTTAACTTGTAGCTGTCGACTAAATTGCCCATCTGTAGACCTTGTAGATATTTTGTCAACGTGTTGATTACCTCCTTCCTGTCGATTGCTGTTGTACAGCTATTCAGCTAATCATGTGTCCATACTCTGATCTTATTCATCAGTGATTGTTGTCAGGGAAAATTGCCTTACGATCCTAGATAGTGTCGTCTATTAGCTGCTAGTAATAAAACGGAACAATTACCATTATCAACTGTATTTCCAGTAACAATATATTCCTGCTTACTGACACGTCAGGAACACTGCTACGTCACGACTGTTGTCTGGATACGCAGAATCCAGTTATTGTACGTTACGAGCTGTCAATCACTAGATCAGATCCTTTGTGGAAACTTGATATGCACAGATTGCACCGAGTGCACACCTAGTGATGCAGTCACTGCACACTCGATGAACTCAACATGCTGGTAGAAAGAAGCAACCCTGTAGGACTACAGCAGTGACGGGACTACACCACGCCGCCGTGCGGTGTCCTGTACTCTCTGAAACTTACAACCTTTCCAGTGAAATCAATATCATTGAATGGGCCACAATGAACTGAATGGCAGTACATGCAGTTGTCAATGAGTTGCTATATATTGCATTTGAATTAAGTTGTGTTATATGTCGGGTATATCCACAATGGCTATATGCTAATATACCCATTGTGAATATTCATATTTATTAGAAGTCAATATAATATCTGTTCATGATTGATGATCTGTACAACATCTACTGAACATCTCAAACAGCGACGTACAACATCTACTGAACATTTCAACCAGTGTCGTACAACATCTACTGAACATCTCAGCCAGTGCTGTACAACATCTACTGAACATCTCAACCAGTGCTGTACAACATCAACTGAACATCTCAACCAGTGCTGTACAACATCTACTGAACATCTCAACCAGTGTCGTACAACATCTACTGAACATCTCAACCAGTGCTGTACAACATCTACTGAACATCTCAACCAGTGCTGTACAACATCTACTGAACATCTCAAACAGCGATGTACAACATCTACTGAACATCTCAACCAGTGTCGTACAACATCTACTGAACATCTCAACCAGTGTCGTACAACATCTACCGAACATCTCAAACAGTGCTGTACAAATTCTACTGAACATCACAACCAGTGCTGTACAACATCAACTGAACATCTCAACCAGTGCTGTACAACATCTACTGAACATCTCAACCAGTGCTGTACAACATCTACTGAACATCTCAACTAGCGCTGTACAACATCAACTGAACATCTCAACCAGTGCTGTACAACATCTACTGAACATCTCAACCAGTGCTGTACAACATCTACTGAACATCTCAACCAGTGCTGTACAACATCTACTGAACATCTCAACCAGTGCCGTACAACATCTACTGAATATCTCAACTAGCGCTGTACAACATCTACTGAACATCTCAACCAGTGCTGTACAACATCTACTGAACATCTCAACCAGTGCTGTACAACATCTACTGAACATCTCAACCAGTGCTGTACAACATCAACTGAACATCTCAACCAGTGCTGTACAACATCTACTGAACATCTCAACCAGTGCTGTACAACATCTACTGAACATCTCAACCAGTGCTGTACAACATCTACTGAACATCTCAACCAGTGTCGTACAACATCTACTGAACATCTCAACCAGTGCTGTACAACATCTACTGAAATCTCAACCAGTGTCGTACAACATCTACTGAACATATCAACCAGTGCCGTACAACACATCTGTGCACCCAGATACACACTGCATCTGTACACCCAGATACACACTACATCTATACACCCAGATGCAAAATGCATCTGTACACCAAGATACACACTGCTTCTGTATGCCCAGATACACACATCTGTACACCCATATACACACTGCATCTGTACACCCAGATACACACTACATCTGTACATCGAGATACACACTACATCTGTACACCGAGATACACACTACATCTGTACACCCAGATGCAAAATGCATCTGTACACCCAGATACATACTGCTTCTGTACACCCAGATACACTCATCTGTACACCCAGATACACACTGCTTCTGTACACCCAGATACAAACTGCTTCTGTACACCAAGGACCGCAAAGCATCTGTACACCCAGGTACACACAGCTTCTGTACACCCAGATACACACAGCTTCTGTACACCTAGATACACACTATATCTGTTCACCCACATACACAAAGCATCTGTACACCCAGATACACACAGCTTCTGTACACCCAGGTACACACTGCATCTGTACACCCAGATACACACTACATCTGTACACCCAGATACACACTGCTTCTGTACACCCAGATACACACTGCTTCTGTACACCCAGATACACACTGCTTCTGTACACCCAGATACAAACTGCATCTGTACACCCAGATACAAACTGCATCTGTACACCCAGATACACTCTGCTTCTGTACACCCAGATACATACTGCATCTGTACACCCAGGTACACACAGCTTCTGTACACCCAGATACACACTGCTTCTGTACAGCCAGATACACACTACATCTGTACACCCAGATACACACTGCGTCTGTACACCCAGGTACATACTGCTTCTGTACACCCAGATGCACACTGCTTCTGTATCCCAGATACACACTACATCTGTACACCCAGGTACACACTGCTTCTGTACACCCAGGTACACTTAGCATCTGTACACCCAGGTACACACTGCTTCTGTTCACCCAGGTACACTTAGCATCTGTACACCCAGGTACATAGTGCTTCTGTACACCCAGATACACACTGCTTCTGTACACCCAGATACACACTGCTTCTGTACACCCAGATACACACTGCTTCTGTACACCCAGATACACACTGCATCTGTACACCCAGATACACTCTGCTTCTGTACACCCAGATACACACTGCATCTGTAAACCCAGGTACACACAGCTTCTGTACACCCAGATACACACTGCTTCTGTACAGCCAGATACACACTACATCTGTACACCCAGATACACACTACATCTGTACACCCAGGTACATACTGCTTCTGTACACCCAGATGCACATTGCTTCTGTATCCCAGATACACACTACATCTGTACACCCAGGTAGACACTGCTTCTGTACAGCCAGGTACACTTAGCATCTGTACACCCAGGTACACTGCTTCTGTTCACCCAGGTACACTTAGCATCTGTACACCCAGGTACATAGTGCTTCTGTACACCCAGATACACACTGCTTCTGTACACCCAGATACACACTGCTTCTGTACACCCAGATACACACTGCTTCTGTACTCCCAGGTACACACAGCTTCTGTACACGCAGGTACACAAAGCGTCTGTACACCCAGGTACATACTGCATCTGTACACCCAGGTACATACTGCATCTGTACACCCAGGTACATAATTCTTCTGTACACCCAGATACACACTGCTTCTGTACTCCCAGGTACACACACCCAGGTACATACTGCATCTGTACACCCAGGTACACACAGCTTCTGTACAGCCAGGTACATACTGCATCTGTACACCCAGGTACATACTGCATCATTACACCCAGGTACATAATTCTTCTGTACACCCAGGTACACACAGCTTCTGTACACGCAGGTACACAAAGCATTTGTACACCCAGGTACACACAGCATCTGTACACCCAGGTACACACTGCTTCTGTACACCCAGATACACACAGCTTCTGTACACCCAGGTACACACAGCTTCTGTACACTCAGGTACACAAAGCATCTGTACACCCAGATACACACTGCTTCTTTACGCCCAGGTACATACTGCATCTGTACACCAAGAAACACACTACATCTGTACACCCAGATGCACAATGCATCTGTACACCCAGATACACACTATGCATCTGTACACCCAGATACACACTACATCTGTACACCCAGATACACAAAGCATCTGTACACCCAGGTACACACTGCTTCTGTATCTGTACACCCAGATACACACTGCATCTGTACACCCAGGTACACACTGCATCTGTACACCCAGATACACAAAGCATCTGTACACCCAGGTGTGCACAAAGCATCTGTACACCCAGGTAAATACTGCATCTGTACACCCAGATACACACTACATCTGTACACCCAGATACACACTACATCTGTACACCCAGATGCACAATGCATCTGTACACCCAGATACACACTACATCTGTACACCCAGATACACACTATATCTGTACACCCAGATACACATTGCTTCTGTACACCCAGGTACACACAGCATCTGTACACCCAGGTACACACTGCTTCTGTACACCCAGATACACACAGCTTCTGTACACCCAGGTACACACAGCTTCCGTACACTCAGGTACACAAAGCATCTGTACACCCAGATACACACTGCTTCTTTACGCCCAGGTACATACTGCATATGTACACCAAGAAACACACTATATCTGTACACCCAGATGCACAATGCATCTGTACACCCAGATACACACTATATCTGTACACCCAGATACAATCTGCTTCTGTACACCCAGATACACACTATATCTGTACACCCAGATACAATCTGCTTCTGTACACCCAGATACACACTATATCTGTACACCCATATACACAAAGCATCTGTACATCCAGGTACACAAAGCATCTGTACACCCAGGTAAATACTACATCTGTACACCCAGATACACACTACATCTGTACACCCAGATGCACAATGCATCTGTACACCCAGATACACACTACATCTGTACACCCAGATACACACTATATCTGTACACCCAGATACACATTGCTTCTGTACACCCAGACACACTACATCTGTACACCACATACAGACTACAGCCGCGGACCCAGGCCTGATGCACCGACTGGAGAGCATGTATCCGTGTTCCGAGTGAACTTAGTGCGATGGCGCTCACATCCTCAACTGCACTTGATGACATCGGTGATTGCCGACACGCATCACAAGCTTACCTATTGACATTATTGATTATACGTCATAGCACGTGAGCGACCCAGGAAGGCGAATCCGAAACGCGGCTGTAACGTCATGTGAAGGTGTGTTGACGATTGGTCGGACTGTGACAAAGAGAGAGACGGGCGGACAGACTGAGTTGCGTTTTTTCTTCCCATTATCTTATCGGCTGAAAAGCGTAATTGTTTTCTTTGATTTTTTCTCTATCTCATTATTGTTATTGCAAACTTTCTCTTCGTGGAATTATCGTGTTAAGGAGCAGGCTCTGTATTTAAACAAACTGTCAAGTGACAGTAATTCGCGTTGGCGCATCAGATAGATATGGCTGTATAATTTGATCTTTTGTTTAACAATACCAAGTGACTGACGACACAGGACATAGGATGGGAGCCGATGTTTGCTGCAATTTAGGGTTTTGGTTTGAATACGGGCTTAAAAGCCGCTTTCCGTTACAAGAAATATGAATCCGTCGGAAATAAAACTGGCATTTTGTCTCTGTAGTTGGTGCAGTAACACGTTTCAAGTACGGCGAGGTTGTCATGTATCATGTCGCCACCATATCGAGTTACTGGACAAAGTGTATGAACTTACACGAAAGTGTGTCAGAGGTCACCAAATGATGGAGTTCACAGCAAGGGATCGCTGACATTTCTGTCGTCAATTTGTGAGTTGTCACGAAGCTGAGTGAAGTTCTCCATGCTGTAACGCAAATTAAGTTAAGGATCATATTATTACTTAGTTACGCATATTGTTGACCTCATTGCTGAAGCTGCTGTTCAACATGGAAGGACGTCCCGGGGTTCAGCTGGAAACACGTCAACACAAGGACCAGTCTGCCACTCCAAACTCTACATCCGCTTGTATGCTGGGCTACTCAGTAGGTTACGCGGTCGCCCGTCATGTTGAAGACCGGGTTTATTTCCTCCCATGGTTAAAAGGTGCAGGGTACAGTGTGTGCCGACAGGATTAGACTAGCTACGACTGCTACAGCTACCCGTTAAGATACGGGTAGGTTGGTATTCAGCAACCCATGCTTGACGAAAGAGGAAGCTAACTACTTGATGTTCATGCTGTTGATCACTGGATTGTCTGATCCAGACTCGAACATTTACAGACCACCGCCATATAGCTGGGATACTGCTGGGTGCGGCGTTATACAACCAACAAACAAAGAGGCGACTAACGGGATCGGAAGGTGACTTGGATGGCACATGTCATCGTATCCCAATTGCGTAGATCGATGCTCATGCTGTTGATCACTGGATCATCTGATCTAGACTCAGTTATGTACCGACCGCCGCCATACAGCTGGAATATTGCAATGAACAACAAATGAACAAAACAAACTACTACTACTACGACTACTACTACGACTACTACATATAAATAGCACTACTAGTCTACTACTACTGTTACTCCATCATCACATATTCCCACCATACCCACATATGCTTTAATCTAATATAACATATCCCCATCTCTAGTCCATCATAACATATACCCACATATACTTTAATCCATTATAGCATATACCCAATGTATCTTTACCCACCCTATCTTAATCCATTATAACATATAAACACCCTGCCTTTAATCCTTTATAACATTACCCACCCTATCTTTAATCCATTATGGCATATACCCACTCTATCTTTAATCCATTATAACGTATACCCACCCTATATTTAATATATTATAACATATACCCAGTGTATCTTTAATTCACTATAACATATACCCAAGCTATCATAACATATACTCACCCATCTTAATCTGTTATAACATATTACCCAACCTATCTTTAATCTATCATAACATATACCCAACCCATCTTTAATTGTTTTAACATATACTTACCTATCGTTCATCTATTATAACATATACCCAGCGTATCTTTAATCTTTTATAACATATACCCAGTGTATCTTTAATCCACTATAACATATACCCACCCTATCTTTTATTTATTTAAACATATACCCACCCTATCTTTAATCTATTATAACATATACCCAGTGTATCTTTAATCCACTATAATATATACCCAGACTATCTTTAATTTATCATAACATCCAGCTTTAATCTATTATAACTTATACCCAACCTATCTTTAATTTATTATAACACGGGACGGTGGGGTAGCCTAGTGGTTAAAGCGTTCTCTCCTCACGCCGAAGACCCAGGTTCGATTCCCCACATGGGTACATTGTGTGAAGCCCATTTCTGGTGTCCCCTGCCGTGATATTGCTTGAATATTGCTGACAGCGGTGTACAACTAGGCTCACACAATCACCCACTCACTATTTTAACATGGATCCAACCTATCTGTAATTTATTGTAACATAATTATATCCAGCGTATATTTAATCCAATATAACATATACCCACCCTATATCATATATAGAGTTGTTTCTATGTAGAGTCTGAAATCTTTGCTTGAATGAGAACCTGAGACAGCAAAACGTCTCTAGACGCCTTAAGTCAGAAGTTGTCTTCCATAACGTTCTTGTTTACTCACTGTCGTTTTATTTCTCTGGCTTATACCAAACGACACCCCTCCATCCGTCCCCACCCCTCTCCCGCCAACCAAATCCACCCTTACAGGAATTTCCCCCACCCACCGACCGGGCAGCCTCACTCTCCGGCTGTGACAAACGCATTGTGTTATAACTAGACAATTTCCATTGACAATCGACGCGGTTGATTTCATGCACATGTGATTGTTATAACAGTAAATGATCCTTAAATACCCGTAGGTGTATTGATCGAACAGCTGTAAACTTCCCCTACTGCGTCGTGGTTTTTCCCCAGGACAGGGAGGTAACTCCTCTGAGTGAAGACAATACCAGGCGTCCATGGTCGTATGCATATTTCAGCACTTTGAGTGATATAGTAATGGCCTACCTACGCGATGACGCCTGGGTTTGAGCACGCGTGGGCGAAAGGGAAATGGATTATTTCAGGTAATTAAAACGAAGATGACGGCTGCTTTAAGTTGTTGTTTGTTGATTCATTATTATCGATTTCTGTGTACTTCAACCGATGCTGCACTTTACCCGGTACAGCTAATGAGTGTCAGTTTCACTGGGTTTTGGGGTATCAGTATCAGACACACAGTTGGAAACATGGCCACTATACAGCCGCGCTACGGCGTCGTAAGTGCATATAACAAATATATAATTACTATAAACTTAAATCAGAGATGGTTACACTTCCAGGTATACATTTACAGCACCTGATCACAAACCGGTTCACGTTAAGAACGACACACGCCATGAAGATCAGTTATAACACATTCGTACATTAAAGTTTGTCAGATCCCAGGATAGGGCGGGTGACATTGGCTGAGTGAAGCTATCAACGGAAGATCAGTTATAACACATTCGTACATTAAAGTCTGTCAGATCCCAGGATAGGGTGGGTGACACTGAGTGAGTGAAGCTATCAACGGAAGATCAGTTATAACACACCCGTACATTAAAGTCTGTCAGATCCCAGGTTCGGGCGAATGACACTGGCTGAGTGAAGCAATCAACGGAAGATCAGTTATAACACACCCGTACATTAAAGTCTGTCAGATCCCAGGATAGGGCAGGTGACACTGGCTGAGTGAAGCTATCAACGGAAGATCAGTTATAACAGTGAAGCTATCAACGGAAGATCAGTTATAACACACCCGTACATTAAAGTCTGTCAGATCCCAGGATAGGGCGGGTGACACTGGCTGAGTGAAGCTATCAACGGAAGATCAGTTATAACAGTGAAGCTATCAACGGAAGATCAGTTATAACAGTGTGACGTCGGAGGAAAGTCATGCAGGTCACACCCAGAAACAAAGTGAGAGCGGACCGGGATTCGAGCTCAAGATCACCGGGTTGCACACCAAAGGGACAGAACTCTGAAACTGAACTTTGAAAGTTATTATAAAGTCAGGTTTTAACATCAAACAATGTATTCACTGATACCAACACGGTCAGTCTGAGTAATTCCTAAAGTTCACGTTGACCGCACTCGATGACCTGTCGAAAAAAGAGAGGAACATTTGAAACTTGATAGCGATATGCGTCATTCATAGAAATCGGGCAGATGGTGCTCTCAAGTTATATATAGGCAAACATTCCACGCATGTCCAGGGATACATGTCAGTAATACGACGTGATATTGACCTGATCGACACCTGTCAACACGACAGTCATTCTCTAATGTGAAACCGACAAGGTTACTGCACGTGCCACGAATGTAGATCGTTGCTTAATGACTGCTGACACCTGTGCTAGCTGTGATAAATGTGGAATAGTTTTCACTTCATGTCAAACCCAGAAATAAAACGGAAGGTCACATATCACAATGGGTATTTTTATGGAAGACGTGGAAAACTAACACATATGTAATGTTGAGATGGTAAGCCAGGTGGGTGACGTGTTCGCTTGGTCAGGTTTACATTGGTGTGAATCCTATTTCCGTTTCCAATCAATGTATTGCCATCTTCGTGACGATTCATTTAATCGGTATCCGTTTCCAAGTCCATTTCCGATTTCAAGTAAAGAAATACTCCTATTTCATAAATCTTGTAGTGAAGGAATACGCCCATTACATAAAATTTATAGTATAGAAATAGGTACATTACATAAAGCTTGTTGGAAAGAAATACGCCCATTGCATAAAGTTTGTAGCAAACAAATACGTACATTACATATAGCTTGCAGTGAAGAAATACGCCCATTGCATAAAGTTTGTAGCAAAGAAATACGCACATTACATAAAGTTTGTAGCAAAGAAAAACGGCCATTGCATAAAGTTTGTAGCAAAGAAATACGTACATTACATAAAGCTTGTAGTGAAGAAATACGCCCATTGCATAAAGTTTGCAGCAAAGAAATACGTACATTACATATAGCTTGTAGTGAAGAAATACGCCCATTGCATAAAGTTTGTAGCAAAGAAATACGCACATTACATATAGCTTGTAGTGAAGAAATACGCCCATTACATATAGCTTGTAGCAAAGAAATACGCACATTACATAAAGTTTGTAGCAAAGAAATACGCACATTACATAAAGTTTGTAGCAAAGACATACGTACATTACATATAGCTTGTAGTGAAGAAATACGCCCATTGCATAAAGTTTGTAGCAAAGAAATACGTACATTACATAAGGTTTGTAGCAAAGAAAAACGCCCATTGCATAAAGTTTGTAGCAAAGAAATACGCACATTACATATAGCTTGTAGTGAAGAAATACGCACATTGCATAAAGTTTGTAGCAAAGCAAAACGCACATTACATAAAGCTTGTTGGAAAGAAATACGCACATTACATAAAGCTTGAAGTGAAGAAATACGCACATTGCATAAAGTTTGTAGCAAAGAAATACGCCCATTACATAAAGCTTGTTGGAAAGAAATACGCCCATTACATAAAGTTTGTAGCAAAGAAATACATACATTACATATAGCTTGTAGTGAAGAAATACGCCCACTGCATAAAGTTTGTAGCAAAGAAATACGTACATTACATAAGGTTTGTAGCAAAGAAAAACGCCCATTGCATAAAGTTTGTAGCAAAGAAATACGCACATTACATATAGCTTGTAGTGAAGAAATACGCACATTGCATAAAGTTTGTAGCAAAGAAATACGTACATTACATAAGGTTTGTAGCAAAGAAAAACGCCCATTGTATAAAGTTTGTAGCAAAAACACATTACATAAAGTTTGTTGGAAAGAAATACGCACATTACATAAAGCTTGAAGTGAAGAAATACGCACATTGCATAAAGTTTGTAGCAAAGAAATACGCCCATTACATAAAGCTTGTTGGAAAGAAATACGCCCATTACATAAAGCTTGTAGCAAAGAAAAACGCCCATTGCATAAAGTTTGTAGCAAAGAAATACATACATTACATATAGCTTGTAGTGAAGAAATACGCCCATTGCATAAAGTTTGTAGCAAAGAAATACGCACATTACATAAAGTTTGTAGCAAAGAAATACGCACATTACATATAGCTTGTAGTGAAGAAATACGCCCATTGCATAAAGTTTGTAGCAAAGAAATACGTCCATTACATAAAGCTTGTTGGAAAGAAATACGCCCATTACATAAAGCTTGTAGCAAAGAAAAACGCCCATTGCATAAAGTTTGTAGCAAAGAAATACGCACATTACATATAGCTTGTAGTGAAGAAATACGCCCATTGCATAAAGTTTGTAGCAAAGAAATACGCACATTACATAAAGTTTGTAGCAAAGAAATACACACATTACATATAGCTTGTAGTGAAGAAATATGCCCATTGCATAAAGTTTGTAGCAAAGAAATACGCACATTACATAAAGCTTGTAGCAAAGAAATACGCACATTACATAAAGCTTGTAGCAAACAAATACACCCTTTGCACAAAGTTTGTAGCAAACAAATACGCCCAATATATAATGTTTGCAGAGAGGAATACGCCTATTACATAAATATTCATGTACAATACACCCTGTGACAATGTTCGTCGCAGAGTACAGTAATACGTACTTTTACCTAAAACCTCATATCGTAGATCAGTAGTGAGTGAGTTTTACGCCGCTTTAAGCAATATTCCAGCAGTATCACGGTAAGGGCACCGGAAATGTGCTTCACACATTGTGCTCTTGAGGAGGAATCGAACCTTGGTCTTCGGCGTGAAGCAGACCAACACGTCTGAAGAAGAATATGTACCGTTCGTTACCTAACACTTTTTGTATCAGAGCAATACATCTCGCCACGAAATTACTTAATCTTTCTCACGACGGAGGAATACGTACCTTTACTTAATACTGGTTATAATACGAAAGCGAGCCGTTGTCTGAAAGAAGAATACACCTCGTCACGTCTACTTCTCGCTATAGAAGAAACATACCGTTCCATTACAATCAACAGAATATGTAACGTGACGGCCCCACCAGAACAGGGTGTGTGAGGAGGTGTTTGTTTCCCCAAATGCAATGTGAACACGATACCCACAGATGACCCGAGACAGAACAGCTCACAAAACATCCTGCTTGTTTATCTATCTCACTCGCAATACCCACTTGTTGCCTGTAATGTGTTTGTTTCACATGAATAGAAGCGTATGAAATCCATAATAATAAAGCTCTACCCAACAATACATGGCCGTAAACAGCTGTTGGAAACAGACAGCGAAAAATTATGGACAGGCGGATGTGAAAGCTTTATATGATCCAACATAACGGTAATGCTTACACGGCCTTGGTTACAGCACGACCCATACCTGGCTACCACCGGCCTACATAAACAACCACATGTCACCACGTGTGTCATACTTTCATATTTTTCTGGACCAAATTTTTTTCTTTTGTGAATAGGTATCGCGCAACAATCGAATAAAGCGTATTCGTGCAGCCCAGCCCAGAACACACATGTTGCCGTCATGTTGTTTTGGTGCAACCATTCATATGTTTATTACTGTTACATAATCATATCGTGTTTACGAATCACCATGCACTCAATAACCTTTCATGGACGTTCGATAAAACACAAACCAATATAGTTTACTGAATAAGCAGTGTTTTTAAACATTACATACCGGCCAGGAACGATGTGCATGCTCGACGATATCATACTTTGCACACTGTTATAAAATGACAGACAAGAAATGACAAAATAAGACAGATAGACAGACAGACAGACAGACAGACAGACGTGGGGTCCCAGTCAAGTCGTACTCTGTATCCACTCCAACACGTCACATTCGTCAAAAAAGTATTCCTCTGACGTAGAGAACACCCGGTGTTCAGCGTACCAAAAAGCATCGGCTGTTAAGGAAAGCTGATCTATTCCAAGTTTTAGCTTTGAGTTTAGTTTTACGACGCACTCAGCAATATTCCAGCTATTTAGCGGGATCTATTTCAAAGTGGATTCTTTATCGTCTTTACTGTTTATTGCATGACAAGGGGTTGTTGTTACCAAATACATGTCATCACCATGTTGTATCTGTATATATAGGACCCAATGAGATTCAAGGACACGTGTACTGACGTGACAAAAGTGAAAAATAAGAATTAAAAGGAATATTGCTACAACCTGTGCAGCGATGTTATTGCCTGAAGCCCCGGTAACAAACACTTACTCTATCAAACAGAGCATCGAGTGGCCACACAGAAAGGGGAAAGTACCTCCGTACTTGACCAGTGACCGTGTACAAATGGTGGACCTAACTGACCCTCTCAGTTGTTCTCTCAGTGCTCCACGCATTCCTACACAGTGTTTTTTAAGTGATATTGTCTGCGATCTATATCTGGTCGCAAACATATACTGTTTGTCTTATCATTTTACATTTTAGCATTCTACATTAAAAAAATATTCAGATATTATAAAAAACGGATGCAGAAATTTTAGAACACTGTTATTACTCAGAGGGATATAGATAGTCGCGTCGAAGCAAGTATTCAATTTACAACAGGATTTTACCAAAATATACAGGACTGAAAACAGTCGATGAAACAATGCAAATTTGAGGTTCAAAATACATGTTTTGACTATATCAAATATATCACCATAAAACTCATTTCGTTCATTTTATATAGTTTAGCTACCATCAAATATGGGTGTATAGATTATAATATAATCTTTATTTGCACTGAAAAGGCCACAGGCCTATAGTACATAAGGTTATGTTACATTTGAGAGGAATTTAGATCGGGTAATCATAGCATAGTAAATGAAAATTGAAATATTTTGTAGAAGAACTGGATTTTTACTACTTAACAATGAGGAGACTTTTATCACATTTGGATGGACATAGTAATATATTTTAATATATTTTGTTCGCAACCGGTCATAAAATGGACATATTAGGAGAAAATGTAATTCATCTTCTATTTCGTTAAAATTACAAAGTGTACATATTCTATTTTCTCTTTTTACATTCATATATCTGCCTCTTTCAATCAACAAATCATGAGAAGAGCATCTGAATCGTGCCAGTGCTATTCTAAACTTTTTAACATTAACACAGGATAGATATGACTCAAGGACTATGGCATTTTTAAACAATGAATAATACATGCATTTATTTGATAAGGATATCCTTTCACACCATGTTTGAATATACATATCTTTTAGTCTTGTCGTTAAGGATTGTATGAATAACGTAGGTGATTCGACATATTGTGTATTCCATGTAATTCCAAAACCAACAGAATATAAAAAGTTTTTTACATTGGTTGCCCAGGTTTTTTGTCCAAAATATACAAGACTGAAAACAGTCGATGAAACAATGCAAATTTGAGGTTCAAAATACATGTTTTGACTATATCAAATATATCACCATAAAACTCATTTCGTTCATTTTATATAGTTTAGCTACCATCAAATATGGGTGTATAGATTATTCAGCCCGGGCAGTTCTTCTGATGACAAAGGTAAATATAATGCATTTATCGCAGTTATCTGAAAATTATGTTCACTTGGTATTCTGTTCATATGTGGTTTGTTGACCTGTTCTTACGGCTCACAACCATGAATTCGGTCTGCTAATATTTGTTTGTATGGTATGTTCGAGGTCCGGTAATAATATTTGTGACATTATAATAATATTTATTGTCGGTACCAATGTTTATGTCTCTAACAATATTAAAAGTCAGGTAACAATGTTTGTGACATTATACTAATATTTATTGTCGGTACCAATGTTTTTGTCTCTAACAATATTAAAAGTCAGGTAACAATGTTTGTGACATTATAAATATATTTTTTGTCCGGTAACAATGTTTGAGATATCATAAATATATTTATTGTCGGTACCAATGTTTTTGTCTCAAACAATATTAAAGGTCCGGTAACAATGTTTGTGACATTATAAATATATTTTTTGTCCGGTAACAATGTTTGTGATATCATAAATATATTTATTGTCGGTATCAATGTTTATGTCTCTAACAATATTAAAGGTCCGGTAACAATGTTTGTGACATTATAATAATATTTATTGTCCGGTAACAATGTTTTACTCTAATACTAAAGGTCCGGGAATAATGTATGTGGCTTCATGATTATATTTAATGTCGGTACCAACGTTTTTGACTTCATAACGTCGTTCATAGTCCGGCAATAATGTTAACGTTTGTACGTGGTGTGATAATAATGTTTAATTACACTGGAGGTGAGATTACACAGTTTTACAACAAACAAAAAAAGCATTTAATGATCTTAAAACAGTGTGTGTGGTTAGCTTAGAATGCTTATGATATACCAAAAGGCGTTGTTTGCAAACATTGTTTGTGGTATTACAAATATTTCGGTCAGATCAATATGTTTTGTAGTTTCATAACAATGTGCGTACATTGATAATATTATTTGATTTGTAATCTTACAAAAAAGGGTTTTACAGTTTTTGGTCAGCTTAACTTGTTTGTGATTTTACTAAAAAGGGTTTGAGATTTTATTTCATTATTTAATGTTTAGGTTTTCGTTACTGTCATATCTTTATAACATTTCGTTACTGTCATATCTTTATAACATTTCGTTACTGTCATATTTTTATAACATTTCGTTACTGTTGTATCTTTATAACATTTCGTTACTGTCATATCTTTATAACATTTCGTTACTGTCATATCTTTATAACATTTCGTTACTGTCATATCTTTATAACATTTGGTTTAGTGTGGGTGGGTGAGGATGGGGCAGGTTATAGTGTTAGAGGTTTCTCAAATATTGTTCGTGGTCTCATAACAATGTGCTTGGTTTTATCATAATGTTTATTATATAAAAGTGTGCGTGCGTTATTTGATAATAACATTTCTCATATTATAACAATGAGTGTTGTTTGATAATAATATTTCTCACATAATAAAATTGTTGTGTTGTTTTGAAGTACTTGGTGAGATTATAACAATTGAGGCTTTACGTAGACAGCGATACAATACTTCCATAATTCTAACTAAAAGTCCGTTGTACAATTCCGGCTATATCATAAGCATATGTTTATGAATCACCATCAAATAGTTATGATAACAGGTGCGGGAAGGGGTGAGCGTATCCTGCCCCACCGATGAAACCCGTCAAAACTAATACAATCAAAGGCAAGTTAATTAGTTCACTTAATTACAACGGGCATATATTGGTGAAGCGAAGATAGGGCATCAGTACGTACTGATTTCTAAGTAAACAATTAGACATGTTAGTGATCTTCTAACACTGTTTCAAGGCCGATGACAATGTTCCCTGTCTTACAGTAATATGTCTGATGTGACGTACATGTCATGTTGGTTCATAACTAGTGTTTATTGATCTGGAATTCTGTTATTGTGTTCATCAAACGACATATCACGTTTTTGCAACAATGTCGTTATATGACAGGTTGTGTCACGATCATCAAACGCATGAGAGAATGACAGCATATATTGTTTAAAAGTTACAGCACAGAAATACTTGACATGTACATAGCAACCTTGTTGTCGTGTATTTAGTATTTAATTCATAGCTTGTTGTGTCACGAACATGTACATGCCACGCATATTTCCTATGAGTAAGAGCACAGGCAGTGACAAGCGTATCGTGATTCACGATGTTGCCCTTGAATGGTTTCGTTTGAAGACGATAATGGGGAATTTTTCACAGACCATCGAATTGCCGGTGGTTCGATCCCCTGGCAGCCTCATTAGACGTTAAAAGTAGCTGCTTGTTGTCACCCTGTCTGTTGGGTGTCTCGGTGGTGAACCAAGGTCTGGCCATCGCGGACTTTATAAACTGTGTGCGTGCGTGCGTGCGTGTGTGCGTGCGTGCGTTTGTGTGTGTGTGTGTTTGTAATATTTATCTAGTATCTAGTAAACAACGTATGCTTAAACTGTCGTACTCATACATTTACAATATACCGATATGAACGATGTACGAGTTGAAACAAAGTAGCAGGTGTATCTACTGTAAGTTCATATTTATTATAGTGATCGCGAACAAGTTGATGAGAAATATTGACACCATGTTGACTCCATTGTTTGTATTGTTTGACCAGGAAAATTCGGCGACTGTTCACGTGCAGTGTACACGAGCGCCTAGATATATGACAGATTATTTATTGTATAAACGATCTTGAACCTTACACAATGGCGGATTACGGAACCGGGACAGTATACAGCCCGATATGAAACACGCATTGTAAATATTTCCTATTTGTGTACATGCACGTGACATTTAAATGCGTAGAACAGAATTTTGATGAGTGTGCAAAATTGCTACAGAATTATACATGCATATTTTATAGGTGACACATATGCGTTACGTTGTGAGATAAGAACGAGATTGGTCGTGTCTGGAATGACAGCCACAAGTAACATCTTGATGCAGCTTGCAGCTTCCATGTTCTTTATTGTCGGAAGGTCACTAGTCAAATATTTCCTGTTCTGAATACCGCAGCCATGACTCACGACTGACCACCCTAGTGCTGTCCGGTCAAGTTGGTCCGTGTATTGTGCCCGTCTTGTCCGGCGATTAGCTGGGTTAGTCACACCGCGACAGGTGAAGAGAGGCGTGGCGGGGCGCGTGAGTCATGGCGTGGCGTCTTTTGGCCACGGTGACGTCACGCCACTGCCAGGCTGGCTGTGATACAAGACTGCGGTATGTGCAGTGGCTGCAGATTGGTATGTGTGGACTCGTCAGTGTAAACTTAGTCACGTCACAATCACACATGAACAATGACTTCAGTGACAATGCTGGGGTGTGGGTAAATGGCAATAAAATGATACATTATAATTTTTCCTGCATCAATCATACCTTCAGTATTTATCATCGGGAGTCGCGTGTATGGTTAACACCTTTTAAACAGTTGCCCAACAATATATACTTGGAAATTTTGATCATTGTTTTACAAGCGTTTAAGAGGTTGTGAATAAATAAGAATCTAAAAATCTACATGGCAACATCGCCAAATACAAGAAACAAGATGTTATTGTCTATAAGTGTATGCGTCTCCTTATTTGTATATTTGTGCTCGTTATACTGATACAAAACTCGTTTTGAGTACAGATGGGTATTTGTCCGACGAATTTAACACAATGTCTTTAATTTGTTTCCAAACAAAATGTTTTCTACAATTACACCAAAGAAAATAATTAAAGAATAAATGGCAAAAATGATAAATGCACGTATGAAAATAAAAGCACAGAGAACCTGATTTGATATTGAGGACAAACTTGTGATGCTTATCTGTAAACATGTAACACTCCATATACAGTCTTAGTCTTGACCGTTTTACATGTTTGTGAACAGCATGATATCTGACAATGTGATCAAGGAAACACTGTACTTGCATACAATGAAGCTACCTATACTGTACTGTACTACTGAGGTAAAGTCGGTAAACATAATTCTGGGAATAGTAAAACGGAAAAAAACACAAAAAAACAACTTGAGATGCTTAAATTAAAATTAGCGAAAGACAGAACATACTGTATTTTGTTTGTATTTTACACTTGTATCGTTTATCCTTTGTTTCGTGTCAAATATTTCAGCCGAGTATGTTGTTATCTGCATTTTAATGTAAAGAAGGCAAACCTGGGAATTGACAGTCTCTTAATGCGGAGTAATGACTCACAGGTGTAATATATGCACGGAGTTTCCAACATATTTGTGAGTCACACGATATGCAGATACGACTTACTAATATTGCCGATATCCTCTGGAAGAAACTCAGCTGACAGGTATTTCCATATAGTGCCGCTGCCCGAACTAAATACAGGTATTCCCTGTCACTGACAACTGGATTTGTTGACATCAGTGGCTGTCCGTCTACATCTCACCATGACCGGGCACTACGGGGATGTTTTGTGAAGGTGGACACATCTTATTTAATGAGACTCAGCCTCTAACGATTTGTAGATATTCTTCAGTCGATGTATCAACATCTGTTAGGAAAAATAAATCATGTAATTTGTCCTCAGGTGTGACCAGCTGTCGGCATAAGTCATCCCACTAAATGGTTCTGCGAAAGGCGCACGTGTAATGTCCCCGTTGTGTGCTCACTTCCAGCAGTAATGTCGACTGTTTGTTACTCATATTCTGTTTGAACGGTCCTTAGATACGGTGATGGTGAGATGATCCATCTATATGGCTACTTATTCTGCTAGATGCATCAGCACATGGCTCTCCTGATCCTCAACACCACATCCGCCAGCATGGCGACAGTTTAAAGAGACACTTGGAGCGAGCCATGTGACAGTCCTACACAGACACAGTCAAATCGTTCAGAACACACTTCGCTTATCCGTTAAGTCATTGAATAAAAACCGTGGATCAATCGCAGACAATGCTTGATCTAATTATGTTGACATTGTCTCAATGTTAGGCGGGACATTAATTATACCGTCTAGACGTCTACCGGAAGTAGACGATAGACCCGGGGCACAACCCACCTTTAAGTTATCATCGACGTTATATTAACAGCCACGGCCGAACGGTGCATGCCGTATAACCTTGGTGCTAGATTGTCTGCCGCAGAATCAGAATGATGTTTTGTCTCACTTCATTTGTGATACTAGTAAGTCAAAGATGTTTAAGTCAGCATTAAACAGACGAAGCTGTCGAAGGGAGGAGGTTAGTGACTGAGCATTGTTATCTAGGATCAAGATACGATCTGGAAAGACTTGCATGAAGACAGGATGAATGTCTGAGATGGCGTTACGTGAGAGTGTGTGTGAGAGAGAGAGAGAGAGAGAGAGAGAGAGAGAGAGAGAGAGAGAGAGAGAGAGAGAAGGGGTGTGTGTGTGTACGTGGGTGTGTATGTATTCGTACATCCTCTACAACGAAAAAGTATTCCCTTAAGAGCCATAGCTTTGATATGCGGTACCCTTACTTGACTCAGTTCACTGAAGCCGTGATAATCGCGTACCGCACGTTCTGTCCCCCTAAGCCTCTGCTCACTTCACAGTAATCTAAGATCACTTGACGACACGAGGCTCAGGTTTCTGAGTGTACAGTTGTGCTTAAGGGCAACATTCAATACGCGCATGTTCTCTTAATGTGCTCCAGACGAAACAATATCAGCAATACCTAGTGTAGCAGATGTTTTGTCCATTTCCCATTTATGTAATCCACCAACCTATCTTTGTGAGGCCCTCTCTTCCATGTGAAGTCATAAATATTCAACATGCTGAATATTTTGTGTTCTCGCGTGGACGTAGACCAGCTACGGAAATCGAAATATGACTCTCCATGCAGCGAATGGGTACCCGATAGGATCAGATATGATATCCATAAGATAATGCTCAGGCTAATGGAACCTGGCCCGTATTTGCCGTACTTCCTTGTCACTGGTTGGATCTAGGTTTAAACTTTGAACTTGTTAATGTGTATCGTCAGGTTTCTGTATCGTTCAGATTAGTGAGGTTTCTGTGTAGTTTGTGACTCTCCATTCCTTGTGGCGCCGATGTGTTCACAGCTTCATACCCTACCCTGGTACCCTGGTACGGTACCCTGGTACGGGTTGACAGAGAGCAAATCGATGTCTAAATGTGTACCACAATCAATACACGCTGTCATTTTCGGGGAAGTGTACGTCAAACAGTGATTACAGACTCTATAGCGTTAAATATGCATCACCAGGCAATACATCAGCGGCATGGCTTATCGTCAGACCATGAAATGTACAAGACTTTGAAATATACATGCCTGTTGATCGACATGCACGTATCGAAACTTGATTTGATTAGACTTAACGCTTGTTGGGTAATTCAGTGACTCGTGTTGTGCAATCAAGTGCGATACCATATCATTTGTAGCAAGGTAAGGACACCGATGGAACTAACTATGACAACACCTCTGACAACAACGTTGTCCGCCACGTTTAATGTTCCGCGGTCACCAACAACGTCACACTTTGCTTGTCGCGTCTGCCTCCAGCAATCTCTGGGTTGTCTCTTCAAACTCTGGGTTGTCCCCTCAAACTCTGGGTTGTCTCCTCAAACTCTGGGTTGTCCCCTCAAACTCTGGGTTGTCTCCTCAATCTCTGGGTTGTCTCCTCAATCTCTGGGTTGTCTCCTCAATCTCTGGGTTGTCCCCTAAATCTCTGGGTTGTCTCCTCAATCTCTGGGTTGTCTCCTCAATCTCTGGGTTGTCTCATCAAACTCTGCTGTCTCACGCTGTAGAAGAGTTTGAGTCCAAATAGCAAGTACGTGCGAAGACCAGTTGTATTTGGCGTAGCTCATGCTGTGTTTGGTGTTAATCCTGACATTATCTACAGACGGAATCTCGTCACATAGTGTCATTGCTTGTTTGTGTAAGCAGCAAAATATTCATATTCGCCTACTCAATGAAAAGGCATACGTCCTGCCATGGATAAAATAATAATGATTTATTAAATAATTATGTTTATCATCTATGACAGTTCTATAATTTAAAAGGTAGTTTTACAAATTATCATGAATTATTCGTATTTGATTTAACGCATGAAATAACTCAAAGAATGGTACATGGTAATTCCAGGTGTATTTAAAGTACACAGAAATGATGACTGATGAAAAATGGCTTTTGATGTAGGAAAATATGCTTCTTTTTAACAGGTACAGTTAGGGCATCATGAAATGCGCTAAAGTTTGTATGTTTGTTTGTTCAAAGCCTCTCTCAGCACAATATTCCAGCTATATGGTGGCAACCTGTAAACAACCAGACGATCTGGTGATTGACACAATGCCCTACTAATACCGGGATACACTGACATGATTAAACAGTGTCAGCAAACCTGACCCCCGACCCTAGCTGTCGCCCCTCGTGACAAGCTTGGGGTCATTTTAGTTTGCACTGAAAGTGGTTGCCATGGTATTCATGGACAGATATGAGATTTATATCAATCGATAAATGGACAGATATGAGATTTATATCAATCGATAAATGGACAGATATGAGATCTATATCAATCGATAAATGGACATTTTAGTTCGATAAATGGACAGATATGCATAGCAATCGATAAATGGACATATATGAGATTCATGGACATATATGGTTCATAAAATGCCATGCAATCGATAAATGGACAGATATGAGATTCATTCGATAAATGGACAGATATATGAGATTTGGACATCAATCGATAAATGGACAGATATGAGATTCATAGCAATCGATAAACAGGATGATAAAATATGTATCGATAAATGGACATATATGACGGTCGATTCAATAAATGGACAGATACATTCATAGCATATATCTAAAATATGTAGCAAAAGACGGTCGAATTTACACATATATCTTAAATCGATAATCCAACCCGATGACCCGTCGTAAGATAGCATTACACGTGACAAAGCACATTCTCTGGGATTTTCCTTATTCCGTAAATCCTAAAATTCCTTGAATATTGACTGTACAGAGCTAATAAACACCTCGTGATAAATGTCACCACTGTTATCGACATTTGTTCATTTCACTTGTGTCCGCTGATGACTAAAGATATATCTGCATGCATGCACTGTTTGCATTAGAAGGTCGATATCCTGACACCTGCAGTGCAAGCATGTCAGATATGCACGCAGGTGTCGATCCATACCAGGTGTCGCGAGGAACTGTGTCCAGCCTGGTGACTTCAGGTATATGTGTTCAACAAACACAACTTACGACTTGGTCACTGTCTTCAGACAGACACTAATTAAAGTCGGCCAGGTTTAAATAATACAAAACAACTTAAATACATTCCTGAAGCAAATATATCCAAGAAAGCCCACGCAAGTCTAGAAAATGTGGCAGGTCTAGATTTCCACAGCTTCAGGGATGTCTCAGGGCTCCTTTTCATTATATTTTACTTTTTTTCTGTGAACTTTTTTCTGCAAAATATGCTCATTTCAGAGACTAGTTGCTAGTCTAGGGAAGCAGCAGAGGTTTGGCAGTTGTACCCATTCACATGCACAAAATTTACTCATGTAAGTAAATTTGCAAATATACATACGTGTGGGTGTCCTCCCATTTGTGAGAACTCCCAGTTGTGAGACACATTAATTAATGGTTCAGTGCACATAGGTGGTGTTTCCACATCCCTACAATGAAAGTGGGATCAGCCCAGTTGTTGAAGAGTACCCACAGGAGTCATTGATGAGTAGATTAATGAAAAAGATTATCAAAGATTCTATTTACACAGAAAAAAATAGACTATTATGAAGTTTGAAAGTCATTTTGGTTTACACATATTTTATTATTATTTATGAAAATGAATTGGGATTGGTGAGCAAGCATTACTGCTTATGTTAACACCGCTCCCATGCAACATAAAATACAAAATGAAATGGAGGATGTGACGTCATCGATATTGACTATTGCATAAATATATTTTTAAGTATACATCAAATACAACTATTCTCTAAGTAGTCATAATTAGAGAGTTACAGTTGTGTGTGTCTAACAAGCTATTGCAGGAATATAAATCAATCATGAGAAGGTTGTTGAATTAATTTAAGTATTTTCCTGTGTCTTGATGATATAATCGTGGACAGATTCAACTATTTTCTGGTTTACACAAGGAGTAAATTCTTTGTTTCCGTTCAAAATGGTATCCAGGTTATAACGGGTAGTGCCGGGTAAAAAGGATTTGGCATAAGAGGCAGTACGACTGTAAACTTGTATTTCAGAGTTATTTCTTAAACTATATCTTGTAGTTTCGGAGACGGGTGTAAAATCTGAGTAGGTAAATTAATTTCTCTTTCAAATGATCACGAAGTTACCTACACAAAGTGTATGTTAATCAATTTATCTTATAAAGTTTCATTAAGACTTCCACAAGATTCAGTTACACAGCAAATCAGTAATTAGCTAGGGTTAATCCATTCTATCAGATAGGGGAGTATGGTGTGTTTTCTTTGTTAATTACCTACTCCACTGTCTCACAACTGGGAGTCTCACAACTGGGAGTTCTCACAAATGGGAGTAGACCTACGTGTGTAATAGTAAATTTACTTTGCGTTCACATGGAATTTATGTTGAGTGAGTAAACTTGAGGTGAGGTGAAATTGGGTTTAACGTCGTGCTTGGGAATATTTCGCTCATATGACGACGTGCATGCGTGTGTATGTGTATGTGCGGCTGCTTGTACTAGCCCCGACTGAAGCTGGTTTTATAGTGTTAGCCCACTGAGATACCATGCCGCAGTGAAGCATGAATACCCCACTCAGACACATTATACTGACTCCGAGCCGACCAGTCCTTGTTGTACCCATTAATGCCGAGCACCAGGCAGGGACCAACAAGTACCATATTTTAACGTCTTTGGTATGACGCGGTCGGGGATCGAACCCGCAACCTTTCGCTCTCCGGGCGGACGCTCTAACCACTACACCACGGAGGCGGTCTAGTAAACTTGAAAGTGTAAATAATAAATGCATTAAATTGTCTCATTTAATCTCTAAACTTCAACAGAGAAAGATGTTCTCTTATCACTGGCGCTTTAGAAGACAAACACAGTATTAGATATGTACTGCTCTTGCAATAGGTCTGTCACAAGAAAGACTGTCTGTAGGCTGGAACGACATGAATAAAACTAGTGACGACGAAGACTGGTACGATAATTTTCGAATGAATAAAGGGGTTTTCGATCTTATCTGCACACAACTGCAGGATTACTTAAAAGCTAGTGACCAAGCTGGATGGCTTCAACTTCAGAACATAGAACTGTGGGGAATTTGTTTGGTGTTGGGAAGTCCACCATTTGTCAGACCATATGACATGTTTTGGTTATGTAATATGTAACTTTTACCCTAAATGAAGATGACATGACACAATTTACTCGCAAGTGCAAATTTGCACATGTGTAAATATACTTTTGCACCTGGTCCTGACCACATGTAAATTTGCTCCTAGTGTATATTTACATACGTGTGTAAAAGCGTTCACATGACACATTTACACACGTATGTAAAGTTTGCTCATGTGTGTATTTATACATATGTGTGCAAATAGGTGCATGTGAACGGGGCTTGATATAAGTGTTAACGTGGCCTGTAGCGAACAATGTCTTTTGCTGTGAAACAACAACCTGAATTGGTAAACATCAATTGCTAATGTTTCGCTTGTTTGTTAGTTGTCTGACGCCATCACTCAGCAATATTCCAGCTATATGGCGGCTGTCTGTGATTAACTGAGTCTGGACCAGACAATCCAGTGATCAACAGCATAAGCCTCGATCTGCGCAACTGACATGTACCAACCAAGTCAGCGAGCCTGACCGCCTGATCCTTGTCGCCTCTTACGACAAGCATGGGTTACTGAAGACCGATTCTAACCCGGATCTTACGGGTAATGACGGAAAGTTATCTTGCCTTCTCATTCACATACCAGTCAACTCCCACGCATTCACTATGAGTCCTTTGTTCTTCAAACACGTACTTTCCTCACGTCGAGTTGAAACCAATCCCGTGGTATTAATAATGGCACATATACTGCCTCCAAGTTAATCTGTCTATGATCGGGGTATATATGTGATGGATTCGTGACCTGTTCTAGGCACTGCATGTACAGCACGAGCAATTTGGAAGCATTTCGTTGAACTTATTCTTTCCTTAATTAGATTTTGCGTGTTTCCATCAACATGTGTAAGAATTCAGATAACTGACATCTGTGCTCGAGTTGGTCCTTCATGAATTACATACTAGCCCCGGACATGTGTTTCATAATTTGGGTGGCTAAAGGGCGAAGTGCACAAGGAACATGTCCCACGTGCATCAAGCGACTCGAACAGTGGGTCAGGGACATCTTCACAATCCTTTAATTTATATATATTTTCAAACAATTCTCTTCAAACATGCGCGGTGTTAGAGTATTTTTTAATGTTTTGCGTGACCCAAAGAGACCATGATACTCGGATCTGGTATGCTGTAGCAGTAACGGTCACATTGACCTATAGCTGGTGGGTCATGGTCGGACTGCTTCGTGGACACGGCCCGGTACACAGCTGGGTGGGGTGACAATCATTCAGTCTGAGACTAGTTTGAAGAGTCAGGGCACTTCCTGGAACCCATGTACACACGGGGTGGGCTGGGTTAGAATAGTCTGTAGTACATAATGACAATATGTTGGGTAGTACCTTCAGCAACGAAAGAAATCATATATTTTGTAAAAATGTTTTAAAAAGGTTTGGGATATCGAGTCTCAGATGGACACCTAGGGTGACAGAGGAGGAAATATCAGGTGTCAATAACAGGGTCTTTGTTTTACAGATACTGAGGTGGTCGGAATAATAGGTGCGTTAATAACGTACAGGCGGACAATCGCGGGGGCCCGGGCCCTAGTTAGACAGAGGCTGATGTGGTCGGAATACACAGGTGCGTTAGTAACGAGATACAAGCTGACGGAGGATGACGTGGTCGGAATACACAGGTGCGTTAGTAACGAGATACAAGCTGACGGAGGATGACGTGGTCGGAATACACAGGTGCTTTAGTAACGAGATACAAGCGGACGGAAGATGACGTGGTCGGAATACACAGGTGATTTAGTAACGAGATACAGGCGGACGGAGGATGACGTGGTCGGAATACACAGGTGCGTTAGTAACGAGATACAGGCGGACGGAGGATGACGTGGTCGGAATAATAAGGGGATACAGGCGGACGGAGGATGACTTCAATAGCGGGCCCTAGTTAGACAGAGGCTGATGTGGTCGGAATACACAGGTGCGTTAGTAACGAGATACAAGCGGACGGAGGATGATGTGGTCGGAATACACAGGTGCGTTAGTAACGAGATACAGGCGGACGGAGGATGACGTGGTCGGAATACACAGGTGTGTTAGTAACGAGATACAATACACAGGTGCCTTAGTAACGGACGACGAGGATGACGTGGTCCTTAGGAATACACAGGTGAGTTAGTAACGAGATACAGGCGGACGGAGGATGACGTGGTCGGAATACACAGGTGCCTTAGTAACGAGATACAAGCGGACGGAGGATGACGTGGTCGGAATACACAGGTGCGTTAGTAACGAGATACAGGCGGACGGAGGATGACGTCGCTATGGCCCCGGAATGTTGTCGAGGGTTTTGTAGGTTGCAACTATACGATACCGGGCAGGCGGGAAAGGGGCGCGAGACAAGGCCACAGATGAATGTTGACCAAACATGAACGTAAATTATGTATATTGCCCAAACTGACCGCAGCAGCAGTCGAGGTCTCTCTTTACAGACAGAGCGAGATATCGATAATTAGTTTATAACTATTTAAATATGTTTGGCGACAACCAACTGATATTACAGATCATTGAAGATCGTTTGGGTATCTGTGGGTGATATTGTTTAATGACGCCATACTTCGAGTTTATACAAAACAGAACATATCTGAGACAACAAACTCCGTTCAGGAATGGGCAAACCTATCCCACAAGGAATTAAAAAACAACTAGTCGGTAGCATTATTTAAAGAAACAATCTCGAAACGCATTTTTCCTTGTTACACCTGAACCATATATGGAGTTGAATACGATGAGTTGAATGCGCCCACTATACATTGGTTATAATATTCAGCGTGTATGATAATGCTTGTCTTGTAGCCTTGACACCAGACAAGCCGTTCCGTTGCTCGGAGAGGGGATTCCCCTGCTGGGCTATTTATAGTGATTAGTAATAAGTATGCTCGGCTCGGCCTGGTTCCTGTGTTCAGGTGGGTCTGTGCAATGTGCGACAGTTTATCAATCAATATTCACGTCTGTACTGTCGCTACAGTCGAGCCATATACCTGGCGGTAACGAAATGTGGCGGTGGGGCTTTTAAATAAGTCAAACAATCTCGTCATAGACGTTGACTAAATAGGTCAGAGGGGCGTTGTCGACTATGGTTCGCGTGCCGATGATTGACAGCTTGTATATAACAGGTCTCGGCAAGCTCTACGCCTCAGATGGAGTGTTGAAACGGTCGAGGAAACAACACCGAGGTACTGGGATATTTTAAAGGTATTGTAAACTCATTTCTCTTGTGTTAATTGAGCCTCAATATGAATAATGTTAGACTGCAGGTGCTTGCTTTTTGAGAGTACATTCGTGCCTCTGTGATCTATTGCATATACCCCTTGTCACTTTCAGATGGACCACCTAGCCCAGTGGATGGCGTGACAATGTCACTAAACGTTATTCAATGAGCTGACGTTTGTTGGTTATGGATTGGTCTGTTTGTTCTCGCTGAAAAGCGTGTCAAACGACTGTCTGGGAGAGGTTATTGCATGTCGAGACATTGTTTATCTGTTATATTCAACGTTACATTCATTCGCCACATACCGTTTCATAGCAATATTTATAATATAAATACTCATCGTAATGAATTTTATAAACAATGTATTCATATGCAAGTTGACACCACCGTTTGTCTATACCAACTAAATACTATTTCTCTGCTTTCTTATGCGGCGTTGTTATGATTTGCTTGAAGCATGTCTATATCTGTGCAAGGTAAACACATGTAGTAGCGGTGTCTTCACCAGCAATCAGTCATGCTTCACAGCTATGGCATACACACATGTATGTACATTTCACCAACTTGCATGTCAATTTCCACTGGTGAGTCATACCACCGGTCACCACTATCGCTGCACAGTGATGTAGCAGAACACGCTTACATCCACACAAACACGGACATTACTCACTAATTACCCTTACACATCTGTCAAAAAGTAATAAACAATAGAATTTGAAAAGACATGTATATATTTCAAGAGTTCATAGCCGGTGTCGATTTCTGTTTTGAAAGGAACAAAGATGGCATATTGCCAGCCACTTTGTCCGCTGTCGCCTCATGTAAGTAGGGCATGGAGTATATATGCTGTACACCGACAAAAGGCGCTGGGTAACTTTTTGTAATGCGAAATGTATAAATGTTGTCTTATATTCATAAAACAATTGTGTTTTTGTTCAAATCTAGACCAAATTACGTCATGGGCGAAATGTTAAACATAATATATGAACATAATTATGAAAAAAATCGGACATGAAGGTGTTGGCAAATGATCTGACATTTATGGATGAAAATAAGGTAACAAACGTGCGCATTAGCTCCAATTTGCATATTCGTCACTGATGATGTTTTCCGAACAGCTCAGGGCCGCTCGCTTGTACTCCTCGACCTCTGTAAAGCATATACATCTCCGCTGGCCATGAATGTATACCAGTGCCGAGTCTTTACACGGCTCGAGATACAAGGCGCGGTTTGAAATTGATTACTTATGTCCATTACTGTCAATCAAGACGATAAAGGTTCATTGTTTTCATCACATCTACCGATACAATAATCATTGTTTGACATCACAGTGTCTTTTTCCTGTTATGATTGAAATTAACAATGGTATTGACGTCATATGCAGTATAGAAGCGAAAGGTCTCTGTGGTGGTGTGGTCTGGTGCTGGGCCAGATGCTACACTGATATTGACACTGATATCGCTGGTATTCATAAACAGTAAAATCACAGATAGCACGTCTTTACAGTGTAAATATAATTGTTTGAACTTAACAAAAACAAAGCTCCACAGTGCCCCGTCGCGAGTCTTACACTCGCTTATATATTATGATGATGTATATTCCTCAACATATATTATGATATCCATCCGTTTAAAAACTTGCCAGACCTGATCATTACAGGCTACAGTTTCGTCTGAACAGCCGCACTTGGCCCATATACTGCCAACTGTCGCAACAGGTTTATTTGAAATTCACCTTATCGGAAGAACGTATTTACGCAGAAGCCGATCCTAACTAAATACTTCTATGAAATAATATCCGTGTTAAGGACACACAACTTGGCCTGGTCCCAATTATGAAAGCAATGGAAGATGAGCATTGGGTTTGACTTTATGTTTTGTTTTAGTTTCCGTGACGCTGGACAAGTATTTTTTGTAGTCCACTTACCGTCACTGTAGTACACGGGTGCAGCACTATGTATACACACCGTGCTGCCAAGGGGGCAGATCTAAGCCGGCTACAGGTGGTTTTCATGTTCCTGCACTTTGTGTGTGCATTCCTGACAGTAAGTGCATGCCCTTGTGTGACAGGTGTAACCTCAGCCTGACTTACAACTACATAATTATATTGGGAGAACACTCCACACCTGCAGTCAACCCAGTTATCTGTCATTTCCCGACACCTGCAGTCAACCCAGTTATCTGTCATCTCCCGACACCTGCAGTCAACCCAGTTATCTGTCAACACCCGGCATTCAACCAGTTCGTCTGCCGTTATGCAGATCTGAAGCGAGGCGTTAGGGCTCGCTCATTCGATATTCCGCCTAATCTTATACCCTAAATTGTTGACATGTTGCCCATAGTCCTGTAAACAAATTTGCTCTGGGGTTTTGGCCAACAATGATCCCAAACCTGGAAATGCGGGATATTCAGGAAAAATTAACTGTGCCCTCCCCACTCAATAATATAAATAGATATCTAAACATGTATTGAGAATATGGTGATATGATATGTTTCTGTTTGAGACAAAAGGCATTTTTGTGCATGTTAGAATTTTACTCCAACTCCACCCCTAACTAAAAACTACCGTGCACCATGATATATTATGATGATGTATAATTCTGAACATTAATAATTAGTAGCTAATCCTGATTATTACAAGTAATGACAGATAACTGGGTTTCATACTCTGAGGGTGTCGAGTGTTATCACATATAGTCACTAGTGACTGGCAGATATATGCATCACTTGACCCTGTGTCAATTATAAAGCTAAAACGATTTTAATCGATATGCTTGAGTGATGATACAGCCGATCAGGCGTAACGGACAGGGGGCGGGACTGCCTGAGACATAGCTGTCAACACATGACACATCTGGGATACTTCAAACGTGGGAGTTACAATATAAACTCCAGGTCAGTTACAACCTCCGAACCAGGTGACTCAGTTTGGAAAGTTTTTTGCGTAGGTTTAAATTATCCGATGAGAAGTGAGATAACCAGATGGCTGGGTACAGAACGATAAAACCACGGCCACAGACAAGCTAACCATGACAGCCACACAGCTTCTTGCCGAACGTGTTAATGTGGTGCAATTGTGTAGTTTACCTTCTATAACACAGTATTAAATATAACAAACAGGTGTGGTTTGTTTCACCTGCGAGGGTAAGACAGAAGAACAAGTCATGCGTGTCCGCTATTGCCAGAGTCTGTAGTCAGAAGGGGTTACTGTTTACAATGACTCCAACCTTTCTGTGCCCGATGCCGTTATGTGATGTTTTAGCTCTTTTTTTTTTTTTTGTTTCGACCCCCCTTTCCGATAGGGAACTGCCGGCCCCTGTTTCAGATACACTATTGCTGTGTGTTGCCTTGAGACGGGTTCATGGGGACTCTCATCGTCATGGTCACAGTTGGGTTTCTTTTCTTTTTTTTCTTTTTTTTTTGTTGTTGTCACATCAACATTTCACATTTTACGTCTACATACTGGTTTTACTATTATATTTTTTACTGTTATATTTCACATTTTACGTCTACATACTGGTTTTACTGTTATATTTCACATTTTACGTCTACATACTGGTTTTACTGTTATATTTCACATTTTACGTCTACATACTGGTTTTACTGTTATATTTCACATTTTACGTCTACATACTGGTTTTACTGTTATATTTCACAGTCTACATACTGGTTTTACTGTTATATTTCACATTTTACGCTACATACTGGTTTTACGATATTTCATACGTCATACTGGTTTTACTGGATAGGTTTTACAGGTCTATCGTCTAAACGAAAACGGGTGTCCGACTTAATTTAAATTCTGTTAAATTGTATTATTATGATTCTAATGAAATTAATGAAAGGTCTTACTGTAGGAACAGAAGACCCAGGCTAAACTGTATAACATTTGATCAATCTTTGATTTGTTCTGTAACGGTACATGAAATGTGTGACGCTCTGGCTGACAAGGAATATGGCATTTTATTCATTGCGTTTATCATATGAAGTATTCACTAAGTGGTTTAAGTCTTAATTCCACGCGAATGTTGGACGACGTTGACGACAGTGAAATGTTGAAAACAGGAAGAAAACAGAATCCACATGATATCTGAATTTTTTTAAAAACCTTCCCGGTGTGATAATGTTTTAGAAAATATTCTAAACAAAGTTATGTATCACAGATATGTAGTGGATATTTTTAATGAAAATGTCAGCTCAATTCTTTCAACAAAAAAGACATACCCCCAACCAAACCCCTTGCAATGTTTTATCATTATCATGTCTTGTTCATTACATATGCAATTGCGACTTTTGAAATGGTATTAGTATTGACTCAAAGAAGATCTTATTTAAAATTTTTTTCCCAAACACTTGTGTGTATGCTCAGGTGCAGATTCAGTTTGTACATCTAAAGAATATTTGCTTGTTTTGTGTGTATTCTCTAGATTATGACCGTGACTACGTGAATTATTAAACTATAAATGTTACACACGGTGCCCGAGCTGGCCTGGTCCACGCGACATATACCTGTTATGTACATTAATATCGTTACTTTCAGGGCTAATCCCACGGCTAAAAGCCGGTTAAGGGTTAAATCGGTGTTCTTGTCAATAAAGCGCGAAGCCGTTAAAACAACCATTTATCAGATATTACCTTGTTCATGAAAGGAATACAATATTATTGATGTCCCGCCCATTTAGTGGGTCAGTGGGTTAGTCGGGCGGGAGTATAAAGCTGTGTGTGACCATATATGTAATTTAGAGATATACACAACATGACAGTCCATTCCGCCTGTATATTGACTATAAACCGATACAGCCACACAACTTAATGACACGCTTCATCGTTATTTCTCTGTAGGATCACGATATTAAATGCTTCGCTGCGCAATAGAATATTTGATTCACAGTCGATGCTCGAAATATGAATTTGATATGCACGTTTAACAGATTTCTAGTTTACAATGATGGATATGGGTCAGAGTGATGACAGAGATATGACAACAGCTCCGATGGCCCCTACGCATTTACGCAGAAACTGTTCCAGCCAGTGCAAACAGTGAACTCGCCACAAATACAACTGTTGTTATGATGATTAATGTGTTTCAGTACAAGTGGAATGGAATAATTACGAGTATTGCCCCATATTGTAAGGTTCCAAGGGATATATATGTTGAGGCGCAGAACCCTTGTCTCTATGCCCGAAGTGGCTCCCGCTGGATCAGCTGTTGTCTATGGGCGTATTGCTTCATGCAACAGAACATGTCGATACGCTCTGTCGTAAACAACCATATATGAATAGATAATCACATAATATTTAGGCAGTACACTTTGGTCGTAGGGTACAGTCTATCGGTGCGTGCCCACAACTGACTGGATACACTGTTGGGCTGATCTTTTCTACACAAATTACATTAATTAAGCAAATCCCGGGCGATCGTAATGTACTCGCTCACCCCGGCGGAGGATGATGAAATGCACTGAATGACCTTGCTGTATTAAATGGAGAATGCGTTAGTGTATGTTAATAATGATTTATTTGAATTCATGTAGAACACGGTGCAGTTGGCTTTTGTTGTCTACATTAATAAGTCCGCAGTTGGTGTAGTATATTTATAGTTCCAATGACAACGTAACCACATTGACAGATGTACATACATATATAGCCTTGTAAGTTCATGAGGGACTATGCAAGTTGCTAGCACATATATTTATCACAGTTCCCGATCATTCATCTATCTCAGTGGCCATATATTCACGAGACTTGTGTTCGCGTCAAAATACGAATATGTTGTGTAAGGCCAAGGATGTTGCAGTAATGCAACTTTGTAAATGTGAAAACCGACATGGGTTGCTGAGCGCTGCGATAGAGTGAGTGAGTTGGGTTTAACGCTGTTTGGAACAATATTTCCCATACTTCAGGTTTACTTCTGTTGTGACACCCTCGAACACGATGTGGTTCTGACAAATCAAGGGACATTATATGGATGAATCTATCATCCACGGAGAGATGATATAGTAGGAAGTCTATAACTGGCAAGTGTTTTTAATTTAAATTATTTTTTTATCCCTTTTGTAAACGATTTATCAGTTTCATTCTCTAACTCGGTCATTCATTCATGCCTGACATTAGTTTGTTTTAAAGGTGAGAAACTGGATGTAAGCCTGTGCATTTATGGACAAAAGATATAATGAAACAAATATCTGTGCAGCATAAAGACGGGTTTATATAATATATGAATCTGCAGTTTCTTACACGTAGACACTGACTGAAACATTGTGAATTTTTTTCTTCTCTGCACTTTACTAATTCTTTCAAAGAAACGATACTTGGGCGTGTTCTTCAATCAGATGTCCCCGTGGTCGAACAGATCTCATATAAATATTCAACTCTAGGAATTTATCGTTTTCCAGTTTTAAGCTAATCATTTAACCAGACGGAGAGAGGCCCGGCGATGTCCACTCCTATACAGCTATAGCAGTAATCATAAGGACACCCTCATAACGTCGGAGGTACCGTCGACAACGTTCCTCGAGACCATTTCATATGATTACAGACAGACAGATTATCTTTTTCAGTCTCGCCTCAACATTACATTGCATATAGGTCCATGAACTAAGATATAAACAGTATAAACAGATAAGCCACTCTGTACAGGGTTATGAGAGAGTAGTTACAAGATGTAAATAAAACTAAGAACATATGATTACTTTAAAAGAAGTGTATACTTATAAATATAAAATACATGAAAATATACATTATATAAATACATAAAGATTAAAAGGTACAAAAGATGTAAATAGTTATGAAAAGATATTATCACAAGTTAAACATGATATAAAATGGAAGTGCGAAGATCTAAAATATTTTTGCAGCTCTTGGCCGCTGTAAAAATCACCTCAGACGAGGAGAGTATAAAACCAACGTTCTTGATATCATATAGAGGTTTAAACAGTCAGGACAAGCTAAAATACATCTGTTGTAAACGACATCTCTTTGTTCTTGGTATATTGGCCAGTGTAATAGCACATGCATTGCGTCCCCTATGATGTGATGTTACCTTCACACATTCACCTAGTCCTTAGTCTCAACTCCATTTTATTTATTTATTTATTGTATTTGATTATTTCAAGTATTATTTTAAACTACAAACCAGTTCCATGTGTGTTCTTGATACACCAGCCTCTTGTGATGTCCGTATTAGGTGTGTGTTTACAGGTGGAGACGGCAGTAAACACCCGAGTCAATGTACTCGGTGACCTGATGGTCTTCTCCACATATTTAATACTCTACATATTTTTTTTAATAAGCAGAAAAGATTGGGTTACAATTTGAATTGAAAATGAGAAGATAATACCTCTGTTGGTTATATGATTATCGTTGTGCACTCGAGCAACGCCGATATATGTATCATTATGTACATTGCTTTCAGTACCACCACAGCTTGTCAGGCCGATGTTTTACAACCCACTAGCTTCACCTGCTACATATTGTCTGTCAGTAGCTACCACGTCGTTTATTGACGATATGCTTCAAATGGATTATAATAGTGCATGTTCCGTGGTCTCCTTTCATTATATGTTTGAAATGATTTGTAAGTGCATCAACAATTTGTTTCATTGTAGGTAGTAATTTGATTGTGATGTTTTATTTCGACTTCTACAACTGTACTGTTAGCCTGTCATACAGACGGACCTTGAAACAAACATATCCAAGAGAACCCATGGAAGTCTAGAATGTGTGTCAAGTCTAGATTTTCACAGTTTCTGAAAATTAAGAAAGTCTCAGGGCTACTTTTCATTATATTATTTTTTTATTGTGAACTGGTTTTTTCTGTAAAATATGTTCATTTCAGGGCCACGTTGTTAGTCTACTGTGATGTATGTGACAAGTTTTACTTGGCCTTTGTGGAATCGGTTTGATTGTGAGTTCAGTCAGGGCTTGGTTTTCTCTCCAAGATGGACCTTTGAGGCTTGTGGTACCCTAGAATTAAGACATCATCCCTCGGGTAATAAGAAACAAATTTGACAAAACTCGGTCTTCTTGTTGGATTAAAAATTATGCAAGTACAAATGTTTTTCAATGCAATTACGAAATACCGTCTTGACTCCAGCGAAACTCGCAGTCGGCGCTGTAGGATAACACTGGACGTATATCATCAAGGGATACTTTGCAAGTGTGAGACACATACCGGGCAACTGAGATATATTTATCATAATTTCAGTCGTGAAAAAGGGTATTTGTTGTAAAATAAGTACGTTCATTCGTTAGCGTACGGCCAGATCATTAGCATACAGTCAGGTCATTAGCATACAGTCAGGTCATTAGCATACAGTCAGGTCATTAGCATATATATGGGCGTGACACGGCAAGATCACGAGAAACAACATATTGAGATGACAATGTGTGTGAACTAAACACATTCCTCCTATCTGTGATCCGGTGTGAACTTTCTACTTTTATCCAGCCCTTGAATGTTTAGTTAATTCGAGATGACGTGACGTCACGTGTTTACTTATAACGCCTTCACCGGTATCTTATTCACATCTATGTTTTCAGGAACACGCGATCACGATGACCGACTCGGACACACGGACCCAGATTGACCACACCCATGACATTCTGACAGCCAATCTGCCTCATCCCGGTCAAGCCAAACCCGACCCACGGCTGCAGCAAGCAGTGAACGAGGCGTGTCGCATGCATCAAGTTACTCCCATCCTCAAGGAAGAACTGAGAGCAGCGATAATGTTGAGGCGACTGTCAAGCGGTCAAGGGGAGATAACCCACGAGGAGACACACTCGCAGGTGTACGAGGTGCGATGACTCTTTTTCTTTCCTTTTGAATTTCAGAGCAGTCGGAAAAATAATAGTAGTAATGCTAAACAGCAGCAGTAGCAGCAGCAGCAGCAGCAGCAGCAGTAGTAGTAGTAGTAGTAGTAGTAGTAGTAGTAGTAGTAGTAGTAGTAGCAGTAGTAGCAAGAGTAGTAGGCACTGCCTCGTTATCTTACATTCGTATCTTGGAGAAGTCTTTCAGCCTTAAATAATAAAATTAAGCTTTTAAACAACAAAGTGTTCTTCGTCGTAGTTGTTTTACATTTATGAATAAAAATAACCCACAAAATAATAGATTATTAAAACACAATCAACGCACATAAGAAACGCGGATATAACTATTGTTTGAGGGAAATTAATTTGTGTGTTATTAACAATTTGTAAATAATTCACATATCCTTTGACAAGAGACTGACTGTATCTATTCCATCAATGCATGGTAATGAAACCTTTGTCCATTTCAAACGACTGTTCATCAGCATCACCAGTACACCCTGGCTACGCTCCACTGGACCGCGGTTGATTGCCAGCGTTATTCCTCCCCATTTATAAATAAATTAACATACAAGTCAGAAATAAGACATACACACGGAATTGGAACAGAGAGACTCCGTCAACAAGAATACCTCTCATTCTTCCGTGGAAGGACACTTGAGAGGTTTTCTCTTTGAGTTGACTGGATGTCGGTCAGGATTAGAAATGATAAAGAGACAACAGAGAATGATTTTATCGCCAGTACAATAGCCCGCTATCGACATGAGGCAGTTGTAGTGTAAATATTTACTTATATAGTCGCTATGGTAATTACAATACCAATGCCGTGCGTGTACGTGTTCCAGCGCTGCATGCAGCCATGTTCTGACTGTGTGACGGCGGCCCTGCGATATATGACACACGATGTAGGGGTGCGATCACACGATATTAACAAAGTCACATGAACACCATGTTTGGAGCACCATTCCGACCAGTACAGGTTGCTGGGAGGCCCCCATAGTCCTCCTCCTACTGCTACTACTACTACTACTACTACTACTACTACTACTACTACTACTACTACTACTACTACTGCTACTGCTACTGCTACTACTACTACTACTACTACTACTACTACTACTACTACTACTACTACTCTACTACTGCTACTGCTACTACTACTGCTACTACTACTACTACTGCACTGCTACTACTACTACTACTACTACTACTACCACGATGTACTGCTACTCTACTACGATGTATCAATGGTCGCATCAGATGTGATGGTCGCATCAGATGTGATATGTTGCTATTACAATTTTTATTTTCATTCTTAGAGAACACTTGAATAGTCTGCAAACTAGGTCTGCTGCTTTTTAAAATCATGTACGTGTATTTATTTCTCTCACGACTAACTGGCGTGTTGAATCCAGATCCAAAGTGAAGAGTAGTGTCCTTTATCTGTCACAATGAGAAGAGTAGTGTCCCTTATCTGTCACAATGAGAAGAGTAGTGTCCCTTATCTGTCACAGTGAGAAGAGTAGTGTCCCTTATCTGCCACAATGAGAAGAGTAGAGTCCCTTATCTGTCACAATGAGAAGAGTAGTGTCCCTTATCTGTCACAATGAGAAGAGTAGTGTCCCTTATCTGTCACAATGAGAAGAGTAGTGTCCCTTATCTGTCACAGTGAGAAGAGTAGTGTCCCTTATCTGCCACAATGAGAAGAGTAGAGTCACAATGAGAAGAGTCCCTTTATCTGTCACAATGAGAAGAGTAGTGTCCCTTATCTGTCACAATGAGAAGAGTAGTGTCCCTTATCTGTCACAATGAGAAGAGTAGTGTCCCTTATCTGTCACAATGAGAAGAGTAGTGTCCCTTATCTGTCACAATGAGAAGAGTAGTGTCCCTACGTACGGAGCTCATCGTAGACTTCAAGCTGACACGCTATAACTGCCTCATCACTGACTGTTCTCATTATGTTAAGCCGTCTATTTGTACCATGTACCCCATGTCCCCACTCCGTCACTACCGCACCCCCTTGCATCCTCCCACCCTCATACCTTGCACCAACCCACCGACTCACTCCCGGTGTCTGTCTGCAGTTGACAGCCGACGAGGTGGCGAAGCAGGAACGGAGACGTGCACAGAACCGCGTGGCAGCACAAAGATGTCGGAAGAAGAAACGACAGGAACAGGACAAATTCCTTCAGGTACTCCACTTTCCAAAACACACTCTCTCTCTCTCACAAGCATCATATCGACACTTTGCCTTAGAATCGCGATCGCACCGATACTTATCAGGATAATATTGATGAACCAAATGCATGAAGCGCAGAAATCCGATGTGCAGAGTTGCGCCCCTTACAGTCAACAGGATACGATGGCCATGGGTTCGAATCAAGAAACGTCCCGACTGTGATTACCAGCTTGTAAATGAAAAAGTGATCGAAAAACGTCATAAAATATACGGTTTTTATGTCACCCAGGATGTCTCTGAATTCTGTATATCATCCTTGAAAACGTTTTAAACCATAAACTGGTTTAAGCCTAGTCGTGAAATCCCATCTCTTTGACACAAATATGATGCGGTATTGTCTTTTCAGTTATTCTCAGAGCAAAACAACAAGCGACAAAAACTGGAGGAAGAAGTGTCTGAACTACGAGAGGAGAAGCGCCGCCTGGAGGCCATGCTTGTACACCACATGCTGACACGCGCATGTCATAAAGGTCACGTGACACCTCCCCAGAATGTCCGATCTGCTTCATTTTCCCCGGGGATCTCAAGTCACTCGTCAGAGGATGAGAGCTTCTATGACTTCTTTCAGGATGACACTAAGAAATTCCTTCCTGTCGAAACATCGGTGAACCTGCTCTCACACGACCTTGAGTCTGAGCTACCGGGAGAAGAAAGCTCCATGATATACAACCTCGACAATCGCCATTTCTTGGCCGATCTCAGTAATGACTAGAGACTTTTGTAGTTAGTTGTGCTGCTGTTTACAATACCTGTACCTCATTCAAATCCTCTATTTTGTAACAAGGGAGTTTGTTACCGCATTACACAGTGATATTAATCGCCAGGTGCGATGTTGTTTATGTATATGCAAATGTTTAGTTTGGAATGCGATATCTGACGAGTGGCTGATTTTGTGAGAGTTTCAGAGATGGATTAAACTGTTTATTACCGAATGTGTTTTACTTTGTGCTTTTTCTTAACAAATGCACGCGAGGACTGAACATAGCTGGCTGAACTCGATACATACCTCACTGGTTGCCATTAAAATGTTCCGTTCTGAACAGGGTGAAACAGCAGAAACTTGGGGCTTATTAATATGCCGTGTACCCTCACGAACAACTGAAATACACTACCATGACAGACTGACAGATCAGTTCACAAACACTGGGCATGTGTTTCCAATATACGTAGCTCTAATATATACAATATTAGCATTATATAACATCAGAATTGAAGATTGTTAGAAAGACGGAATATATACATAGAGAAGCATCAGGACACGGAGTTTCACATACATTTAAATCTGTTACCACACTATGTACATCGTGATTCCACAGTACATGTTCACTACATGTGAGATACGCCTACTCTAGGAACATGTTCATTACAGTTCAGATACGTCTGTCCTATGGACATGTTCACTGCATGTGAGATACGCCTACACTATGGACATGCTCACAATAGGTGAGATACGCCTACACTATGGACATGTTCACTATAGGTGAGATACGCCTACACTATGGACATGTTCGCTACAGGTAAGATACCCCTTCACTATGGACATGTTCACTGCATGTGAGATACGCCTACACTATGGACACGTTCACTGCAGGTGAGATACGCCTACACTATGGACATGTCCACTACAGGTGAGATACGCCTACACTATGGACACGTTCACTGCAGGTGAGATACGCCTACACTATGGACATGTTCACTACAGGTGAGATACGCTTACATTATGGACATGTTCACTGAAGGTGAGATACGCCTACACTATGGACATGTTCACTGAAGGTGAGATACGCCTTCACTATGGACATGCTCACTACAGGTGAGATACGCCTACACTATGGACATGTTCACTACAGGTGAGATACGCCTACACTATGGACATGTTCACTGCAGGTGAGATACGATATGGGCGGTGGTGTAGCCTAGTGGTTAAACTGTCCGCTCGTGACGCCGAAGTCCCGGGTTAGAATCCCCACAAGGGTACAATGTGTGAACCCAGTTTCTGGTGTCCCCCGCTGTGATATTGCTGGAATATTGCTAAAAACGGCATAAAACCATACTCACTCAATCACTCACTGAGATACGATATTGTACAATATCGCCATGACAGGGCCCAGCTTGATCTTATAAATATTACAATCACTCCATTATTGTTCTTGCATGTTGATAAATGTACAATGTCATTCTATTCAGTGGTAAAAATAGTGGAGAAATATCAAGCAATCCTGTATGAATTGAGTAATTGTGTAAACAGATTATAGTACTTACTTAAACCAAGGGGGGATAGGTAGGAACCTATTTAGTGGAGTGATCTGATTTCAACACGCCAGATTGAGTTAGTTGGTGAATGTATTCCAGGTGATGAAATGACGAGGCGATGCAGGTAACGGGGGTTTGCAGGTAGGGTGGAGGCACATACTGTAAAATAACCTGGTAGAACACGATTATAACACCCGTGTCCCACTACACAGATTCCTGGACATTGTGTACCTGCTAATACTTGATGAAAGGGAGAGATATACATGCAGCAGTTTGCGGTGAATGTATGTATGTACATATCGATTCAGGAAAACAATCATCTGTGTACAATACTGCACAGTCTGCACATACAGGCTCAGCACCAGTACATCTGCACCCAGCACATCTCCAACCACCGAGAGTTGCGTACACTGCACAACAGCTGTACAACACATGGCAACGGTGGAGTAGAACACGTCTGGGTCATCGTTGCACAGAGTGTCGTAGCGGGACTACACTCGTGTGCAGTGACGTGTCTCGGTGATAACACAAGTTGCAAAACGTCGGCATTTTAATTAATATAATGTTGTACTGATCAGAACGACACCTCTCACTCTGAAGTCAGTCTTCTATTATTACAACAGCAACAATCTGCGCTTCTATTGCTGCAACACACTACAGTTCCTATTGCTACAACAGCAACATATAGCAGCTTCTATTGCTACAACAGCAACATATAGCAGCTTCTATTGCTACAACAGCAACATATAGCAGCTTCTATTACTACAACAGCAACATAAAGCAGCTTCTATTGCTACAACAGCAACATAAAGCAGCTTCTATTGCTGCAACACACTACAGTTTCTATTGCTACAACAGCAACATATAGCAGCTTCTATTGCTACAACAGCAACATAAAGCAGTCTCTATTACTACAACAGCAACATATAGCAGCTTCTATTGCTACAACAGCAACATAAAGCAGCTTCTATTGTTACAACAGCAACATAAAGCAGCTTCTATTGCTACAACAGCAACATAAAGCAGCTTCTATTGTTACAACAGCAACATATAGCAGCTTCTATTGCTACAATAGCAACATATAGCAGCTTCCATTGCTACAATAGCAACATATACCAGCTTCTATTACTACAACAGCAACATATAGCAGCTTCTATTGCTACAATAGTAACATATAGCAGCTTCTATTCCTGCAACACACTACAGTTTCTATTGCTACAACAGCAACATATAGCAGTTACTATTGCTACAACAACAACAAATAGCAGTTTCTATTGCTACAACAGCAACATAAAGCAGCTTCTATTGCTACAACAGCAACATATAGCAGCTTCTATTACTACAACAGCAACATATAGCAGCTTCTATTGCTGCAACACACTACAGTTTCTATTGCTACAACAGCAACATAAAGCAACTTCTATTGCTACAACAGCAACATATAGCAGCTTCTATTGCTACAATGGCAACATAAAGCAACTTCTATTACTACAACAGCAACATATAGCAACTTCTATTGCTACAATGGCAACATATAGCAGCTTCTAGCAACTTCTATTGCTACAATAGCAACATAAAGCAGCTTCTATTGCTACAATAGCAACATAAAGCAACTTCTATTACTACAATGGCAACATAAAGCAACTTCTATTGCTACAATGGCAACATAAAGCAACTTCTATTGCTACAATAGCAACATATAAGCAACTTCTATTGCTACAATAGCAACATAAAGCAGCTTCTATTGCTACAACAGCAACATAAAGCAACTTCTATTGCTACAATGGCAACATAAAGCAGCTTCTATTGCTACAACAGCAACATAAAGCAACTTCTATTGCTACAATAGCAACATATAGCAACTTCTATTGCTACAATAGCAACATATAGCAACTTCTATTACTACAACAGCAACATATGGCAACTTCTATTGCTACAATAGCAACATAAAGCAACTTCTATTGCTACAATAGCAACATATAGCAACTTCTATTACTACAATGGCAACATAAAGCAACTTCTATTGCTACAATAGCAACATAAAGCAACTTCTATTACTACAACAGCTATGTTACTGCAACATAAACTTAAAGCAACTTCTATTGCTACAATAGCAACATAAAGCAACTTCTATTGCTACAACAGCAACATATAGCAACTTCTATTGCTACAATAGCAACATAAAGCAACTTCTATTGCTACAATAGCAACATATAGCAGCTTCTATTACTACAATGGCAACATAAAGCAACTTCTATTGCTACAATAGCAACATATAGCACCTTCTATTGCTACAATAGCAACATATAGCAACTTCTATTACTACAACAGCAACATAAAGCAACTTCTATTGCTACAATAGCAACATAAAGCAACTTCTATTGCTACAACAGCAACATATAGCAACTTCTATTGCTACAATAGCAACATAAAGCAACTTCTATTGCTACAATAGCAACATATAGCAACTTCTATTGCTACAATGGCAACATAAAGCAACTTCTATTGCTACAATAGCAACATAAAGCAACTTCTATTGCTACAATGGCAACATAAAGCAACTTCTATTGCTACAACAGCAACATAAAGCAACTTCTATTGCTACAATGGCAACATAAAGCAGCTTCTATTGCTACAATAGCAACATAACATAAAGCAACTTCTATTGCTACAATAGCAACTTCTTCTATTACTACAACGGCAACATAAAGCAACTTCTATTACTACAATAGCAACATAAAGCAACTTCTATTGCTACAATGGCAACATAAAGCAACTTCTATTGCTACAATGGCAACATAAAGCAACTTCTATTGCTACAATGGCAACATAAAGCAACTTCTATTGCTACAATAGCAACATATAGCAACTTCTATTGCTACAATAGCAACATAAAGCAACTTCTATTGCTACAACAGCAACATAAAGCAACTTCTATTGCTACAATGGCAACATAAAGCAACTTCTATTAGCTACAACAGCAACATAAAGCAACTTCTATTGCTACAATAGCAACATAAAGCAACTTCTATTGCTACAATAGCAACATATAGCAACTTCTATTACTACAACAGCAACATATAGCAACTTCTATTGCTACAACAGCAACATATAGCAGCTTCTATTGCTACAATAGCAACATAAAGCAACTTCTATTGCTACAATAGCAACATATAGCAACTTCTATTACTACAATGGCAACATAAAGCAACTTCTATTGCTACAATAGCAACATAAAGCAGCTTCTATTGCTACAACAGCAACATATAGCAACTTCTATTGCTACAATAGCAACATAAAGCAACTTCTATTGCTACAATAGCAACATGTAGCAACTTCTATTACTACAACAGCAACATAACGCAACTTCTATTGCTACAATAGCAACATAAAGCAGCTTCTATTGCTACAACAGCAACATATATCAACTTCTATTGCTACAATAGCAACATAAAGCAACTTCTATTGCTACAATAGCAACATAAAGCAACTTCTATTGCTACAATAGCAACATATAGCAACTTCTATTACTACAACAGCAATGTTACTGCAACAGCAACTTAAAGCAACTTCTATTGCTACAATAGCAACATAAAGCAACTTCTATTGCTACAACGGCAACATAAAGCAACTTCTATTGCTACAATAACAACATATAGCATCTTCTATTACTACAATGGCAACATAAAGCAACTTCTATTGCTACAATAGCAACATAAAGCAACTTCTATTGATACAACAGCAACATAAAGCAACTTATATTACTACAACAGGAACATAACGCAACTTCTATTACTACAACAGCAACTTAAAGCAACTTCTGTTACTACAACAGCAACTTAAAGCAACTTCTGTTACTACAACAGGAACATAGAGCAACTTCTATTGCTACAACAGCAATATACTACATTTGCTAAATGGGCTATGATGTATTGATATATTATGATGTAACTGAATAGGTAAATCAAAAGAAAATCCGAAATAGGTGAATATGCAAATATCACCACATGATGGCATTCGACATATCCGTCCACTTCAAGATCTTAGATTTAAAAGAAAGACCTTATTTACTCCTGAGTCGAGACTATTGATAGACCCCTAAACAACACAAATCGATGTCAACGGCGCCTTTTGAGACAGTGGGCGTTTCTCTCACAAAGGAAGAATCCATTTTCAATGTACAGGGGGGCTTTGGAGTGTGCAGCAAAAGTTGTCGCTGCAACTTCTCGAACTTCCACCCTGTGTTGTTATCGACTGCCCTGTCTATGCAGATCTGTGTAAATCATGTGTCAGAGATGTAATGCATAACGCTGTTGCGAAGATATTGACACGAAGGCGTGGGTGTGCAAAACCCAGGTGAGCGTTTCCGAGAAATCGACACGTTATACACTATCAAGTGATCTTTGATCACATGCCAAGGATAGTTTGTACCCAAAGCTTCTTCCTGGTTCCCGCAGTCACAGCCATGGTTATAAACTGACCATGTCTCCATGCATACCGCGGAATATACCCAGGGACGTTCTACATGCGTGTGCCAATGTAAGTATCTTCGTAGTTCAATCACAGGATTATTAACTAAGATTGAGCGGGTAAAAATAATACCAGCACGATGCGTGTAAGTTGGGGCACGGCCGCAAAACCTGTCCCGCTGAAAATATACATTTCTCAAATTTATTCTGCTGGTTCGAGCTGCATTGAAGGTGTCACCCGATCAAGGGGGAATAACTCATGTTTACTAAACCAATTGTTTCACAGCAAAATACCGATCTCTGTGATGTAGATGAGTTGGATCTCCTGTTGGTAATGTACATGAACTGGATCTCCTGTTGGTAATGTACATGAACTGGATCTCCTGTTGGTCATGTACATGAACTGGATCTCCTGTTGGTCATGTACATGAACTGGATCTCCTGGTGGTAATGTACATGAACTGGATCTCCTGGTGGTCATGTACATGAACTGGATCTCCTGTTGGTCATGTACATGAACTGGATCTCCTGTTGGTCATGTACATGAACTGGATCTCCTGTTGGTCATGTACATGAACTTTAAGCCCATTTCTGGTGTCCCCCGCCGTGATATTGCTGGAATATTGCTAAAAGCGGCGTAAAACTAAACTCTGTCAGTCAGTCATGTACATGAACTGGATCTCCTGTTGGTCATGTAAATGAACTGGATCTCCTGGTGGTCATGTACATGAACTGGATCTCCTGTTGGTCATGTACATGAACTGGATCTCCTGTTGGTCATGTACATGAACTGGATCTCCTGTTGGTCATGTACATGAACTGGATCTCCTGTTGGTCATGTACATGAACTGGATCTCCTGTTGGTCATGTACATGAACTGGATCTCCTGTTGGTCATGTACATGAACTGGTGCTCCGATTGACTGTTGAGGCACAGATAATTACTATTTTAAGGAAGTAATTAAAACTTCATTCTGATATATATATTAACTAGGGCGTGTTTGAAATCATGAACAATCGACTACATATGTTCTGAATATATTATGCTATTCATCAATTTGTTTTTTTGTCAAACTGAAGTATGTATTCGATGTATTATATAGAGTTATATAGGTTATATACTTATAAACCAGTGTTACAGTATACATAATAAAGACGACTGGATAATTAGTTCGATGTACGAACTTCATAATTACTGTAAACTATTCATATCATACATATCATATATATATATATATATATATATATATCTCTCTATATATATATATATATATATATATATATATATATATATATATATATATATATATATATATATATATATATATATATATAATTATCATCAGCAATCAGTGGTTCCACAGACCCAGACCCACAAACACAGTCATGAGACAGGCCATATTGAATAACACATTTACCCACATGTTTCCAACCATACAACATGCATCTGTACAGGTAGCCTAACGGTTGCATTTGTGACACATGGTATCGCGCCTAACGACACAGGACATCCACACGTTCATCATAACTTTCAAATATGAGACGATTTCTGGGAATGTTCCACTCTACCTTGCACACAGGTCAAGGTTTCAAATCTAGCGGAGATACAAAAAAAATTTCACTGCCCGGTTTGAAAGGCCCAGACTTAAATTCCCCAGGAGAGAGTGGGCGGCGCTACTCGACTGCAGCCCTGTTTGATTTATGTCAAGCAAATGAAAAAATGGGACGTAACCTACAGCTTACAGCCGTTATCAAAACCCTGCTTGAAAGCACATGCGATCAAAAACAATATAGCACCTTGCCTTTAATTGTGTGTTTCCTTCATTTCCACCGTCAAGTATGAGTGACTTTATGCTTATAGGCCCAGTATATTTCTGAAGAATTACAGAACAATTGTAATATTTCACACACGTGACCCACCTGATACCAGAGGCTCTCCACGATATCGAACACATGTTTATATTTGTCTGAATTATATTATATCCATAAAGATACAATTTAATTATTATACAAAGATAATATAAACATACCATGTGGACTTTTAGAAGGGCGTTACGGAAAGCTGTGTTGAAATGTGACACAATCCGCTCTGGACATTGACTGTGGATGTATTGAATGCGAGACTGAGGGGTGTGAGATAATACTGGCTGTCTCTTGACACCATCGACACGTTACAATGTATGTACACCCGGGAATGCTTATCACCACTACCTGCATGAAAGTGTCAGCGCGACCTGATAACAGTAAACACATCAATATACCCTCTGGTTTAATATACGGGATTTATCATCAGGTGGGAGACACAAGGAGGAAGTACGGTCCCCCAAACATGGTAAAGAAGGATATACTGTACCCTAACATTATAAACAAGGATGTACTAACTCTAACATTGTAAACAAGGATATAATGTACCCTAACATTATAAACAAGGATGTACTGTACCCTAACATTGTAAACAAGGATTTACTGTACCCTAACATTGTAAACAAGGATGTACTGTACCCTAACATTGTAAACAAGGATGTACTGTTCCCTAACACTATAAACAAGGATATACTGACTCCTAACATTATAAACAAGGGTGTACTGTACCCTAACATTGTAAACAAGGATGTACTGTACCCTAACATTGTAAACAAGGATGTGCTGTACCCTAACACTATAAACAAGGATGGATTGTCCCCTAACAGTGTAAACAAGGATAAACTGTCTCCTAACATTGTAAACAAGGATGTACTGTCCCCTAACATTGTAAACAAGGATATACTGTCTCCTAACATTGTAAACAAGGATGTACTGTACCCTAACATTGTAAACAACGATGGATTGTCCCCTAACATTGTAAGCAAGGATATACAGTCTCCCAAACTTTGTAAACAAGGATATACTGTCTCCCAAACATTGTCAACAAGGATATACTGTACCCTAACATTATAAACAAGGATGGATTGTCCCCTAACATTGTAAACAAGGATATACTGTACCCTAACATTATAAACAAGGAAGTACTCTCCCCTAACATTGTAAACAAGGATGGATTGTCCCCTAACATTGTAAACAAGGATATACTGTCTCCCAAACATTGTAAAGAAGGATGTACTGTCCCGTAACATTGTAAACAAGGATATACTGTCCCCTAACATTATAAACAAGGATGTACTGTACCCTAACATTGTAAACAAGGATGGATTGTCCCCTAACATTATAAACAAGGAAGTACTCTCCCCTAACATTGTAAACAAGGATGGATAGTCCCCTAACATTGTAAACAAGGTTTTACTGTCTCCTAACATTGTAAACAAGGATGTACTGTCCACTAACATTGTAAACAAGGATGGATTGTCCCCTAACATTGTAAACAAGGATGTACTGTCCCCTAACATTATAAACAAGGATGGATTGTCCCCTAACATTGTAAACAAGGATGGATTGTCCCCTAACATTGTAAACAAGGATATACTGTCTCCTAACATTGTAAACAAGGATATACTGTACCCTAACATTGTAAACAAGGATTTACTTTACTCTAACATTGTAAACAAGGATATACTGTCTCCCATACATTGTAAACAAGGATGTACTGTCCCCTAACATTAAAAACAAGGATGTACTGTACCCTAACATTGTAAACAAGGATGGATTGTCCCCTAACATTATAAACAAGGAAGTACTCTCCCCTAACATTGTAAACAAGGATGGATTGTCCCCTAACATTGTAAACAAGGATATACTGTCTCCCAAACATTGTAAACAAGGATGTACTGTCCCCTAACATTATAAACAAGGATATACTGTCCCCTAACATTATAAACAAGGATGTACTGTACCCTAACATTGTAAACAAGGATGGATTGTCCCCTAACATTGTAAACAAGGATGTACTGTCCTCTAACATTGTAAACAAGGATGGATTGTCCCCTAACATTGTAAACAAGGATTTACTGTCCCCTAACATTGTAAACAAGGATGAACTGTCCCCTAACATTGTAAACAAGGATGTACTGTCCCCTAACATTGTAAACAAGGATGGATTGTCCCCTAACATTGTAAACAAGGAAGTACTGTCTCCTAACATTGTCAACAAGGATGTACTGTACCTTAACATCATAAACAAGGATGGATTGTCCCCTAACATTGTAAACAAGGATATACTGTCTCCTAACATTGTAAACAAGGATATACTGTCTGCTAACATTGTAAAGAAGGATGTACTGTCCACTTACATTGTAAACAAGGATTTACCTTACTCTAACATTTTGAACAATGATATGCTGTACTCTAACATTGTAAACAAGGATTTACTGTACCCTAACATTGTAAACAAGGATATACTGTCCCCTAACATAATAAACACGGATGGACTGTCCCCTAAAATTGTAAACAAGGATTTACCTTACTCTAACATTGTAAACAAGGATGTACTGTCCACTAACAATGTAAACAAGGATGTACTGTACCCTAACATTGTACACAAGGATATACTGTACCCTAGCATTGTAAACAAGGATGTACTGCCCCTTAAAATTTTAAACAAGGATGTACTGTCCCCTTACATTGTACACAAGGATATACTGTACCCTATCATTGTAAACAAGGATGTACTGTACCCTAACATTGTAAACAAGGATGGATTGTCCCCTAACATTGTAAGAAAGGATTTACCTTACTCTAACATTGTAAACAAGGATATACTGTCTCCCAACATTGCAAACAAGGATATACTGTACCCTAATATTGTAAACAAGGGTGGATAGTCCCCTAACATTGTACACAAGGATATACTGTCTCCCAAACTTTGTAAACAAGAAAATACTGTTTCCCAAACATCGTAAACAAGGATATACTGTCTCCCAACATTGTAAACAAGGATATACTGTACCCTAATATTATAAACAAGGGTGGATTGTCCCCTAACATTGTAAACAAGGATATACTGTCTCCCAACATTGCAAACAAGGATATACTGTCTCCCAACATTGCAAACAAGGATATACTGTCTCCCAACATTGTAAACAAGGATATACTGTCTCCCAACATTGCAAACAAGGATATACATTTATCATCCAAAACTGTGTTCCACAGGAGATATCGCTTGTGTGAGATCAAACGATATATCCTAGGAGATATCGTTTTGACAGTAGATTGTGTACAATGCCCTGACAATGCTATGACGTCATGTACTTGATGACGTCACAATGCTATGACATCGCTGCACTGCAAGTCTAATGGCAGTACCATGTTCAGAGATGTACATTTTTCATTGAAAATTAATGAAGAGTGATTTTGGATGATAAATAGAATCTCACCCTCGTGTCTTCTGATATCAAATATATCAACACTCGTTGATAAAGTAAAAATATCCTCGGCAAGCCTCGGATATTTGTAACTTTATCAACTCGTGTTGATATAATTGATATCAGAAGACACTTGGGTGAGATTCTGTATGTACTGTCTCCCAACAATGTAAACAAGGATATACTGTGCCCCGAACATTGAAAACATGCATGTACTGTCCCCAGAATAGAGCTGTAAACCAATCTCTGAAAATCGGGTTCGACTAGGCAGTGCGTGCTTACTGGAAAATGGAATTGGGCCCAGTCTGGTTGTGCAAGGATCACGCGAAACCCTCTTGCTGCATTCATATATTTTAATCAGTAAATGATAATAATAACTCATTATTTCAGTATAAATTTCATAATCGTAATTTATTATGACCTTCTATAGTGGTTAAAGACATCCGGTTTATGATAATTTCAGCCATCTCCATATCTTATTATATGTTACATCGAGTGATCCATGCTTCACATTTCTATATGTCACAACTGTTGCTGATTTAGTTCCGAGAAAAATAACCTCAACGAAAGTATTGAAAGGACATATTTGGTAACTTCCCAAACATTACACAATGAATGGCCGGACGCAGCAGCGAGACGTTGTAAGTTGTTGCCGTTTCAACAGTTACTTCCGTGTGGAATTCATTCAGCTGTTACATGTATCATTTTAACACCCGGATTCATAAACCTGTGCAGCAGTAGTGGGACTGAATATCACGTACTGTGATGTATTTACTTTTAACCCAACCGATAAAAGACATCACAATTAAGTCAAACCTTTCACGAATGTCGTCATTGGATTTGACGTTTTGGTCACTGTAAAAGTCCCTTTCTTAACAACAACACACACACAAATGTTGTCATTGTCCGGTGAAATATATACTTCTCCTGGGCTTACAACAGCAGGCACATACTGATATCACCACCACCGTATTCATGGTGAGCGTCTACAAGGTTGAGCCATGATCCCCGTCAATAAATCAGATGATAACACTCCTTATTTTAACTGAAACAGGAAGTGCCACAATAGGAAATGCCCCTCCAGTTCATGAATAATTTTCTGTGGCCGTGAATAAACAAAACAATACTATGTGTAACTGTAATAAACAAATAATAGCATGTGTTCATTGAATAAACAAAACAATATTAAGTACTCTTTGAATAAACAAAACAATAGCATGTGCTCCTTGAATAAACAAAACAGCATGTGTCCATGTGTCCACTGAAAAAACATGTGCCCATCGAATAAACAACAAATAGCAAGTGCTCACAGAATAAATAAAACAATAGCATGTGCCCCTCTGTATCAAACATATAATAGTAAAACCCTTGCTAATTCACACTTTCTATTTTTGTATTTTAATATTTCCATGTAGAAATGTTATCGTTCGAAAAACGATTTTGAATATGCACATCTGGCTTCCGAAGACGATGGGTGTGGTGACATTATGGTGGTAATCTGATACAAGAAATCTGACCACAAATGAAGCTGGGCTTCCTTAACGCTTGCCGCGTGACTCATAGGAGTACCGATGCCAACGTTGTGCCACACAGGCACTAGGACAACAGGTACCCCGAGGACAACACTGTGCTACACAGGCACTAGGACACCTGGTACCCCGAGGACAACACTGTGCTACACAGGCACTAGGACACCAGGTACCCCGAGGACAACACTGTGCTGCACATGCACTAGGACACCTGGTACCCCGAGGACAACACTGTGTTACACAGGCACTAGGACACTTGGTACCCCGAGGACAACACTGTGTTACACAGGCACTAGGACACCTGGTACCTGAGGACAACACTGTGCTACACAGGCACTAGGACACCTGGTACCCCGAGGACAACACTGTGCTACACAGGCACTAGGACACCAGGTACCCCGAGGACAACACTGTGCTGCACATGCACTAGGACACCTGGTACCCCGAGGACAACACTGTGTTACACAGGCACTAGGACACTTGGTACCCCGAGGACAACACTGTGCTACACAGGCACTAGGACACCAAGCTCCCAACAGGCACTAGGACACCAGGTACCTAAAAGGCACTAGGACACCAAGCTCCCAACAGGCATACTACCACAACCTGCACGTCAGCAATATTTCCTCTCTCACCACTCGGGGACCACATAGATGCGTCACATAGCATATAACGAATATTCGGATATCACGAATCACAATGTAATTTCTGTGTAGTGGCAATACCGTTGCGAACCTTGCCTGTGACGTCAATTTAACGAGGGTTTGTTGAAATTTGATTTGTGCCCAGTTTTAAGTAAACAGTGAAATATACAAGGACACACATGACATAACAACACAAATATCTTGATTCCTGTAGATCGTACCTAGATCATATCACATGATTCGTATTCATCATGATACACAAGCAAACGTAGCGACAATGGCGACCATCCATCATTGTTCATATATAGATTCCAGGCGGTCACTATAGTACAAGGCCATGGGCGATGTCAGACCCGCCTTGGGCACAACTGCATAGAACGGAACCTGGGTTATCCGGATGAACATTGCCCATTTTAAAGACTCTCCTTATTAAACACACACGATATTCATGTTCGGTTAACGGTTCAAACCTTAATGTGTTGTCAGTATAGATACCAACAATGTACTCTTGTGTGTCGTCCACCCGGTAGTACCCAGCCTTGTTGTGAAGCTGTATATATGTATAGGCACACCTACCTGGATCTCGTCCTGCCCCTCCGTGCCCTCGTGAGGTAATCCATGATTAGATGCATTGTCAGCAAATGTCCATAGGACAACATCTGGCATTCACAGAAGGAACAACCTAACAAATGTTGAGAATAATCAGTTTCAAAACTGGGTTGAATCATTCATTCCTGACTAATTTTATTTCCGGGTTTGTGATTTCCTGGTCCGTTTATCCAGTATCAACACGGCAACATGACACACGGCAACATGACACACTTGTATCTCCGTATCAAGTCATGTGAAATTGATCTGTTTAAAGTGTGTGTATATTTTTGTGCGCATATGTCACGAAGTTCCTTTTATGGAGGACGGCTTACATCAATAGTAATTAGTCAATATATTCCGGTTCAATATGTCCTGGTAGTGATGGCCGCTTCCCTTTCAAATCTGCCGTGTAATCAGAATTCATTCAGTTATACATTATAATGAATGATGTATGTACCAGGAATGTTCGCTTTATCATACGAACCTAGCAGTGCATGCATTCTTGTGCATGTGTTAATATGCACGTCTGTGTATGCATGTGTATATGCACGTCTGTGAATGCATGTGTTAATATCATTATTATTTTATTATTATTATTGTTATAGGATATTTATATAGCACACATATCCACGCAACTATAGTCCGTTTGGCTCAAAAACGGACCGATGAATTGCAATCTAACTCGAAAACTAATACACATAAAATACTCAATGAAACGCCGATCATAATCAAAACATCATACCAACTCTGTGAGGTTTTTGCAGAATTTTTGTCCCAAAATAAAACAGTTCACTATTTGTTACACGCGAGGAGTGTAGAGAAAGGGACAGCCAGGTGTTCGCGAACGGATGGAGACGGCACAGCACAGGTTAATGAATAAATAACTTTGTCTGTGAACGTGCTTCTCGAACACCTGGCTGTCCCTTTCTCTGCACTCCTCCCTCGTAAAAAGTGAAGCGACGGACACAGGATATACGGACTGAGAATCAACAATTTATTACAGCCCGCGCGGGTACTGGAAAGGCGCGGACGCCACCCCGAAACTCGCCAAAGCCGCTCGAGTCTCGTAAGAGAAAGCCAAAGCCTGGCTTAAAAAACAGTTCATCTGGCAAGTCTACCTGCCGGCGCCTCAATACATCCCGAGAAGAAAATTCGACATTTCAACGCCGAATCGCGTCCACCAAGGCGACCTCCTGTTTCTCCCTCACGACAGGGTGAGGCGCAAAACCTACAACTGCGCCCTGACCGTCGTCGACGTCGCCAGTCGCTGTAAGGAAGCCGAACCGTTGACGACGAAAGATTCGAACGTAGTCGCCAAAGCCTTTGAACGCATATACAAACGCAGTCGCTTGACCTGGCCTGCCGTAATGCAAGTCGATCCCGGACGCGAGTCGATCCCGTGTCGCAGCTGCTGGCCAAGCACGACGTCCAGGTGAGACGAGGTATAGCGGGACCTCATCGTAGCCAAGCCATCTTTGAGAGATTCAATCGCACCCTAGCCGAACGCCTGTTCTCGCACCAATACTCGCAGGATTTAATCGATCCCGGAAACAGAAACACGGAATGGGTTGTACGCTTGCTACGAGTGGTGGATGTCATCAACAACGAAGTCACCAGACTCGTGGGCAAAAGACCCGTCGAAGCCATCAAAATGAAATCTGTCGAATCATCACCAGCGGCGGCGGCACGTCACGATAAAACAGAGAAAACATTACCGGACCGGGTCAGCGTTAGGTACTTGTACCAGCCGGGAGAATACGAGGGAGACAGCAGAAAACGCGCCACTGATCCGATATGGTCCATGAAAACCTACAACGTAGACCTTGTCGACATCAAAGGCGGCGAACCAGACCGCCGAGAGCATTCATCAGAGAGGTGTTGATGATCGTACCTCACGACACAGTCCCTTACACATCTCCCACCGTGTGATGATAGTTTCTCGTCATGATTTTTTATCAGTCTTGCATGCCTATTTTTCTGCTTAATGTAGCCAGCCAGCCAACCACCCGTACACCAAGCCGTGAGAGACACACGCACACGCACACGCACACGCACACGCACACGCACACGCACTGCGACTCGTCCGCCCACAGCTCTCGGAGGAGCAACCACCCCGAGGCGACCCGAGCCTTTTTCCCGACCGACCCCATGCTCACTTAAAAGTCAATATTTCAGACGCTATTCGACCGATTTTCATCAAATTTTGCATGCACCTCAGTAGTAGTATACACAATGGGGCGACAAGATTTTTAAATTTTGAGTCCTGGTCCCGTAGCCCCATTGTGCATACTACTCATGTATATGTGCACGTGTGTGTATGCATGTGTATGTGCACGTCTGTGTATGCATGCTTGTGTATGTGCGTCTGTGTATGCATGTATATGTGCATGTCTGTGTATGCATGTCTATATGCATGTATATGTCTGTGTATGCATGTATATGCAGGTCTGTGTGCATGTATATATGCAGGTCTGTGTATGCACGTCTGTGTATGCATGTGTATATGCAGGTCTGTGTATGCATGTGTATATGCAGGTCTGTGTATGCACGTCTGTGTATGCATGTATATATGCAGGTCTGTGTATGCATGTATATATGCAGGTCTGTGTATGCACGTCTGTGTATGCATGTATATATGCAGGTCTGTGTATGCATGTATATATGCAGGTCTGTGTATGCATGTATATATGCAGGTCTGTGTATGCACGTCTGTGTACGCATATGTATATGCAGGTCTTAAAAAAAACAATTCTAAACCCACAGGCCCGGAACTGGTGATGAAAAACTATAGAATCACAATCCAATTTAATCTCTGACACAGCGTCATACGATTCTGATGCAAGTAAGGGAAGCAACTCTCACAGTCGTGACTCGTACTTGGTTTGAGTTCATCATTCACTCCAATACACATTGTAGGGCTAATTCAATGGCAGTTTGTAATGTGCAGTTCAGTGCTAGCCGTCACCTTTACCACCCTGAAGGAACAATAGCTTCATGATGCGTTGTGTACATGTACATTTGGAGCATATATACCATAAACAACTTCTAGACAAGCAACTACGTATATATAAGACAAAGAAAATTACGCAGATGAACTGGCAACACAAACGTTTTCATGTTTGGTGTATGGGGAAACGTGCCCTTTTTCTACAGTCACAGTCGAGGTTTCTCAGCCGATACGTACGTAGGAGACGATATGCCATATACAAGATATGATACGTGTACAGCTCTGTCTTCGCCTGTACACATCCAAAATGTCTGACTCAACACATCATCTGTCTCAAGTCAAACTTTAAACTGTTAAATTCGCATCTTAATGCTGACACGAGGTGAAAGGGTAGTTGAGATATTTACTACATCGTGGCGTCATAAGGCATATGTCACTATAGTCTGAAACCCAAGCCGAATCCTGGATAAATGCTAAGTCCATTTTTTCAAGTTTCAACTGTCGCTTTCCTCGTCTCCCAGGCATCGTCAACAATATTATAAGGGAGCCATGAGCTACCGACACATATCAATAACTGTTGGCAAGGATTCTAGGACAGATAGATAGATATTCTTTATTTCCTCCAATTGAATGAAGATTACAATATGCAGTGATAATATATTTTACGTCAAATGATTATGATGGGTTAGTGATATAGTTAAGAACGTACATATACAAACAAGGTTTTAGGAGGTATCGTCATTTCCTTATAAAATGGCTTACATTAATTATTACTTTTGCCCACACATCTCTTTCTAGTTCCGTGGTACATTCAGTAGGACATCCACCAAGTAAGAATGCAAGAATAACATCATCGTCTTGATCTCAGATCTTAACACAAGTTTCTACATCCAGCATATCGCATACGGAGTTAAAGAGCTCACTTCGGTCTTATATTAATCGTACATGACATAAACACGCGCTTTATAATATCATTGGCTACAGTTTTACAATAACAATCTCTTGAAATAATTTCAGCTGATCCATAGAATACTGCATGTAGACTGCACGGTATTACCAGTATATCGGCATATCGTAATACGCCTTTAAAACGACACGTATTGCAATGTTTTGGGTAATTAACAATTAACATATATGAAGTTTTTTATGATATCTATGGTTTAAGTTAAAATGTGCACACCATTTCATTCCTGCTGAAGTTTTCCACATAATTAACAAAACAGCATACTTTATATACAATAAAAAAAATTAAAAAGAAAAGAAAATACAATGCCTTAAAATCAAATGTGTATTGGAGATGTCTGTTATCAGAGCCATAACGTTTATTTTTAGGGCTTTAGTATGAAGAAAATAGGCTCTAATGTGCAATCAATGTCACTCACTGTCAAACACCGAAGCTCCTAATATACCGCAATACGTATCGGAATACGGGTACCAGAATCGCAATATATCGTAATACGTATCGGAATACGGGTACCTGAATCCCAATATATGGCAATACGTATCGGAATACGGGTACCTGAATCCCAATATATGGCAATACGTATCGGAATACGGGTACTCTGAATCCCAATATATGGCAATACGTATCGGAATACGGGTACCTGAATCAATACATTGCAATACCTGAATCCCAATATATGGCAATACGTATCGGAATACGGGTATCTGAATCCCAATATATTGCAATACGTATCGGAATACAGGTACCTGAACCGCAATACGTATCGGGATACGGGCACCTGAATCCCAATATATTGCAATACGTATCGGAATACGGGTATCTGAATCCCAATATATTGCAATACGTATCGGAATACGGGTACCTGAACCGCAATACGTATCGGGATACGGGCACCTGAATAATATATTGCAATACGTATCGGAATACGGGTATCTGAATCCCAATATATTGCAATACGTATCGGAATACGGGTACCTGAACCGCAATACGTATCGGGATACCTGAACAATACGTATCGGGATACGGGTACCTGAATCCCAATATATTGCAATACGTATCGGGATACGAATCTGACGGGAATACGGGCACCTGAACCGCAATACGTATCGGAATACGGGCATAAATCCCAACAATACGTATCGGAATACGGGTATCTGAATAATATATTGCAATACGTATCGGAATACGGGTACCTGAACCGCAATACGTATCGGGCTACGGGTACCTGAATCCCAATATATTGCAATACGTATCGGAATACAGGTACCTGAATCGCAATACGTATCGGGATACGGGCACCTGAATCCCAATATATTGCAATACCTATCGGAATACGGGTACCTGAACCGCAATACGTATCGGAATACGGGCACCTGAATCGCAATATATCGGGATGCGGCAATCCCAATATATTGTTTATTTGCCAATACGTATCGGGAACCCCAGTTATGAATACGGGTACCTGAACCGCAATACGTATCGATTTCTGAATCCCAATAACAATCGGAATACAGGTATCCGAACCCAATATGCACACACAGACAATGTCTCACCTTTCAAGGTCTGGAGCATAGATGCTGTTTAAGCTCAAGGCACATGGGAGTCTGTGACAATAAATGCATCAAAACGTTTTCTGACAGGAAATCTTTGTCAAAAACAGAGTTAGGTGTGCAATGGCAGAGCATTCACTTGATCAACCAGGGCAAAGTAGGAACGGAAATCAGGCTTTAAATATGTAACCCTGACTATAACGCTTGATAATACCTCAAACGTTGCGCATGCGAAAGGTAGACACACCAACGTTTTTGATTAGAAAACTGTGTGAGGCTAAATGGAGTTGAGAAGATATTCATAGAGCGTTACCGCGACTCGACAAGCTCTGTCTGTCAGCGGTGATTCACATTTCCGAGGAAAACATTCTATTATCGATACAGTCTTGGAACCTGTCCAGGTGATATTTCTGTCTCACCGGGTATCCCCAGAACATGCCCAACAAGTGCAACCCCTAGTATGGCATGCAGGGAAAACTCACATCACCGCAGTTAGGAATTCAAGTGGACAATATATCGTCAGGGCGATGACTACATGACAACAACTGACAGCTGACACTGACCACAATGAAAACGCTTCTAGCGTTAATGGAAACTGTCTTTCGTTTTCTACGACCGGTTTCTGGGAAATGCAAATTATTTCCGCTACCTCCATGTAAATGTACGCAGTATAATAGCAGTTGTAGACACAGGTGTGATCATTTGAAGGATATGAGCCTTGATGGTAAGTCGGTATTATGTGTCCAGGCTACTGTTACAACTGGTATCTAGACATTCCACCACATATGTGACAGGAACGGGGTTAGTCAGTCCTCACGTGTCATACTATGAAGCCAATCAGTCGAAACAATGGTGATATACAAGGTATCAAGACAAGAATTAGGGTCGAGCGTGTTGAGCATGTAAGGAGATTTATAGATAACAAGTAGTAATATACGTTGTACCTGGGTCACCTTGACATTACAATCGTGACCAAATATCGGCCCTGGTTCGTTAATCTCCTTGGAATTGAACAGTTGAAGTTATAGCATATACACGAAAAGAACAGGCTGCAATCGAACACGTCATATTAACACAGACCTACAGATACAACTGTGTGTGTTCGGCACAGCATTTGGGGAAGTACAGAGTGAGGGGGAATGGATCATATGTAGATATTCGTGCTGACTATCACCCCGGCGCATCCAGACATGCAACAACAGTTATCAAAGAATTACACAGATTATTTCAAGGGTGTACATGACGATGACATACTCGGAATATTATGACAGACTCTGCCCCAAGTCGATATATAGTTTGAAAAATGTTGTAATTTTTACTTCATTCATTGTGATTGACAGCCAGTGATATGTGTGACATGGTGTATCGATGTAACTATAATATTGTTACATGTAGATATAGTGTGCACAAGCTGTCCAGGTGAGACGAGTTAGAAAATGATAATGTAAAGTCAGTAAATGTCTATGTAAGGCGAGTTAGCAAATGTGGTTTTTTTTAACTTAGTAAATTTCTCTGTAAGGCGAGTTAACAAATGTGTTTTTTGAACTTAGTAAATTTCTCTGTAAAGCGAGTTAAAAATGCTGATTTACACTCAGTAAATTTCTATGTAAGGCGAGTTAGCAAATGTTTATTTGAACTAAGAATGAATGAATGAATGAATCTCTTTACTTCCTCCAGATTGTAGTCCGAAGATCATTATAAACATGTACATGAAATATTTACAGCAACATAATCACAGCAATATATTCACAACACATTCATATAGTCATATATACATGTACAAAGAAAAGTGAAAGGTCTAGAATGCACAGTTTAGAGAGGGAAGCAAGGAATATAGGTATTTACAGAAGTGGACAATCATACATCTCCATGACATTTCATCAATATCGTAAGTAACTAGTAGTTCACCCCAGAAAATAGTGATAACATTTCATCTTCAGATAATAATTCTATTTGTACATAAACATCCACATCAAAGAGATCTATAAGTTTTGAAAATAATTTTTTTCTGTTGTACATATAGTGTTCACAGTGTAGAATTACATGGCAGTCATAATCATTACAATATCTTTTGCAGAGTTCACAATGTTTTGAGAATTTTCCCTTGAGCTGATTTGTACACAAAACTGTAATATATCTTTAAACTGTGGGTAAAAATACATCAAACAATACAATCTATGTACACCAAAGAAATTGTGGGTCAGCGAAATCTATTCATATCTTGCCTTACAAACACTTGAGAAACCCATCGTTCAGTTTCAGATTTATTTATGCAATTAATAGTTATTCTTCGCCATGACGATTAACATGGAAACCTTCCAAAATCGAGATAGTCACTAAGATAATTTAAGAGATTGTATTTTAAACTGGTTTGAATAAATGTGTCACATATACTGTGTAAGACAGCTGTTCTATTTTGAAAGGTGGCTAAATGTACACAGAAAATATATTTAAATGAAGAGTTACACTTGCTGTTGTACAGCTTGCCGAAAATAATAGTTATCAACAACAGTTATCAAAGAATTACACAGATTATTTCAAGGGTGTACATGACGATGACATACTCGGAATATTATGACAGACTCTGCCCCAAGTCGATATATAGTTTGAAAAATTGTAACTTTTACTTCATTCATTGTGATTGACAGCCAGTGATATGTGTGACATGGTGTATCGATGTAACTATAATATCGTTACATGTAGATATAGTGTGCACAAGCTGTCCAGGTGAGACGAGTTAGAAAATGATAATGTAAAGTCAGTAAATGTCTATGTTAGGCGAGTTAGCAAATGTGTTTTTTTTTAACTTAGTAAATTTCTCTGTAAGGCGAGTTAACAAATGTGTTTTTTGAACTTAGTAAATTTCTCTGTAAAGCGAGTTAAAAATGCTGATTTACACTCAGTAAATTTCTATGTAAGGCGAGTTAGCAAATGTTTATTTGAACTAAGTAGATTTCTCTGTAAGGCGAGTTAGCAAATGTTTATTTGAACTAAGTAAATTTCTATGGAAGGCGAGTTAACAAAATCAATGCTGATTTAAGCTTAGTAAATTTCTATGTAAGGCGAGTTAGCAATGTTTATTTGAACTAAGTAATTTTTTCTGTAAGGCGAGATAGCAGATGTTGATTTACACTCACTAAATTTCTCTGTAAGGCGAGTTAGCAAATGTTTATTTGAACTCAGTAAATTTCTCTGTAAGGTGAGTTAGCAAATGTTTATTTGAACTAAGTAAATTTCTGTGGAAGGCGAGTTAACAAAATCAATGCTGATTTAAGCTTAGTAAATTTCTATGTAAGGCGAATTAGCAAATGTTTATTTGAACTTAGTAAATGTCTCTGTAAGACAATTTAGCAAATGTTGATTTACACTCAGTAAATTTCTATTTGAACTAAGTAAATTGCTATGGAAGGCGAGGCAAAATCAATGCTGATTTAGGCTTAGTAAATTTCTCTGGAAGGCGAGTTAGCAAATGTTTATTTAAACTCAGTAAATTTCTCTGGAAGGCGAGTTAGCAAATGTTGATTTACACTCAGTATATTTCTCTGCAAGGCGAGTTAGCAAATGTTGATTTACACTCAGTAAATTTCACTGTAAGGAGAGTTAGCAAATGTTGTTTTGAACTTAGTAAATGTTTACGTAAGGTGAGTTAGTATATGTTAATGTGAAGTTAGTGTTTATATAAGGTGAGTTAGTAAGTGTTAATGGGAAGACAGTAAATATCTGTGTTCTTCATATATAATATTTAAACTTTGCGTGAAGTTTTTATGCCAAATGTTACTTGTCGTGGTGACCATATTGAATTAATTACAGATTATAATATATAAATGCAGCAAAGATGGTTAGAGTGATCTTAGCACAGTCAGGTTCGTCATTAGTCAGGGCCCTTGCCTCTTGTACACACAGCCCAGACAGAAGAGCTAATAGGGACACATATGAGTCCAACGGGCCAGAGAATTGTACAAACATTTTCATCAGATTTATCAGGAACGATAAGGTGGTGTTTGTTGACTTGGATACGTCTGAGTCTGTATATGGGCCTATTCCAAAGGAATACAACCGGGGTCCTGCAAAGGATGGACATCTGAGTCCAAACAACACACATGGCGAAGACATTGAAGGTAATGGTTACACTATACCAAATCAGAATCCGTACTTTAACAAGTACATTTCGTTCCGAACCTTCAGGGCAGACTGAATCATCTGACAGCTCTGATGAGTTGAGTTTTGTGAATTTTTAAGGTATGTCCATCCAGTAATTAAAACTGACGATATTTCATAATATGTAGTGCTGTCGTTGTTTACCTGATGATCACAAGTATTTTCAAGCAGTTGACATTTTGTGTGGAACTAGGTTTGGTCTGTTTAGCTTCCTGTACTCGGAAAAGGAACAGCCTGAGGTGTTCATATTTTATATTTTTATTGCTTCTTGAAGGCCAGACTATGTACACATGTAGCTGTAGATATCGTTGTTATTTTTTTACAAACATTATAACGTTACTATAGAAGTCAATGGGGCAATATTTGGTTTTGTGTAACCCAATAAGTGCCCCTAGTCACTGGAAATCTGTGAGTCTGTGCTGAGTTGATATGGTACTTCGCATGGTTGACACTAATTCCCATACCGTCTAAGCATTATGGCCAATCGCAATGCTTTACACGACTTGGACATGTCACTCCAATAGGTATGTTCGGGGTGTAGGTGGCTGTGAGAAAACGCCGAAATACCACTCGTTAAAATACTTCGTTGAGCGGTCATAAAAGAATGTCAAAGAGTTCCTGCTAGCTTGTAGCACCCGATGATAAAGACTTTTATGTTCGACCTGCCCTTGAAAGGGGTATACTGCCACGTCAGTTGGGCCCCGTGTGCACGTAGTGTAGTTAGTCGTTGACTCAGTGGGTGTTTTTCCGTGTTAACGAGCGGAAATGTTATTGCTGACACACACGCGAGATTTTACATCCTAATAAGAAACCGAAGTATTACAACCACTCCTCGAACGCAATAGAATAACATTAACTTGATCCCTTTGAGTCAAGGTAAACTGGAGAGAGAGAGAGAGAGAGAGAGAGAGAGAGAGAGAGAGAGAGAGAGAGAGAGAGAGAGAGAGAGAGAGAGAGAGAGAGAGAGAGAGAGAGAGAGAGAGAGAGAGAGAGAGAGAGAGAGAGAGAGACTGACTGTTTTTACAAGTTAATTTGTCCACTGAGTGCAGTTAGATAGACTTTTCATGTTTATAAATGTCAGTATACTTTTTTGTGCGCCCTGGGTTACCTTTAACTAATCTGTTATACAGGTTCCAAAAATAAATTCAATTTGGTAGAGTTGTTATTTATATTTAGCATATGCAAATCGTTTGTGGGAAATATATTTTTCTATTCAAGATGGCGGTTAGTTATTTAGTTTTGCCGATGAGCATAAATCCACACCTGCTATATGAGTGAGTGTGTGAGATGAGGTTTAGCAATATTCGAGCAATATCACGGCCCGGAGTTAAAACCCGGTCCTCTCGCGTGACGTGCGAACACTTAAACTACCAGGCGGGGCGGTGGGGTAGCCTTGTGGTTAAGGCGTTCGCTCGTCACGCCGTAGACCCTGGTTCGATTCCCTACATGGGTACAATGTGCGAAGCCCATTTCTGGTGTCCCCGCCGTGATATTGCTGGAATATTGCTGAAAGCGGCGTAAAACTAAACTCACTCACTTAAACCACTAGGCTGCCCCAACGTTGTGACGTGAAAGATGTCATCGGCTGATAGAGCACATTTTCACCTTGTATTCAGCAGGTGTCTGGATACGGTATTTCACATCAAACTTCTAATTGATCGTTTACCGTTCATATTATATATTGTCGTCTCCGTTTAACTTCTCCCCTCTTTCCTTCATCTGTCTTTTGAGATGGTGATAAATCTACTAGGAACTTAGGAACATTTTGGAATAATTGCTGGAGACCTATGTTTGACTATATTTATTGTCTGTGCTGAGGTCGAGTTTGATATACAGCAACATAAGTATTACACAAGTTAGTCACATAGACACTAACAAGGTATACCCAGTATACTACATACATCAGCCGACTGACCAGAAACCATAACGAATGACAACACATCTCACTGATCTTATATATCCATAATGAGGAAATTAAACATTATGTTTATAGTACAACCATAAATTATTGAGAATTTAAAGATTGTAATTTTTTTTCTCTCATTACTCACGTATTAAATGTGAATATTAGCAGAACATAACTCCAGATTCAAAGACAGGTGAACAGTTAGTATTTTGTCAAGTCACCATGGGCAGCAATGCAGGCTTCAATGCGGCGGGGCATACTACTGATCAAAGAAGTTAGAAAGTCGTGGTCCATGCTGTCTCAATATCGGACCACCTCTTCTTTCATTTCAGCAATATTTGTCAGATTTTTCCTATTGACACTTTCCTTCATAAGTCCCCAAACATTTTCTATTGGATTTAGGTCAGGGCTATAGTTTGGCCAATCTAATAATGTCATATTTTGGGTCCGAAACCAGGCCTGTGAATACTTTGAACGATGTTTTGGGTTGTTCTCCTGCTGGAAAATCCAAACATTTCCATTGAACACGTGAGCAGATGGAAGTAAATGTCCCTCGACTATATCTGTGTACCGCTCACTGTTCATATTCCCTTCAAATACACAGAGGGGCGTTGCCCCTAACACAGATATGCCACCCCACACATTAAATTTCGGACTGTACTTTGGGCGCTGATACAAAGGTTTTCAGTTTGTTTGGTCCAGAATTTCAGTTTATTAGGAAACAGCCACACAGAACTTTCATCTGAGAAAATCACATTGTCCAAGTTAAAATTTCTATGCTGTAAGCACCAGTTCAACCTTCGCTCCTTTTGTTCTGGTTTCATGATCGGTGATGGAATTCCTCGACTTTTCTGCCAACTCATTGCATGCAGTTCAGTTCTAATTGTCTCCTTACAGACAACCACAGTTCCTCTATCAATCATATACAGCCTTAAGTTTTCTAAACTCCTTTGTTTGTTTTTAGAAACAAGAATACCAAGCCGCCTCCTGTCACCGACAGTCAATTTTCTGGGCCTACCTGCGCCTCCCTGGTGCTCAATGCCATATCCATTTGCAATATTTTTCAAAACACGATAAACAGTGGACAAAGGGATGCCTGTTCTACTTGAAATCACTTTAGCTGATCTGATGTCCTTGTTATAATACTCTAAAATCAACTTCCTCTTCTCTAAATCATCCCTACTGAGGATCACTGAAAATGTCGTCTGCTAGGCAGTAAACAAAGGGGGATTACACTCACAAACTAATGAAAAAGGATTAACGTAGTAAAAAAAACTGGATGCATTCCTCTGAATTATACAAAAATAAGTCTTCTTTTAAGTATTTCACACATGGCCAGTTTCGTATTCTGAAGGAGACTTGTTCCTCCCTCTGCATGTCTGTGTAATGGCCCTGCGTCAACAAGCAATCTCATCTACATGTTACTTAATGGGAGGAGTGTGATTATTGACATAATGACTAACTTTCTCCGCCGTTACCAGTAGTCCAGGAACCAAAATTTCGCTAGATTTCTACACCTGAAACCAAACATGATTTATCAAATATCCTTATGTTACAGATAGCCGGTTCAAATGGCAACGTTCGTGGATACAGAGGCAAGAGAGATGGCACGACTCCGCCAGGCTGAGCAAGAAGGTCTTGCACAGCAGACTCTGACGCCTGTCATCAAGGAGTGTCTCCGGCTCAAGATACTCAGTGACCGACACTCACACGGTTTACCCGAATACCAGACACTGTTTTCAGAGCCAGTCAAACACGAGGTGGGTACAGAGACAGGGTACACGGGCACCGATACACTGGTTCACCATGGGAGGATAATGGCAACATTTTCACAATACACTAGTGTGTGGACAATGGGGCACCCTGCCAGTTGGTTGTATGCTCACAGTTAAATGTTACCATGACACACAAACAACAGACAGAAGCAGTGTTAAACTTTACTGCCGCTTGATGTCATTACATCAAATGACTAATGTTTCACGATATGGTAACGATCTACAGTTCACAAGAACAGCGCACCTGACACATGCAAACGAGCCTCCAACACAAGGAGGTACACCTTGTGCAGGTTCATCCCCTTAGCCTTATCGAGGCCACAAAACGTCTTCAGTCTTCAGGAAGGTCGTCCATATCCGAGGAATGATTTGTGTGACGTCGGAAATGTCCATTTCACCCCAGACGTGTTGCATGGGTGACACATACCACACTCCTGTTTTCACCACTTCTATCCAAATGTATGCAAGCCGCCTCCGTGGTGTGGTGGTTAGAGCGTCCGCCCGGAGAGCGGGTTCGATCCCCAGCCGCGTCATACCAAAAGACGTTAAAATATGGTACTTGTAGGTCCCTGCATGGCTCTTGGCATTAATGGGTACAACAAGGACTGGTCGGCTCGGAGTCAGTATAATAGGTGGGGTATTCATGCTTAACAACGGCATGATATCTCAGTGAGCTAGCACTATAAAACCAGCTTAAGTCTGGGCTAGTACAAAACCAGCTTAAGTCTGGTCTAGTACAAGCAGCCACACATACACATGCATGCACGCCATCATATGAGCGCAATATTCTCAAGTAACTCCATTTAACCCCATTTCACCTCACCTCACCAAATATATGCAAAATTTGTCATAGCTTATTTTTGTACTAATTAATCATGTTCTGTTTCAATGTATATCATCAAGAGTAATATTGACATGTACATATTTCCTATATGCAGTTTAAGATTTGCACTGTCTGCTTTATCAACCCTACATGGTTTTGATATGTTCCCCACCTCATTGGTCTGGTTGCTGGTGTCCTGCTTCAAGGAAGTGTTAATGGAACAATACAATGTTTCCCCTCAAAATCATACTCCTTGAAAATCAACTGTTTCGCATCAGCTGAGCAGCCCATGTCGTCAGTCAACAATGACGTATACAATGTAGCACGTGCAGCACGTGTTTGAGCTGTTCCTCGTACCGCCGTGCCGCTCTTCCGTTAAAGATGTCATCTTGTACAAATAACATGATATTTTCTTCAACGACTTTATCCAGTGAAGGGTTGAAAATAACTGACTAATGTGCAATTCATCATCTTCGTCTTGAAACAACCGGACTTGGGTACGTATCACACGGACGTGCATGACGCCGCTAGAGTAATACTGTTGACGTTAAATCTCACGTTACCCGACTTTCTGTTGATGGCTCCCTCACCTGACGCTGTGTTTCAGTTGCGGGACGACGAGAAGGCGAGACTAGAGCGGCGGAAGCAACAAAACAAAGAGGCTGCAAGGCGATGTCGCCAGAAAAAGAAACTACAGAAGACCGCCATTGAGACAGTATGTACATCATAAAATATGGATCATATATTAACTGTAACTATCGTGATGCAGCGGCAATAAAATTTCCGAGTCCCGTGCTGGGATTCGAACCACGAACTTTCTAATCCGAAGTCGGACGCCTTGTCCACATGGCCAAAGAGGTTAACCACGTCAGCAAGCTGACAAGGTAAGGATGTCATCTGTGGGATGACTCCACGCCCTGCTACACTGACAAGGTAAGGAGGTCATCTGTGGGATGACTCCACGCCCTGCTACAGTGATGAGTATATTTCCTGCTCCCGTCCATGTGATAAGTCGATATCGTTCCCCATGCTAATACATCTCCTGGTGCATCATGTGAACTGGTTTGCTATAGATCACACTGCTGTCGTGTTCACTGTGTTCAGCCTTTTGTATGTGATACTGTATAACCTTTACTGTACGATAATGTATATCATATGGTGTACGATAATGTTAAGCATGATAAATATTTCATATGGTGTACGATAAAGTATTGCATATGGTGTACGATATCGTGTAGGTTTTGATGTACAATACTAAATAACCTGAAATTGATTTTTTTGTAAAATATGTTCCATTGCTTCAGGCATACCACGAGGAACTTCGGTTGAAATCAGATTTGGATGCGGAGATACGATGCATGCGGCGAGAGCTGAAGAGCATGCAGAAGTTTCTGACCGACCACCTGAAATCCGGTTCTTGTCGTATTCCCCGCCCGTCTCAATCTCATGTGGGATATTTTCCCGACCTGCTTCCGGTGAGTGCTCCTCCTGACTTCTGTCACACGCCAGGTGCAGTTGACAGTCAACATCAGACTGAATGCCTATATCCACCCGAGACTCGATATCTAGAAGGCCGAGAACTAAGTCAGGAACAAGGTGAAGAACGCGGAGTCATTACTTCCAACCTGACTGCGCAGCTCTCTGAACATCACCGACAAAACTGTGAACTAACTCAAAGTCATTCATTGATTGTGCCAGACAAAGAGCGCCTCCACAAGACCGGACACGCCGTGGAACTGTTTGACGAGGGTAGGACGTCTAACTGGTCCAACTGCGAAGTGCCACAAGGTCACGTGTCTCCAAGTCTCCAAGTCCAGCAGTTCCCCGGGATTCAGGCCCCGGGGTACGGGCTGATGCATGTTTTGCCGGCCCCCAATGCTGACAGTCAATTCTACAAAGGTGTTTGTTGGGAATCGTCACCGACGATGCAAACTCTAAATGACTTGGGTACATCCACACAGACTCTAAATAGGCCCTCAGAGGTGAAAGTGGGCTCTTGTCAAAATTCTGGTACAATGGCTGACAATACAGATCCCATCTTAGCCGGACGTGGAAGCCTGGGCAGCGAGCAGCCTCACACCCATCCCCCGAGGAATGCTACTTTACCCCAAACGTTACCGGGCGAGGACACTGATGACGCTGAGGTTGCAGCAGGACACCATTCCGATAACCCAGAGGACATTCCACGACTGGATATACAGGTGTTTCCGGAAGATCTTCACAACTGGATATTAGAAGAGATACATGGCACCCCGGAGGACCTGCATGGACTGTATACAATAGCAGGCGATAAAACCCAACCCAACTTCTTGAAGGTGTAATGCTTCCTAATGATCTGAGGTCATCTCAAATCTTGATTCAGTCACACCCTCGATGTGTGCATGGTGGATAAAGTCCTGTTGTCAACATTTCCACAGTGATGTTTAGCGCATTTGGGGGAATCGACGTGGATAAGAAGCGATCACAGGACTATGTTATATTGTTGAAGATCCCTTATCTCATGCAAGCTGCTGTGTCTTTTGTTCAGGGAAAGTTTCACTTGCTGTCTGGTCGACATTGTAGATTCCTTGATGGCTTGTGCTATGTGCTTTCTACATTGGATGTCACGGATTTGACCCAGTGCTCTCTACTCCTATATAGCACGAACTTGACGCAGTGCTATGTACTCCGGATAACACGAACGTTTTTGAAATGTTGTCCGAGAACCTTAATGTTGCAGTCTTTCATGTTCCCATTTACACATTCAAACTAACTCACAAATGCTCTTTTACCTCATTTGCGAAATCCTTGTTTGTTATTTGTATAATGATTTTGGCGTTGTTCATATAACCTGTAGTAGATTATACAATAGTAGTAGTAGTAGTAGTAGTAGTAGTAGTAGTAGTAGTAGTAGTAGTAGTAGTAGTAGCAACAGAGACAGTGATTTAATGTATGTATTCATATCCAAGAGCCTGTATTCTTGTGATCCAGTGATGAATTCTATGATAGACCTTATGAGCGATCCTGTGATAGATTATGTGATCCTTTAAAGAAGATATTATCTGCCCGTACACTCCATGATCTCAATCTAGATGCTGGGATGACCATGTAATGTAAGATGTCTCATGTGTTCAAGCATGGTATCACCGTGAAGGTTTGTTTCAGTGTAAATGTTTTACACTTCCGTCAGTGTGTCTCCGCACCCGAGATAAGCAGCGAAGTGACTATATTACAGCGTACCTGTGGTAATAGACGCTGCTTCTGGAAGGTGACACACCCACTCACTACCAAATGAACGCGTTGCCAACATCGTTCAACAGTGTGATAAACTAATGTATTTGTGACATATTCCAGTGCAATATACAGACAATGTGTGATGACATCGGACGTGGCATGTCGGGAACACAATGTGGTCACTTAATGTTCCTCTTGGTAGTGCGTGTGGTGTGTCCGATCTGCTTGAATGAATTTGGCAGAGCACTTTAAATTCTTTGACATGCCCGTTTGGCTTTCTGTTTTCAGGGCTAGTTTTAGTGTCGAACAACAAACATATAGTTATAATCGTATTTGGAAAAGACAGGAAACAGAATGTTTTAATGACTGATGATAATAAAGCCACCAGTAATATGTAGAAGGAATGAACAGCCGTGAGCCCGATTGATGCATATCTAAACATGTACCCCTTAACATGTATTTACGTATGTATCGGGTATACCATGTTTGATGCTCTCAGATTCCATTTGAACCAAAGACACAACTAGGCAGCACAGGTCTGCTTTCTTCTAAGTGACTAGATATTCCCTGCTGATGAAATGGAAACTATGTTTCTTCATCTGACAATGTGATGGTTTCCGGTTTGACCTGATTTGACCCGATCGTGTAAATGGGCGGCCTATAACACAGTAAGTTACTCAGTTAGAACTTTAACCTTTCGTATGCTGCCTTGTGGAAAAGTTAAAATATCGAATTGTATTGAATGTAGATTTAAACCCAAGATTAATGCCTGTCTCAAATCGCCGTTAAAGCTTGACCAGTGTCCACCACAGATTTCCCAATAATTATAATAATAAATGTGCATTTATAATGCGCGCAATCCAGACAGATATGCCTGCTCAAGGCGCTACAAGGGGACTGTATAAAGATAAAAGTCAGGGAGTGTTGACTGGATTTAAATGTCACTGTGATACTTGGAGAACATATGGGTCTTTAGTCTTGATTTGAATTTCTCAAAGGTTGGACACAGTTTCAACTCTGATGGAAGTGAGTTCCAGAGGATAGGGGCAGTGCTGGAGAAGAATCTGGAGCCAAATGTCTTCAGTCGATATTTAGGAACTTGGAGGAGATTTTGGTCACTTGATCGGAGTTTACGTGCTGGAGTGTGTGGAGTCAAGAGTTCAGATAGATAGTCAGGGCTGGTGTTATGGAGGCATCGATAGATGATACATAGAAGCCTGAACTCTATTCTAGCTTTTACTGGCAACCAGTGGAGGTCTATGAGCCCTGGTGTCATGTGCACATGTCTTGGTGTTCTTGTGATGACCCGTGCTGCAGAATTTAGCAGCACCTGTAGCTTAGATAGCAGTTTACCACTGATGCCCTGAAGCAAACTGTTGCAGTAATCTAGTCTTGATGTTATTAGACCATGGGCAAGTACCTTTGCAGCCTCTGCGGGTATTAAATGTCGAATGTTGCTGATGGATCGGAGATGATATTTAACAGGTACGACTGATGTGGGTAATCTGTTTCTCCATGAAGAGGTGTGAGTCCAGAAATACTCCCAGATCTTTAAGGTGGTCACTGAGAACTATTTCCGTATCCGCTATCAGAATGGATTGTTCTTCTACTCTGGCCAACTGTTGCTTAATGCCAATCAGCATTACCTCTGTTTTTTCTTCATTCAGTTTCAGCTTATTTGCTGTCATCCATGACTTTGTTGTTGTCGTACAATCAGATATGCGTTGGAAGGACACCTGAAGGTTCTTGAGTTTGAATGTGTCCATCATTTGTGTATCGTCAGCATATCAATGGTGAAAAAGCTCGAGGTGTTGGATGATATTAGCCACATTTGCCGTGTACAGCGTGAAGAGTATCGGACCTAAAACAGATCCTTGTGGAACACCACAGTGTAGTTTGACGAAATCGGATTTTTCAGTGCCCGATGATGACTGCTTGTCTACAATCTTCCAAGTATGATGAAAACCACTTGTGGCAGTTACCACGGATAACAGATTCAACCAAAAGACGGCTTAGGAGAACTCATGGTCGATGGTATCGAATGCCGCTGACAGATCGAGCATGACAACGGAAGCCATGAAGCCATCATCCAGTGCAGACAGTAGGTCATTGTGGACACGTATCAGGGATGTTTCGGTGCTGTAATATTGGCGGTATGCGGTTTGGAACTTGTCAAGGATAGCATTGACAGATAGATAGGCCTTAGCCTGGTGTTGACAGCTCTTTCTAGTAGCTTGGACAGGAAGGAAAGTTTGGACACAGGTGGGAAGTTCTTAGGGTCATTAGGATCCAAGTTCGGCTTTTTGAGGTGAGGTCTCACAACTGCCCGTTTAAAGTAAGAAGGAAATATTCCAGATTCCAGGCTCATGTTGACAATTTCTGTTATGACAGGAAGCAGCTGATCTAGTAGCTGCAACAGAATCTCTGATGGGATCGGGTCAAGGTCACACGTAGGCTTGGAAGCAGTTATGAGGTCAGAAATCTCATTAGAGGAGAACGGATGAAAGTTAGTAAGTGGTTCACCACTGAAATTCTGTGATGATATGAGACTGTGTTCAGCTTGTGAGTCAGTTTTGAGTGTATTTCTTATCTTGTCTATCTTGGTTATGAAGAAGACATTGAATGACTCAGCGAGGGCTTTCTGGTCTGAGCAAGAAGGGAGTCTACTATTGCTGTTCTTGTCAAGCAGTGATTTCATGAACTTGTGCATTTTCCTGGGGTCTCGTTTTGAATTCTGCAGGGTATTCAGACAGTGCTCCCGTTTAGCTTGGGATATAGCTTTAGTTGTGTTGTTTCTGGCCTGACAGTAGAGTTGCCTATGAACTTCAAGACGGGACTTACACCATTTTCGTTCAGCCGTTCTTCGTAGAGATTTCGCTTCCTGTACCTGCTCATTGTACCATGGAAGACCTTGACGCTGAGTTATTTTTTCTCCATGGGAGGGGCATGTTTATCGAGCAGCTCATGTGGTGTCAGTTTGTACAACTATACAAGCTGGTTAACATCCTGGGGAGTATCTTTAGTCAACAAGTCTGAATATTCTAGGTCTGCCCGAAAAGCATCCATGACAATGCTCTTCAAACTTCTACACAGGCTTATGAAGGTTGGTGTTAACAAGTACAAGGTGGTGATTTGACATCAGTCTGTCTTCTACTGACACGCTGGTGATGATGTTAGAGTCATCACGAGACAAAACCCAGTCGAGAATGTTTCCTGATTTGTGAGTTACCTTATCAACGTGTTGCTGAAGACCGTGCGTATCCAGGAGAGATACGAACTTTTTCACATCAGGTTTATCCTTTCCATTGAAGTGGATGTTAAAGTCACCCAGAAATATAGAGTTGGCTTTTGTCTTAGACGAACACAGATGAGAAAAGTCTGTGTAAAAGTCCAGTGTTGTGTAATTATTCTGCTTTGAATAAGGCGGTCGATAAATGCACAGAGCTGTAAGTGCTGTTTCTGAGATAACCACTTTCAGAACAAGTTTCTCAAAGGATTGATAGAGATCGTCTTTAAGACAGACTTTCTCAACAGAAAGAGAATGACGACAATGCCACCCCCAGTTCTGTTTTGCCTTGCTTCATGAAGGAAATTGTGTGAGGGTGGCGTCCTCGCAGCTATTTTACCTTCATCTCCATTCAAACTAAGCCATGATTCAGTTAACACCAAAATATCAAGATTATCGTTAACAACTAAGTCACAGATGTCTTGTGTTTTGTTGCGGGATGACCTTGCGTTCCACAGGCCGATGAGGATGAGTGGAGATTGGGAAGTTGGGTGAACATGGATCAGATTGTTCAAATTCACTGTCCTTGAGTGCAGATTTTTACATGGGTTAAACACATAATGTAGAACTTGAATTTTCCTTTGTATTTTCCTGCCTGCTCGAACACCTCTCTTTGTCTTCTTGCTGGTAGATATTCCAAGGTTGCGTAAGTGATCAAGAAGCTCAGTTGGAAGACAATGGGGAGCTGGAGTGACTCCAGGTTGACCCATTGAAATCAATCTGTCCTGTGTATAGGCCATTGTCATCGACACCGGGCGAGCTTGGGTGCTGATTGAAGTACTATCCAGGTCAAACTTAAGATTCAAGCAAATTGCATAGAAAAATGTCAAAAAAGTCGACATTTTGATTACATTTTCCCGTGAAAAATTGATATTAGTGATCCAGAAGAATGTGCACATCTGTGTGCCAACAGTAGTGAGTGTAAATAGAAGAGAATTGGAGAATTTGAGCAAAATATGAGAGAGCAAAGAGTTGCTGCTGTCAAGCGCTAACCCAATGTATATGATCAATGTGATTGTCTTCCATATGGTGAATACTGATGACAATACAGCGATAGGGCTTGTCACTATATTAATGCAGGTTGTTAAAACGGATATATTTTATACACTTGTTTTGTACAATGAATCGTAGTTTGTTGATTTGGATTGTTTTATAAATGACTTTGTCATCTACTGGTTCACTTTGTTTCCCTGACCGGTTCAGGTGTGTAGAGTATGTTTGGTTTAAACAAATTTTATTCCATTCAAGAAGAAAGAAAAGGATTGGCAAACAAGCCTAAGCGGCTTATATTAATGCCGCTCCATAATACATATGAAGGTTCACATTTGTGCAAAATACATATTTATAGTGGTTATAACAAGTTATCTCTGAATAATAACAATCATGGATATCAACAATTTATCTTGGTTCAGTTTCGTGGCCAGTTGATACAAATAAAAAATATAAGAGAAGCTACAAAACTTTATGAATCAAAACGTTTTGATGTAATAATGAATTGATGGACTGACCGTAGAATATCCATATTCGTCTGATGAGATACCGAGTTATTGCCATTTAGCACATCCCGCAGGGAGAACCCTTTCACATAGAAATACGATTCGTATCGAGTGGTATTATATCTAGAGTAGAGTATGTGAGATATGTAGGTGTACAGCTAGGGGAAGGTGTGTAGAGTATGTGAGACATGTTGGTGTACAGCTAGTGGAAGGTGTGTAGAGTATGTGAGATATGTTGGTGTACAGCTAGGGGAAGGTGTGTAGAGTATGTGAGATATATAGGTGTACAGCTAGGGAAGGAAGAGTATGTGTATAGGTGTAAGGTGTGTAGAGTATGTGAGATATCTAGGTGTACAGCTGGGGAAGGTGTGTAGAGTATGTGAGATATGGTGTACAGCTAGGGGAAGGTGTGTAGAGTATGTGAGATATGTAGGTGTACAGCTGGGGGAAGGTGTGTAGAGTATGTGAGATATGTAGGTGTACAGCTAGGGGAAGGTGTGTAGAGTATGTGAGATATGTAGGTGTACAGCTGGGGAAGGTAGTGTAGACAGTATGTGAGATATGTGAGATATGTGTACAAGGTGGGGAAGGTGTGTGTAGAGTATGTGAGATATGTAGGTGTACACCTGGGGAAGGTGTAGAGTATGTGAGATATCTAGGTGTACACCTGGGGAAGGTGTGTGAGAGGTATACACAGAGATATGTAGGTGTACAGCTGGGGAAGGTGTGTAGAGTATGTGAGATATGTAGGTGTACAGCTAGGGGAAGGTGTGTAGAGTATGTGAGATATGTAGGTGTACAGCTAGGGGAAGGTGTGTAGAGTATGTGAGATATGTAGGTGTACAGCTGGGGAAGGTGTGTAGAGTATGTAAGATATCTAGGTGTACACCTGGGGAAGGTGTGTAGAGTATGTGAGATATCTAGGTGTACAGCACCTGGGGAAGGTGTGTAGAGTATGTGAGATATCTAGGTGTGTAGAGTATATGAGATATCTAGTGGATGTGTAGAGTAAGGTGTGCACGAACCGTTGTCTGCTCATGTTTTCGAGATTCACGAAACTGTGATCTTGTTTAAATCCGTCCCTTTTGGACCTACTTCGCTCAGACCAACATTCATGATGCTGTTAGAATTTGTTATGTTGTGACAGTTATGTTTCACCAGTGACAAGTGTGCATGCAGAGACAATAGTACATCCGACCGCAACTAATATATTTGTTTTGTTTATTTGTTGTTTAACGCCGCACTCAGCAATATTTCAGCTATATGGTGCTAGCGGACAATCCAGTGATTGAAATCATGATCATCGGTCAGACTGCACACATCTCTACCAAACTATAGGGGCGGTGGGGTAGCCTAGTGGTTAAAGCGTTGGCTCGTCACGCCGAAGACCCGGGTTCGAATCCCCACATGGGTACAATGTGTGAAGCCCTTTTCTGGTGTTCCCCCGCCGTGATGTTGCTGGAATATTCCTAAAAGCGGCATAAAACCAAACTCAGTCAGTCAGCCTACCAAACTACATGAACTATCATTTCACAATACATATCTCCAAATACAAATCCTCACGCCAGAAAACGCCAGAAACTGTCAGGGAATTAACATTGGTGTGCGCATTGTTTAACGCCGCACTGGGCAACATTCCAGCAGTGTAACCTGGACGTCGCCATACAACCCTGGGTGTTGCGGCAAACACTGCCATACATGAAAAGGAAGCGACTGACATGCAGGTTCGGGAGGTGCAAGGGAGGTAACTCCTGGTCTCTTTTAACTGAATGAAGCGCTACGCACCAATCGATTGACAGTGTCTTGTATCCCAACCATGAAGATGCTGTTATACTGCTAAAACAGAGGGTGTATTGATACCCACTCATATGAATACTGTGACAAGCGACTTAAATCCGATATACTTGTATCCCCAACCGGGGGAGACGTGAACGTTAGGATCACCCTTCCTGCTGACTGTCATACATTTAATTCCACACAGCCATTTCCTCCTCCATGGATATACTCGCACGTTACATGCGTTGTGTTGGGAGACAGGTGACTGAAGCGGACGTACAATATTCACCTCGGTGTTGTGTTAGGCTAAGGTTATGTTCATCCATAAAGTTTGTTCTATATTGTTCTTCCCAACTTCTAAAATGCCACTCAAAGAAGTTACATTTGCGTCCTTCTCGTGGGATCAACATGACTACCATCACTACACCCTAGTTACTGGGACGCAGTGATAGAGTAGTACCCGGATGGTCACGGATCTTGACCGTCGCTCTTTCACTTTCACTCGCCACATCCATCACTCACCCACTCACTCACTCATTCACTCACACGCCGTCTCATTCACTCTGTCACTCACTTTCACTCTTTCACTCACCACCTCCATCACTCACTCACTCGCCGTCTCATTCACTCTGTCACTCACTTTCACTCTTTCACTCACCAACTCCATCACTCACTCACTCGCCGTCTCATCATTCACTCACTCTGTCACTCACTTCCATCACTCACTTTCTCTCACCACCTCCATCACTCACCACCTCCATCATCACTCGCCGTCTCATTCACTCTGTCACCACTTTTACTCACCACCTCCATCACACTCACTCGCCGTCTCATTCACTCTGTCACTTTTATTTCTCACTTTCACTCACCACCTCCATCACTCACTCACTTTCACTCGCACCTCTCACTTCACTCGCTGTCACTCTGTCACTTTTCACTCAACCACCTCCAGGGGCGGTGGGGGTAGCCTAGTGGTTAAAGCGTTGGCTCGTCACGCCGAAGACCCGGGTTCGATTCCCCACATGGGCACAATGTGTTAAGCCCATTTCTGGTGTCCCCCGCCGTGATATTGCTGGAATATTGCTAAAAGCGGTGTAAAACTTAAACTCAGTCTGTCAGTCACCACCTCCATCACTCACTCAGACGCCGTCTCATTCACCCTTTCACTCACTTTCATTCACTGTCTCACCTCTGTCATCACTCACTCACCTCCACTCGCCGTCCATTCCATCACTCTGTCACTCACTTCACTCACCACCTCCATCACTCACCACTCGCCGTCACATCTCACTCTGTCACTCACTTTCACTCACCACCTCCATCACTCACTCACTCTGCCGTCCCACTCTGTCTTCACTCTCCTCATCACCACACCACCACTCCATCACTCTCACCACTCGCCGTCACAGTCACTCTGTCACTCACTTTCACTCACCACCTCCATCACTCACTCACTCGCCGTCACATTCACTCTGTCACTCACTTTCACTCACCATCTCCATCACTCACTCACTCGCCGTCACATTCACTCTGTCACTCACTTTCACTCACCACCTCCATCACTCACTCACTCGCCGTCACATCACTCACTCACTCGCCGTCACATTCACTCTGTCACTCACTTTCACTCACCACCTCCATCACTCACTCACTCGCCGTCACATTCACTCTGTCACTCACTTTCACTCACCATCTCCATCACTCACCTCCATCACTCACTCACTCGCCGTCACATCACTCTCTCACTCTTTCACTCACCACCTCCATCACTCACTCACTCACCGTCACATCACTCACTTTCACTCACTCTCCATCACTCCGCCGTCACATCTACACTCCTTCACTCACCCACCTCCACCACTTCACTCACTGCTGTCACATTCACTTGTCACCACTTTCACCACCATCCATCACTCACTCACCACTCGCCGTCACATTCACTCTGTCACCACTTTCACTCTCTTTCCTCACTCACTCACTCCGTCACATCACTCTGTCACTCACTTCACGTCACCTCCATCACTCACTCACTCCACATTCACTCTGTCACTTTCACTTCACTCACTCACCACCTCCATCACTTTCACTCTCACCTCCATCACTCACGTCACATCACTCTGTCACTCACTTTCACTCTCACTCACCTCACTCACCATCTCCATCACTCACTCACTCGCCGTCACATTCACTCTGTCACTTTCACTCTCACTCACACTCACTCACTGCCATCACTTCACCTGTCACTCCTTTCACTCTCCACTCACACTCACTCTGTCACCACTTTCACCTCCACCCATCTCATCACTCACCTCACTCACTCGCCGTCACATTCACTCTGTCACTCACTTTCACTCACCACCTCCATCACTCACTCACTCCCCTCTTCCTCACTCCCCACGTCATTCATCACTTTGATCACTTACTCGATCTTTCACTCAGTGAATGTTAGATTAAACACTCCCCTCTCTGTCTACGTGCACTATGTAAGGTAAGACATATTTTATTTATACCTGCCTTGATTGCTGTGTGACGATGGCCGGTGTGGGATGTCTACGAGGCTGACATGCCGCCTCAAGAACCCGTGTTTACTGTGATTTATGTAACACGGCTGGCAAAGGTCCATACAGGTAAATGAAAGGTAAAGGTCGGATATGGACCCTTGCCCATTGGAAATGTCACCTGTAAATTTAACTACTTCATTTATTTAAATGTAAACAATTTTGAAACTAGATGCACTTGATGTATTGCTTGATGTCACTAAGACGGAGTTTGTGAAGGTCGGTTTAGCATCGGTGTTAGTAGAACGCTGACCCCGTGTGTGAGAGATCCAGACCAGTGGGCAGTGGTTTCAAACAGGTGGTGGAATCAGACCATTTCATCCGCATGTACGTTTGTATTTGGCTGCTTACCCTACTCTGATCTGGACTTATGCTGGTGCCTTAGTACCCCACTGAGATACCAAACACCATGACATGGCTACCCCACTGAGATACCAGACACCATGACCTGGCTACCCCACTGAGATACCAGACAACATGACATGGCTACCCCACCGAGATACCAGACAACATGACATGGCTACCCCACTGAGATACCAGACAACATGACATGGCTACCCCACCGAGATACCAGACAACATGGCATGGCTACCCCACTGAGATACCAGACAGCATGACATGGCTACTCCACTGAGATACCACAAAACATGACATGGCTACCCCACTGAGATACCAGACAACATGACATGGCTACCCCACTGAGATACCACAAGACATGACATGGCTACCCAACTGAGATACCAGACACCATGACATGGCTACCCCACTGAGATACCCCACAACATGACATGGCTACCCCACTGAGATACCCTACAGCATGACATGGCTACCCCGATGAGATATCCCGCATACCCCCACTGACATGGCTGCCCCCCACTGAGATACCAGACAGCATGATGACATGGCTACCCCACTGAGATACCCACATGACATGGCTACCCCACCGAGATACCCCACAACATAACATGGCTACCCCACTGAGATACCCTACAGCATGACATGGCTACCCCACTGAGATACCCCACAACATGACATGACTACCCAACTGAGATATCAGACACCATGACATGGCTACCCCACTGAGATATCAAACACTATGACATGGCTATCCCACTGAGATACCCCACAACATGACATGGCTACCCCACTGAGATACCCTACAGCATGACATGGCTACCCCACTGAGATACCCACAACATGACATGGCTACCCCACTGAGATACCACAGCATGACATGGCTTCCCCACTGAGATACCACACAACATGACATGGCTACCCTACTGAGATACCAGGCAACATGACATGGCTACCCCACTGAGATAACCCACAACATGACATGGCTACCCCACTGAGATACCACACAACATGACATGGCTACCCCACTGAGATACCACACAACATGACATGGCTACCCCACTGAGATACCCTACAACATGACATGGCTACCCCACTGAGATACCAGACAACATGACATGGCTACCCCACTGAGATACCACACAACATGACATGGCTACCCCACTGAGATACCACACAACATGACATGGCTACCCCACTGAGATACCACACAACATGACATGGCTACCCCACTGAGAGATACCAGACACAACATGACCTGGCTACCCCACTGAGATACCAGACACCATGACATGGCTACCCCACTGAGATACCACACAACATGACATGGCTACCCCACTGAGATACCACACAGCATGACATGGCTACCCCACTGAGATACCCCACAAGATGACATGGCTACCCCACTGAGATACCACACAGCATGACATGGCTTCCCCACTGAGAAACCACACAACATGACATGGCTACCCTACCGAGATACCAGGCAACATGACAAGGCTACCTCAATGAGATAACCCACAACATGACATGGCTACCAAACTGAGATACCAGAAAACATGACATGGCTACCCCACTGAGATACCCTACAGCATGACATGGATACCCCACTGAGATACCCTACAGCATGACATGGGTACCCCACTGAGAGACCAGACAACATGACATGGCTACCCCACTGAGATACCCTACAGCATGACATGGCTACCCCACTGAGATACCACGCAACATGACATGGCTACCCCACTGAGATACCACACAACATGACATGGCTACCCCACTGAGATACCCTACAGCATGACATGGCTACCCCACTGAGATACCACACAACATGACATGGCTACCCCCACTGACCATACACCATGACATGGCTCCCCACTGAGATACCCCCACAACATGACATGGCTACCCCACTGAGTTACCACACAACATGACATGGCTACCCACTGGGATACCACACAGCATGACATGGCTACCCCACTGAGATACCACACAACATGACATGGCTACCCCACTGAGATACCACACAACATCACATGGCTACCCCAATGAGATACCAGACAACATGGCATGGCTACCCCACTGAGATACCACACAACATGACATGGCTACCCCACTGAGATACCCCACAACATGACATGTCTACCCTACTGAGATACCCCACAACATGACATGGCTACCCCACTGAGATACCAGACAATATGGCATGGCTACCCCACTGAAATACAAGAAAACATGGCATGGCTACCCCACTGATATACCAGAGAACATGACATGGCTACCCCACTGAGATACCAAACAACATGACCTGGCTACCCAACTTTGATACCCCACAACATGACATGGGCACCCCACTGAGATATCCTACAGCATGACATGGCTACCCCACTGAGTTACCACACAACATGACATGGCTACCCCACTGAGATACCCCACAACATGACATGGCTACCCCACTGAGATATCAGACACCATGACATGGCTACCCCACTGAGATACCCCACAACATGACATGGTTACCCAAATGAGATACCAGACACCATGACATGGCTACCCCACTGAGATACCCCTCAAGATGACATGGCTACCCCGGACAACATGACATGGCTGCCCCACCCCACTGACAGCGGTACCCACTGAGATATACCACACAACATGACATATGCTACCCAGCCGGACTACTCAGAGATACCCCATAGCATGACATGGGTACCCCACTGAGATACCACACAACATGACATCGCTACCCAACCGAGATACCAGACAACATGACATGGCTTCCCCACTGAGATACCACACAACATGACATGGCTACCCCACTGAGATATCACACATGACATGGCTACCCCACTGAGATACCACACAACATAGTATCGCTATCCCACTGAGACGCCGCACAACATGACATGGCTACCCCACCGAGATACCAGACAATATGACATGGCTACCCCACTGAGATACCACACAACATGACATGGCTACCCCACTGAGATACCACACAACATGACTTGGCTACCCCACTGAGATACCACACAACGTGGCATCACTACTCCACTGAGATAACCCACAACATGATATCGCTACCTCACTGAGATAGCCCACAGCATGACATGGTTACCCCACTGAGATACCATACACCATGACATGACTTCCCAACTGAGATACCCCACAACATGACATGGCTACCCCACTGAGATACCACACAACATGACTTGGCTACCCCACTGAGATACCACACAACGTGGCATCACTACCCCACTGAGATAACCCACAACATGATATCGCTACCTCACTGAGATAGCCCACAGCATGACATGGCTTCCCCGCTGATATACCCTACAAAATGACATGGTTACCCCACTGAGATATCACACATGACATGGCTACCCCACTGGGATACCACGCAACATAGTATCGCTATCCCACTGAGATACCGCACAACATGACATGGCTACCCACACTGAGATACCAGATAACATGACATGGATATCCACTGATACCATGACATTACATGGCTGCCCCACTGAGATACACCACCATGACATTACACCACAACATGATATGGCTACCCACTGGGATACCAGAGGAACATGACATCGCTACCCCACTGAGATACCACACAACATGACATGGCTACCCCACTGTGATACCCCACAACATAACATGGCTACCCCACTGAGATACCAGAGAACATGGCATCGCTACCCCACTGAGATACCACACAACATGACATGGCTACCCCACTGTGATACCCCACAACATGACATGGCTACCCCAATGAGACATTATACAACATGACATGGCTACCCCACTGAGATACCACACAACATGACCTGGTACCCTATGCAAACACGATGTGCTGACTTAAAGCCGACCAATCATTGTTGTATACCCATTATGTCGAGCGCCAGGAAAGGTAATCATAAGTCCCATTTATAACCAATTTTGAATGAAGTGTATGCTATACACATATGGAATCTTTCATAACAATTTCTACAAGTTTTGCGCTTATCCGAACTTTGGCAGACCTTGCGGGACCAAAAGAAATCTTTATGCCTCTCCGCAAAGATCTTAGGGCATCTGACAATTCTTTAGCACTCCAATACAGTGAAATCTTTATACCTCCCCATGAAGATCTTTAGACAGTCTGAGGCTGCATCATGTTTCTAAATTCTGTTTAGACCAGCATGTCTTAATTGTGTATTTCATACTGAGCTGTAATAACAAGTTGGGTGTAGATATTGTTTTGTGATGAATGTTTCACACAGTCTGTCGGTTTTAAGCCCCGTGGGATTCGACAACAGTGGTCTGTGTGTGCTTGTAACTACTTAACTTGTCAAATCTAGGTGCTAAATGTGAAACAATGAGACCGAATGATATTGGACGCTGATAGCTGACTGGCAGAGGAATCCACGTTTTTCACTTGACTCGTGTGACCTCGAAGTATCCTCCTGTCTATACACAGTGTGGATATCCCAGTGGAGTACAATGTCTGGTTTTACTGTACAAGATTTGAAGGAAACATAAAGCTGAAAAGGAAGGACATTTCTCTGGATGAAACAGAGTGACAAGCAGTGCATTGCCATGGCGACACATAGCGTCTCCACAACAAACAGGAATCACACAGGGCGCACTGTGCTGAGCACATGTTGCTGTTGGTCTCTACGTAATGCTTGATAGAGGAATCAGGCAACACCAGTTACAGAAATCATTATCTTGCCCCCATTACGGGATACGCCCAGCTCAACATCCCAGAACAACTTGCAAACGAGTGACAAGGGAATGAGTTCATTTCCTTGCATGGCCAACGCTTCTGCTGGTTTGAACATATCATGGATCATTACTTAACTTGGAGCAAAACAACGCATCATTTCATGTGTCAGGTTACTGTGTCAAAGATATTTGTCATAGCGAAAGCGAGATCAATCTTTGAACTATGGCATATTTTGCCGATATTGCAACGGACATATTGGAATACATAGAGGACGGACATATTAGACATACATAGAGGACGGACATATTGGACATACATAGAGGACGGATATATTGGACATACATAGAGGACGGATATATTGGACATATAGAGGACGGACATATTGGACATACATAGAGGACGGGCATATTGGACATACATAGAGGACATATATTGGACATATGAGGACATACATAGAGGACGGGGACATACATACGGATATACATACATAGAGGACGGACATATTATGTAGACATACATAGAGAACGGACATAGTGGACATACATAGAGGACGGATATATTGGACATACATAGAGGACGGATACATAGAGGACGGACGGATATATGGGACATATATTGGACATAGAGGACGGACATATTGGACATACATAGAGGACGGATATATTTGGACATAGATAGAGGACGGACATATTGGACATACATAGAGGACGGGACGGGCATATTAGAGACATACATAGACATACATAGAGGACGGACATATTGAACATACATAGAGGACGATGACATATTAGACATATACATAGAGGACGGATATATTAGACATACATGAAGGGACGGATACATAGAGGGAAGGATATATTAGACATACATAGAGGGACGGATGGACGGACATATTGAGACGGACATATTGGACATACAGAGGACGGACATATTGGACGGACATACATACATAGAGGACGGAGCATATTAGACATACATAGAGGGACGGACATATTGGACATACATAGATGACGGACATATTAGACATACATAGAGGACGGATATATTAGAGGACGGGCATACATACATAGAGAGGACGGACATATTGGACATACATAGAGAGGACGGACATACATAGAGGGACGGGGACATACATAGAGGACGGATATATTAGACATACATAGAGGACGGATATACATACATTAGACAGACATAGAGGACGGACATATTAGACATACATAGAGGGACGGATATATTAGACATACATACATAGAGGACGGACATATTGGACATACATAGAGGGACGGGACGGGAAGGATATATTAGACTTATACATAGACATACATAGAGGACGGACATATTGGACATACATAGATAGAGGGACGGACATATTGGACATACATAGAGGGACAGGATATATTGGACATACATAGAGGACGGACATATTGGACATATACTATTAGACATAAGAGAGAGGACAGGCATATTAGACATACATAGAGGACGGATATATTAGACATACATAGAGGGACGGACGTATTGGACATACATAGAGGGACGGACATATTGGACATACATAGAGGACGGATATACATACATAGAAGGGACGGATATATTGGACATACATAGAGGACGGATATATTAGACATACATAGAGGACGGATATATTAGACATACATAGAGGACGGACATATTAGACATACATAGAGGACGGATATATTAGACATACATAGAGGACGGATATATTAGACATACAAAGAGGACGGACATATTGGACATACATAGAGGACGGATATATTGGACATACATAGAGGACGGACATATTGGACATACATAGAGGACGGGCATATTAGACATACATAGAGGACGGGCATATTGGACATACATAGATGACGGACATATTAGACATACATAGAGGACGGACATATTGAACATACATAGAGGACGGACATATTAGACATACATAGAGGACGGACATATTGAACATACATAGAGGACGGGCATATTAGACATACATAGAGGACGGGCATATTGGACATACATAGAGGACGGGCATATTAGACATACATAGAGGGACAGGGCATGTGGACATACATAGAGGACGGACATATTAGACATACATAGAGGACGGACATATTGAACATACATAGAGGACGGGCATATTAGACATACATAGAGGACGGGCATATTGGACATACATAGAGAACGGATATATTAGAGATACATAGAGGACGTATATATAAGACATACATAGAGGACGGACATATTGGACATACATAGAGGACGGACATATTAGACATACATAGAGGACGGACATATTGGACATACATAGAGGACGGATATATTAGACATACATAGAGGACGGGCATATTAGACATACATAGAGGACGGATATATTAGACATACATAGAGGACGGACATATTGGACATACATAGAGGACGGACATATTAGACATACATAGAGGACGGACATATTAGACATACATAGAGGACGGATATATTGGACATACATAGAGGACGGACATATTGGACATACATAGAGGACGGATATATTAGACATACATAGAGGACGGATATATTAGACACACATAGAGGACGGATATATTAGACATACATAGAGGACGGATATATTAGACATACATAGAGGACGGATATATTAGACATACATAGAGGACGGATATATTAGACATACAAAGAGGACGGACATATTGGACATACATAGAGGACGGATATATTGGACATACATAGAGGACGGACATATTGGACATACATAGAGGACGGGCATATTAGACATACATAGAGGACGGGCATATTGGACATACATAGATGACGGACATATTAGACATACATAGAGGACGGACATATTGAACATACATAGAGGACGGACATATTAGACATACAAAGAGGACGGGCATATTAGACATACATAGAGGACGGGCATATTGGACATACATAGAGGACGGATATATTAGACATACATAGAGGACGGGCATATTGGACATACATAGAGGACGGACATATTAGACATACATAGAGGACGGACATATTGAACATACATAGAGGACGGACATATTGAACATACATAGAGGACGGACATATTAGACATACATAGAGGACGGATATATTGGACATACATAGAGGAACGGACATATTGAACATACATAGAGGACGGGCATATTAGACATACATAGAGGACGGGCATATTGGACATACATAGAGGACGGATATATTAGACATACATAGAGGACGGGCATATTGGACATACATAGAGGACGGACATATTAGACATACATAGAGGACGGACATATTGAACATACATAGAGGACGGACATATTGAACATACATAGAGGACGGGCATATTAGACATACATAGAGGACGGACATATTGAACATACATAGAGGACGGGCATATTAGACATACATAGAGGACGGGCATATTAGACATACATAGAGGACGGGCATATTAGACATACATAGAGGACGGGCATATTGGACATACATAGAGGACGGACATATTAGACATACATAGAGGACGGACACATTGGACATACACAGATTACATACATTGAAGTCTGACAGGTCCAGATGACAGACACGGATAGCAGACATTAAAGACAGACAGGATGAGACGACAGACACAGACCACAGACATTGAAGACAGGCGCAGACGACAGACACAGATAACAGACACTGAAGACAGGCCCAGACGACAGACACAGATAACAGACACTGAAGACAGACAGGCCCAGACAGCAGACACAGATAACAGACACTGAAGACAAAGCCATCAGTGTTTAATCTAGAACAGGGTAAATATGTGTCATAGCAACACAGGTATGTAGTCCCCAGGTATACTCACTTTTGTACACGTTCTAGGTTCTTTGTGTTTGCTATCGATCGTGCACGATGGAACCAGACGTAATTGATCCAGTAATTGTAATTTCAAGCATCACCTCCAGGCTGCAAACAGTTTTAGTGGTCCATTGATCTTCTCCATCATCGCCCTGATCGTGTTGTGCACAATACTTAGAAACCATATTTGTTTGTTGGGCAAACCAACATAACGTTCGGTCACTAGGATATGTATGTAACATCACCAATGTCTGAACTGTCCCAACTGTTTAAAACATTATCAAACAGCCAGGATTGTTTATGTCGCACCTGGTTGTCAGTTTAACAAACAATGTATGACGTCACTAGATTCCTGAGTAACATGTCGCTGGGCCTGTATATGTGTATTGTCAGGACAAAGTTACTGCTGTGAGATATGTGTGAGACAAAGTTACTGCTGTGAGATATGTGTGAGACAAAGTTACTGCTGTGAGATATGTGTGAGACAAAGTTGTTGCTGTGAGATATGTGTGAGACAAAGTTACTGCTGTGGGATATGTGTGAGACAAAGTTACTGCTGTGGAATATGTGTGAGACAAAGTTACAGCTGTGAGATATGAGTGAGACAAAGTTACTGCTGTGGGAAATGTGTGAGATAAAGTTACTGCTGTGGGATATGTGTGAGACAAAGTTACTGCTGTGAGATATGTGTGAGACGAAGGTACTGCTGTGAGATATGTGTGAGAGGAAGGTACTGCTGTGAGATATGTGTGAGACGAGGTTACTGCTGTGACATATGTGTGAGACGAAGGTACTCCTGTGAGATATGTGTGAGACAAAGATACTGCTGTGGGATATGTGTGAGACGAAGTTACTGCTGTGAGATATGTGTGAGACAAAGTTACTGCTGTGAGATATGTGTGAGACAAAGTTACTGCTGTGAGATATGTGTGAGACAAAGGTACTGCTGTGAGATATGTGTGAGACAAAGTTACTGCTGTGAGATATGTGTGAGACAAAGTTACTGCTGTGAGATATGTGTGTGAGACACTGCTGTGAGAAGGTACTGCTGTGATGTGTGATATATGTGTGAGACAAAGTGTGTGAGATATGTGTGTGACAAAGGTTACTGCTGTGAGATATGTGTGAGACAAAGTTACTATCTGTGAGATATGTGTGAGACAAAGTTACTGCTGTGAGATATGTGTGAGACGACTACAAAGTTACTGTGAGATATGTGTGAGATATGTGTGAGACAAAGTTACTGCTGTGAGATATGTGTGGAGACAAAGTTACATCTGTGAGATATGTGTGAGACAAAGTTACTGCTGTGAGATATGTGTGAGACAAAGTTACTGCTGTGGATATGTGTGTGAGACAAAGTTACTGCTGTGAGATATGTGTGAGACAGAAGTTACTGCTGTGAGATATGTGTGAGACAAAGTTACTGCTGTGAGATATGTGTGAGACAAAAGTTACTGCTGTGAGATATGTGTGTGAGACAAAGTTACTGAGACAAAGTTACTGCTGTGAGATGAGACAAAGTTACTGTGAGATCTGTGTATGTGTGAGACAAAGTTACTGCTGTGAGATATGTGTGAGACAGAAGTTACTGCTGTGAGATATGTGTGTGAGACAAAGTTACTGCTGTGATATGTGTGAGACAAAGACAAAGTTACTGCTGTGAGATATGTGTGAGACAAAGTTACTGCTGTGAGATATGTGTGAGACAAAGTTACTGCTGTGAGATATGTGTGAGACAGAATATGTACTGCTGTGAGATATGTGTGAGACAAAGTTACTGCTGTGGGATATGTGTGAGACAAGTTACATCTGTGAGATATGTGTGAGACAAAGTTACTGCTGTGAGATATGTGTGAGACAAAGTTACTGCTGTGAGATATGTGTGAGACAAAGTTACTGCTGTGAGATATGTGTGAGACAAAGTTACTGCTGTGAGATATGTGTGAGACAAAGTTACTGCTGTGAGATATGTGTGAGACAAAGTGACTGTGAGATATGTGTGAGACAGAAGTTACATGTGAGATACTGTGTGAGATATGTGTGAGACAAAGTTACTGCTGTGAGATATGTGAGATATGTGAGACAAAGTTACACCTGTGAGATATGTGTGAGACAAAGTTACTGCTGTGAGATATGTGTGAGACAAAGTTACTGCTGTGAGATATGTGTGAGACAAAGTTACTGATGTGAGATATGTGTGAGACAAAGATACACCTGTGAGATATGTGTGAGACAAAGTTACTGCTGTGAGATATGTGTGAGACGAGGTTACTGCTGTGAGATATGTGTGAGACGAAGGTACTGCTGTGAGATATGTGTGAGACGAAGTTACTGCTGTGAGATATGTGTGAGTCGAAGTTACTGCTGTGAGATATGTGTGAAACGAAGTGACACCTATGAGATATGTGTGAGACGAAGTGACACCTGTTGGATATGTGTGAGACAAAGTTAAACTTGTCGGATATGTGTGAGACAAAGTGACACCAGTGGGTTATGTGTGAAATAATGTTACACTTGTCGGATATGTGTGACAAAGTGACACATGTGGCATATGTGTGAGACAAAGTCACACTCGAGGGATGTGTGTGAATCAAAGTGACACCTGTGGGATGTGTGTGAGACAAAGTGACACTCGTGGGATATTTGTGAGACATGTGTGAGGCGTGTGTGAGACGAAGGTACTGCTGTGAGATATGTGTGAGACGAAGTGACATCTGTGGGAAATGTCTGAGACAAAGTGACACCTGTGGGATATGTGTGTGACAAAGTGACACATGTGGCATATGTGTGAGACAAATTCACACTCGAGGGATGTGTGTGAGACAAAGTGACACCTGTGGAATGTCTGTGAATCAAAGTGACACCTGTTGGATGTGTGTGAGACAAAGTGACACTCGTGGGATATTTGTGAGACATGTGTGAGGCGTGTGTGAGACGAAGGTACTGCTGTGAGATATGTGTGAGACGAAGTGACACCTGTGGGATATGTGTGAGACGAAGTGACACCTGTGACATGTGTGAGACAGAAGTGACACCTGTGACATGTGTGAGACGAAGTGACACTCGAGGGATATGTGTGAGACGAAGTGACACCTGTGGGATGTGTGTGAGACGAAGTGACAGCTGTGGGATATGTGTGAGACGAAGTGACAGCTGTGGGATGTGTGTGAGAGGAAGTGACACCTTTGGGATGTGTGTGAGACGAAGTGACACCTGTGGGATGTGTGTGAGGGACTGTTTACTGATGTGGCGTTACTACCAGTGTTACAAATAATGACAGATTCCAACCTGTCAGGTTATTATGTGTTGTGCTTTCTATACAAACACACCATTCACTCCGAGCTGCCAAGGTATTACCACTGTTATGTACGTAATAAGTCAATGTCACTCCATGATACTACTATATTCATTCCTATCTGCAATAATAAATGAAAGTTACATCATAGGAATATTGACGGTGTACCCACTTAATTATTAGAAATATAAGTTTACGAATTTCTGTTTGATAACAGCACATAGAATATATTTGGGAAACATATTTTATTCAGATAAACTGTATGTACAAGAAGCAATCTCAGTGCAGTGAGCCTGGTACTTACAGACATTAAAGCTCTTCGATATGCAGCAAGCATTGATGTACATCCTTCATCACTGGTGATAATAGTCCAGGCATAACTGTTCACGATACAAACATTACATTGATTGTAAAAACACCATTAACAATAGCAAAGAATAATTCAACATATTTAACATACAGAAACGCTATAAGCATACCTGATAATGAAGGATATATAAAACAGAACAGGCTAGCAGGTAACCTCCCAAAACTTAGGCAGACATTTCTTAGACAACTTAAAACAACAACATTTCTGGTTCAGAGTACACAACTAATCCTCAAGCTGATACCTATTTCTTATAATGGATCAGTCCGGTAGAATCAATTAGACAAGGCGTTATGTTCATTCAGCATATTTATTAAGTTCAACAGAGATAAAAAAATAAATAGTAAATAATAAATATGGTATGCTGATCATGCCATTCCATTAAGTAGCATTCCACCAAAAAATCATGCAGAGGTGGATAAGTCCAAAATTTCATATTCACTTGAAATTGTGTCATTCTCTTTATTTGGCCTTGTAAAATGTCATGTCACTCAGAAATGTTTCTGTTCTCAATATTTTTCATTAATTAGCCGTTAATTAAAGTTCTACGAAATTGACCCAGAATCGCATGTGAAAATGTAGGAAAATACTATTTTTCAGTTGACAATATTGTTAAAACCATTCATGCTGTTAGAATTATTTTACTTTCTATTGAAAGAATACATATTCCTTTCACTTCAGTTATATTTTTTAAGAGTTGATGAAGTAACGGGTATTCTGACCCGTTGGTTGGTTGGTTGTTTGCTTGGTAAGTTGCTTAGTAAGTTTAGTTACTAAGTTAAATACATAATTGAACAAATAAATAAATATATAAATCTAAAAATATAATATACAGTAACCCTACTCGGACAAACAGCATTCGGCCATATAATAAAACATTCTCACTACATATTTCAATCCGAAGATAGCATACCACATGCATACATCAAATATTCACAACAACATATTCACAAGGCGGGTACACACATGTACAGAGCAAAGGCAAGGGAGGATCTAAAATACAGACTAGAGTGAGGATACCATGGAATACAGGTATTCACAAAATAGGACAATCATACATCTCCATGACATTTCATCTATGTGTTATGTAACCGGTATTTCACCTCCAGAAAAGAGAGACAGCATTTCATGTTCTGACAGTAATTCTATTTGTACAGATACATTGACATGAAAAACATCTAAACGGTTTGGAAAGAACTGATTCCTGTTGTACATATAATGTTCACAATGTAGATCTATATAGCAGTTATAGTCATTACATTTTGAAAATTTTGCTTGAGAATAAATTATTTGTGCGTTTGTACATAAAAAATCATCAGGTGAGAGTCGAGGTGATGAAGGAGAAAGCACACACTCCAAAACGTCGTGTTATTCACAATAATGAAGTTGACATCCATAAATCTTGCTTTTCTTATGCATTCCTCTTCTAAATGTCCTTCATACATTTACACATACTTTACAGTTTCAATTGTTTTATTTATTTACAAGCTAGGTCAACTCAGCAGGGAACACTAATTAGGACCGTTCCATTTCAGCCATGGGTGTTGTCTTAATTAATCCCCTTCATTAGTGTCTAAGATATGGCTGTCTAAGTTTTGGGAGATAACCTGCTAGCAGTAAGTACGTGTTGAGTATATACACTACGTGTGCCGGAGTCTCAGCAGCATGTCCTGGCACAGTGACAGTGGTGTATTTACAGAGGTATGTAGTCGTAGTCCAGTCGTTTTCGCAACGTTGTGGGAAGGTTGTAGATTGGTAACGTCAGGACACATCGTTGTCACAACGTTAGTATTACGCCATTTTATAACGTTATCTCACAACGTAATAATAATCTTGCAAATTTACGTTGAGGAAACGTTACGCTTTATGCTCGTCACAACGTTATAATAGCGTTTCTTATAAATTGTTGTCACGATAGAGTTTTCTGTAAAACCTTTCACTTTGAGATTCTTTCTTCACTATTTTGCTGTAGTTTCAGAAAACACACGACCAAAACTACATGCAAATTGACGGATAAACATTGAAGTGAATTCCTGCTTTGTTTCTCTATGTACTGTTCACTACTGGGAAAACTGTTCAACTATTAACGTTAAATTGAACGTTAATGTAAAATACGTTAGCATCTTATAACTTTAACACTGTGACAACGTAATCGGGAGTCCCCAGGATAACGTTGTTACAACGACAGCATGACGCTGTCACAACGTTGTGACAACGTGACATTGTTAGCTGGGATACTACGTCCGAAGACCAAAAGTGATGTCTACTCGAACTCAACATCGAAAGTTCTGCAACAGACGCCGAAATCCTTTATACATCTCGTAAAATTGCAAATGTCCATCTTTGTTCTTAAAATACAGTGTCTCATCCAATGACCCCAAATTGTTTCATCGTTTTGTATATGTACTGAACAGCATTAGAAACGCACCACACTAAAATGCACCGACGATGCTCAGATATCATGGGTACAATTCAGTCGGACGGGGATATTTTGTATTATATGGGTGGTGCGTTTCTAATGTTGTTCAGTATACGTAAATGTTTTTATTTTAGTCATTTATTTTATCAGATATGTTCACATTACTTCAAGTTGACATATGACGTTGGTGGACGTCGCGGTGTCCACCTAAGAGTGGTCGTTATGGAGACGGACACTCTCGGACACTGGGATGCACAAGTCCAGGAACTGACAGACCAGTCCGATGAACAGACAGACGTAGGAGACAACGACCAGAGCAAACGACCAGCCGAGGTCGTAGGTGGTCTCGCTCCACACTTCACCATAGCGTCCAGCGTACACCACGAACCCGATGAAGATGAAGAAAACTGAAATAACAAGACTGCACTGAAAGGATGCAACTACCACCGATACATGTGCCTCAGTTATAATTATATCGATATGAAGAAAGCTTAAATATCGTCAGACGAATCACAGTTGTGTGAACAAGCATACACCATTCAAAGCCAAAGTGAAGATTTGAAAAAGTTGTACAGCAGACATATAACCTACTTGATGTTTGATTCATTTGCTTCTTGAGGCATATGTTTAATACATGCTGGTAGTTACAATCGTAGATCGGACTTCTCTGATTATAGAAAGTGTATATTATCTTATATTTTACATGTTATACGGTGTTACGGGGCAACATGCAGCATTGTCTTTGATGCACACATGATTGAACGGGTACAGTACATGTTCCAGCAATATTCTAGCTATATTGCGGCGATCTTTAGATATTCGAGTCTGGGTCAGACAATCCAGTGATCAACATGGGCGCCGATCTACACAATTGCGATACGGTGAGATGTGTCAACCAAGTCAGCAAGCCTCGCCACCCGATCCCGGTAGTCGCCTCTTACGACAAGCCTGGGTTGATGAAGACCAATCCTAACCCGAATCTTCACGGGTAGGCTCAGAACATAAAAGGATATCCAAATGATCCTGGTATGCTCTCCTTTCAATGTCCACTTACAACCGTATATACTGGTGAGTTTGTAAACCAAGCAATATAATTGAAAGATCGCAAAAGAAACCTTAACTATTGTAAATCAAATTCATCTCTTGTCCAGCGGCGTGGCTCAACAGTAAGACGTGGTTAGAAGCGACGACAGTATACATGCTGTATGCATCATAACAGCTGCTCTGTGGTGTATGTATATGATACGTAACAGACAATATGTATGTATATGATACGTAACAGACAAGAGGTATGTATATGATACGTAACAGACTAGAGGTATGTATATGATACGTAACAGACAAGATGTGTGTATATGATACGTAACAGACAATATGTATGTATATGATACGTAACAGACTAGAGGTATGTATATCATACGTAACAGACAAGATGTATGTATATGATACGTAACAGACAAGAGGTATGTATATCATACGTAACAGACAAGATGTATGTATATGATACGTAACAAACAGATAAGATGTATATGATATGATACAGACTACAGACGTGATACGTAACAGACAAGAGGTATGTATATGATACGTAACAGACAAGATGTATGTATATGATACGTAACAGACAAGATATATGTATATCATACGTAACAGACAAGATGTATGTATATCATACGTAACAGACGTAACAGACAAGAGGTATGTATATGATACGTAACAGACAAGATGTATGTATATATCATACGTAACAGACAAGAGGTATGTATATGATACGTAACAGACAAGAGGTATGTATATGATACGTAACAGACAAGACATATGTATATGATACGTAAGAGACAAGAGGTATGTATATGATACGTAACAGACTAGAGGTATGTATATGATACGTAACAGACAAGAGGTATGTATATGATACGTAACAGACTAGAGGTATGTATATGATACGTAACAGACAAGATGTGTGTATATGATACGTAACAGACAATATGTATGTATATGATACGTAACAGACTAGAGGTATGTATATCATACGTAACAGACAAGATGTATGTATATGATACGTAACAGACAAGAGGTATGCATATCATACGTAACAGACAAGATGTATGTATATGATACGTAACAGACAAGATGTATGTATATGATACGTAACAGACGTAACAGACAAGAGGTATGTATATGATACGTAACAGACAAGATGTATGTATATGATACGTAACAGACAAGATATATGTATATCATACGTAACAGACAAGATGTATGTATATCATACGTAACAGACGTAACAGACAAGAGGTATGTATATGATACGTAACAGACAAGATGTATGTATATGATACGTAACAGACAAGAGGTATGTATATGATACGTAACAGACAAGAGGTATGTATATGATACGTAACAGACAAGACATATGTATATGATACGTAAGAGACAAGAGGTATGTATATGATACGTAACAGACAAGAGGTATGTATATGATACGTAACAGACAAGACATATGTATATGATACGTAACAGACAAGAGGTATGTATATGATACGTAACAGACAAGAGGTATGTATATGATACGTAACAGACAAGACATATGTATATGATACGTAACAGACAAGATGTATGTATATGATACGTAACAGACAAGAGGTATGTATATGATACGTAACAGACAAGATGTATGTATATGATACGTAACAGACAAGATGTATGTATATGATACGTAACAGACAAGATGTATGTATATGATACGTAACAGACAAGAGGTATGTATATGATACGTAACAGACAAGAGTATGTATATATATGATACGTAACAGACAAGATGTATGTATATGATACGTAACAGACAAGAGGTATGTATATGATACGTAACAGACAAGAGGTATGTATATGATACTGTAACAGACAAGAGGTATGTATATGATACGTAACAGACAAGAGGTATGTATATGATACGTAACAGACTAGAGGTATGTATATGATACGTAACAGACAAGATGTATGTATATGATACGTAACAGACAATATGTATGTATATGATACGTAACAGACTAGAGGTATGTATATCATACGTAACAGACAAGATGTATGTATATGATACGTAACAGACAAGAGGTATGTATATCATACGTAACAGACAAGATGTATGTATATGATACGTAACAGACAAGATGTATGTATATGATACGTAACAGACAAGAGGTATGTATATGATACGTAACAGACGTAACAGACAAGAGGTATGTATATGATACGTAACAGACAAGATGTATGTATATCATACGTAACAGACAAGATGTATGTATATCATACGTAACAGATGTAACAGACAAGAGGTAAGTATATGATACGTAACAGACAAGATGTATGTATATGATACGTAACAGACAAGAGGTATGTATATGATACGTAACAGACAAGAGGTATGTATATGATACGTAACAGACAAGACATATGTATATGATACGTAACAGACAAGAGGTATGTATATGATACGTAACAGACAAGAGGTATGTATATGATACGTAACAGACAAGACATATGTATATGATACGTAACAGACAAGAGGTATGTATATGATACGTAACAGACAAGAGGTATGTATATGATACGTAACAGACAAGACATATGTATATGATACGTAACAGACAAGATGTATGTATATGATACGTAACAGACAAGAGGTATGTATATGATACGTAACAGACAAGAGGTATGTATATGATACGTAACAGACAAGAGGTATGTATATGATACGTAACAGACAAGATGTATGTATATGATACGTAACAGACAAGAGGTATGTATATGATACGTAACAGACAAGAGGTATGTATATGATACGTAACAGACAAGATGTATGTATATGATACGTAACAGACAAGAGGTATGTATATGATACGTAACAGACAAGAGATATGTATATGATACGTAACAGACAAGAGGTATGTATATGATACGTAACAGACAAGAGGTATGTATATGATACGTAACAGACAAGAGGTATGTATATGATACGTAACAGACAAGAGGTATGTATATGATACGTAACAGACAAGAGGTATGTATATGATACGTAACAGACAAGATGTATATATATGATACGTAAAAATATAGCCACTTACTTCAGGCAACTGTTCTAAACTAGTTTTTGCAAGATATTCCATATTGTTTAAAGGTACTGTTTAGTCATGAACTGATGTATTGTAAAACATATTCGTAACATTAAAAGATTATTGTCATGAGTTCAGTAAATGATAAAAATCTGTGAAAATTGGCGAATTCTTAACAAAACTTTACACCAAAACGCAGCTGTTCACATGCACGACATTTGCACATGCCTTTCAGCAATTGATGCATGATCCTCGTGCAATTCATCTGCATAAGGTTTACAATTGGTTCCCCCAAGTTGGTGGAGAAATTCATCTTCGACGTAACCACATATATTTACATAACATATAGTGAGAGCTTTAAGTGAGTCTAAACTTTTGATTGGTAGTATAGATTCGTGAATAATTCCAACATGGCAGCGTGATGTGTCTGAGGAGCTCTACTCACTAGATGTGCTGTTGACCACGATGGCTATGAGTCTCAGGAACCGGTTGTTGTTGAGGATGACGGTGTAGACGATGGCGGTGACCAGGGCGGCCACTAGGAACAGGAAGCCGATGATCTGGAACGCCTGAGACACTTTGTACCAGTCTTTGGCTGAGGACAGAGGAAGGTTGACAGATAACACTCAGTGATGGACAATGAGAATATGGCACCAGGACTAATAACCCTTGACTGAACAAACTGAAGGATCTTAAACTTGGTTTCATAGATGAAAATGTGTTTTCAGTAATCAGACTTGTGGTCCACACATATCAAGCGATCACGATTAAATTCAGATCAAAGAGTTCATTGTGTAGAAACACTATCTTGATTGTAAGGGAATAGATATTTTACTGAGAAAGTAGTTCAAATTCCACATTTAAATGATTGCAGATTTATGATCATTTTACAAATATACAGTACAAATATATATTTTTATCGTCGTTATTGGTTCGTGAGGCAAATCGTCTACTGCAGCGCTATGTGCTATTTGGGTTGCATCCTTCAGGTGTGCAGGTATCAGCTGATCGTGGGTTCGAATCCATAATCCATGTCAGCAACCTATCTGTGCTCATTTCATGCAAGCTGTAAACATCTAACACTTGAATCGCGAAACGTGCCACATCAAGACAGAGCAGAAATAGTGTTCGAAACAGTGTCCAATCCCTTTAACATGAAATGTATTTCCTTTCTGTCCGAAAGAATACTGACGGACTATTGTACGAGTGGGCTAATAGCTATGTCTACATCTTGTTCATTGGTTGAATATCACTCAGAAGTCGATAGTTAATCAATACACGGCCGTTTTGCTCTTGCAACTTCCAGAAAAGTGGAAACGGTCACGCTTGGTTACCTACACTATCCTTCACATTAGACTAGTGCGATCACGTGACATCGGAACCACCACCATTGATTGTTGTTTCTACTTCTGCCGTAGATACGTCACATAATTCATCAATTACGATAATGTTGGTGTCCTTCCCTTCATCAGTGACGTATTGATTGTGTTCTGGTTGAGAATATTATCTAAAGTACACAGTCTGTTCAGTCATGCACTAATGTTGTGTCGCTTCCAAAGATACGCCGCCATTCATCTGCTGCATATAGAACAGCATTAAAGTTACATGGAGATGATGCCAGTCTGTGGAAGTAGTCATGGTAACCCCATAATATTTACCACATGTACGTCAATATTACACATTGTCAGTACACAGTTGCCGTTTATGTCACGTTTTACAGTTCACTGTTCCAGATCGTAGGCACCAAGGTGTGTACCAAGTCTTTAGTCCCGAAGGTCCGGTTCGGTATCGAGCAATAAATGGTGTCGACATTTCACCTACAACTGAGCCTTCTTCTTACTCCATCACTTATAAAGAACATAACACGAATCTTGCTCATAATCTATTTAATCAGAGATACTTCATGCAAGGTTTTACTAATAGTGGAGGACATTTTCAAATTTCACGCATCAGTGACTAATATTATGTCTGATGCGATTAATGTTTTGAAATGTCTTCTTGTGTTTGCAGAGATGAAGACTTGCCTTGCTGTTGCGTGTGTTTTGTGTCACCAATTGCAAAGATTACATGGTATCGTCGCTATTCACGAGTAAATCCTGAACATATGATTGTGACATTTCGGAAACTTAAAAATTAAAATTGGACATTTTCATAATTCCGAAATTTCCGTAATCAGTTTTAAGAAACGGACAATACGTGTATGAGAGCACAAAGATACTCGGGCGAGATATAATACTGTAGAGGGGCGTAATATCTGGTTTGAGATAAAGCAGTTGGTTACGACACATATTTTTTATATTCGTAAGCGATGTCAATATGTGGCTCTTGAATGAGATATTAGTGATGCTGACAACTGAAGCTATAACATGACGGCAGAACTAGTGATGGTGTAATCTAAGCATCTTCAGTTCAATATCCGTGTGTTAATGGCCATGTTGGCAGACTCCATCATATTTGCCACGTCCGTCTCTTCACTGCATTGCTTGCAGTTGGTGGTACAGGTTTTGTCATTGAACATTTGGGGCTTAAAAGTACCAACTTGGCACATTTATACATTGAACCAGTCCGAACATTTATCAGATATGGATCCAGGTCAGCAGCGCCCCGAGGTGTGGACAGTCTAAGGTGGCCGTCCACATGGCTGAAATCCCTTATGTTCCCATCGCATTCTCACCATATCGAACTATCTGGTTTATGTGGCGATGTGATTAGATGCTAAAACTGTTTATTATCATAATATATAATCACTAAAATGACTCAAACTCAGTATCATTTCCTCTGTTCCGATAATGTCTTTCAGAATGCACATGTTTTGGTACCAAAAAGCAGTCATACGAAGCAAGATCGGTTCTTGTTATGTCGATCTGCGCTATTATCGGGCTAAGTAACTCGAATTAAAGGTGTAACACTCTATAGAGGTCTCATACTGTAGTGCGGTATGATACTGTCGTGAGGTCTCATACTGTAGTGTGATATGATACTATCGTGAGGTCTCATACTCTAGTGCGGTATGATACTGTCGTGAGGTCTCATACTGTAGTGCGGTATGATACTATCGTGAGGTCTCATACTGTAGTGTGATATGATACTATCGTGAGGTCTCATACTGTAGTGCGGTATGATACTATCGTGAGGTCTCATACTGTAGTGCGGTATGATACTATCGTGAGGTCTCATACTGTAGTGCGGTATGATACTATCGTGAGGTCTCATACTGCAATGCGGTATGATACTGACTCGAGGTCTCATACTGTAGTGCGGTATGATACTATCGCGAGGTCTCATACCGTAGTGTGGTATGATACTGTAGTGAGGTGTGGTACTTGGCTAGGGTTCCATACTGCAGTTATGAGTTATGATGCTAAAAGTAGTTAGGTATGACATAAGGGTGAGATGATACTGTAGAAAGGTATAATACTTGAGGGAGATGTAATACTTTACAGTGGTGTTATACTGTAGAAAGGTATAATACTTGAGGGAGATGTAATACTTTACAGTGGTGTTATACTTGGGTGAGATACAATACTGTGGTGAGATATAATAGTTGGGTGAGATACAATACTGTGATGGGGTATAATACTTTGGTGAAATACAATACTGTGGTGAGATATAATAGTTGGGTGAGATACAATACTGTGATGGGGTATAATAGTTGGGTGAGATACAATACTGTGGTGAGATATAATACTTTGGTGAGATACAATACTGTGGTGAGATATAATAGTTGCGTGAGATACAATACTGTGGTGGGGTATAATACTTGGGTGAGATGTAATACTTTAGTGAGGTGTAAGGTACTGCGATGTTCTTAGATACTGTAGAGAGTGAATGATAGTTACCCGTGTTTTGGTCGGCAGTAATACAACCCAGCAGGTCCCCACAGTGTCGGAAGAGACCGGCATTGCCTCCATTAGTGTCCACCCAGGCGTTCGTGGGGAAACCGATGATGTGAAATATGAAGCCAACGATGATCCACGGCAGAGACACCTTGGCGTAGATAGAAGCATCCGAGAAACCCATAACGAGTAGCGAACTCACAAATTCCTTTTTGAATGTTAATATTTCACAAGTACTAGTTGCAGCACTGTCTTGTTGAATCGCCTTCCAAGTTCGCCTCCGTTGTCAATTAGTCAAGAAGTATATTGTTAGACGACAGGTAAACGGTGGGTTTCTAAGCACTCCCAAGTTCGTTACCACGAGATATCACAATAACAAACTCCTAACAAAGAGAGCCGGTTGTCACTCAGCAAATCATCGACTGACGTGTGCTGCAGCATCCATCCTAACCTTCCTCCGTACCGCGGGATGAGGAGAGAGATGCTACAGGTCGATACTCCGTGGGATGGTAAGAACACACAAGGTGTTGTGGTGCAACACTGTTGTGGTGTTGCCTTTGGAAACGACATTTCTGAATGATCTCAACGGGAAGTGAACTATGAAGGCCTGTTTATGACGGATGAGTAAAAGGTGCTATATCTAATCAAATTGAGTAAGATTGTTTCGAAATGTTGCACCGATGACGTATTGAAGTGTTTTGCACTTTTGATCACTTGCATATTCAATACAACAAATCATCATGAAGTGAGATAACGATTGTCCAAGTGTATTCAGCGTAATTTACTAACTATGAGACATGGCTTGCTAACCTGATCCGCCAGGTTTTCCCGTGCCATGATATTTACAGTGAATGTTCTCGCCCCTCTTACTGTCACCGGCCTGAACGGATCCAGTAGTCCCAGTAGGCAACATCGTTACGACGTCATGGTTACGACGTCATTGATCGGTGCTGTTGATGCCGATCACTGAAGTCTCTGTTGAATCAACTTTTGAAGGGCCACGTCATGCAGGAGCATTGCTGGGAGTGGACTTAGACAAGATATATTTACATATTATGCAAACTGTATGGTTGGTGGTGTTGCCTTTAGGGCAGAGTGTGTTGAACGTTTCGGTGAACACTGATCTTCAGCTATCCTGTCATCACTGTTTTGCATTTTACGCACTATGGCATCAGATACTGAGACTAATTTCTCAGGCATTGGCGGTTTAAATAATAATATCGTCTTCTCAGTCTCAGCGTTTGTATTCATTCAACACGCCCGCTGGTTACATCATCTTTATGCATAGAACACAGTGTTTGTGTTCATCATCTTTATGAATACAACACGGTGTTTGTGTTCATCATTCAACACGCCCCGCTGGTTACATCATCTTTATGCATAGAACACAGTGTTTGTGGTTACATCATCTTTATGAATAGAACACAGTGTTTGTGTTCATCATTCAACACGCCCCGCTGGTTACATCATCTTTATGAATAGAACACAGTGTTTGTGTTCATCATTCAACACGCTCCGCTGGTTACATCATCTTTATGAATAGAACACCGTGTTTGTGTTCATCATTCAACACGCTGGTTACCACTGGTTACATCATCATCTTTATGAATAGAACACGGTGTTTGTGTTCATCATTCAACACGCCCGCTGGTTACATCATCTTTATGAATAGAACACATGTTTGTGTGTTCACAGCTGCTGGTTACATCATCTTTATGCGAATAGAACACAGTGTTTGTGTTCATCATTCAACACGCTCCGCTGGTTACATCATCTTTATGAATAGAACACGGTGTTTGTGTTCATCATTCAACACGCTCCGCTGGTTACATCATCTATATGCATAGAAAACAGTGTTTGTGTTCATCATTCAACACGCCCGCTGGTTACATCATCTATATGAATAGAACACAGTCTTTGTGTTCATCATTCAACACGCTCCACTGGTTACATCATCTTTATGAATAGAACACGGTGTTTGTGTTCATCATTCAACACGCTCCGCTGGTTACATCATCTTTATGAATAGAACACGGTGTTTGTGTTCATCATTCAACACGCTCCGCTGGTTACATCATCTTTATGAATAGGAACACGGTGTTTGTGTTCATCAACAGTGTTTGTGTTCATCATTCAACACGCTCCGCTGGTTACATCATCTTTATGAATAGAACACAGTGTTTGTGTTTATCATTCAACATCTCCGCTGGTTACATCATCTTTATGAATAGAAATAGAACACAGTGTTTGTGTTCATCATTCAACACGCTCCGCTGGTTACATCATCTTTATGAATAGAACACGGTGTTTGTGTTCATCATTCAACACGCTCCGCTGGTTACATCATCTTTATGAATACAACACGGTGTTTGTGTTCATCATTCAACACGCTCCGCTGGTTACATCATCTTTATGAATACAACACGGTGTTTGTGTTCATCATTCAACACGCTCCGCTGGTTACATCATCTTTATGAATAGAACACAGTGTTTGTGTTCATCATTCAACACGCTCCGCTGGTTACATCATCTTTATGAATAGAACACAGTGTTTGTGTTCATCATTCAACACGCTCCGCTGGTTACATCATCTTTATGAATAGAACACAGTGTTTGTGTTCATCATTCAACACGCTCCGCTGGTTACATCATCTTTATGAATAGAACACAGTGTTTGTGTTCAACATTCAACACGCTCCGCTGGTTACATCATCTTTATGAATAGAACACAGTGTTTGTGTTCAACATTTAACACGCTAGAACCGCTGGTTTCACATCATCTTTATGCATAGAACACAGTGTTTGTGTTCATCATTCAACACGCTCCACTGGTTACATCATCTTTATGAATAGAACACAGTGTTTGTGTTCATCATCATTCTGAATAGAACACGCTCCGCTGGTTACATCATCTTTATGAATAGAACACAGTGTTTGTGTTCAACATTCAACACGCTCCGCTGGTTACATCATCTTTATGAATAGAACACAGTGTTTGTGTTCAACATTCAACACGCTCCGCTGGTTACATCATCTTTATGAATAGAACACAGTGTTTGTGTTCAACATTCAACACGCTCCGCTGGTTACATCATCTTTATGAATAGAACACAGTGTTTGTGTTCAACATTCAACACGCTCCACTGGTTACATCATCTTTGTGCATAGAACACAGTGTTTATCTCACAGAACACCTGCTAGATTACTCATATGGTCTCATAACCTTTAGTTCACACGCATATCTGTTATCTGTATAAAGGACACGCATTCCTACTTTTTTTATCACGGCCATGGACGGTTAATGTTTTCCTTCCATTAGTTTAAGAGGTTTCGCAAAGAGACAGTGGAGACTGGCGTCCTTGATTGCCCTGATGTGATAAAGGGGCGGCATTTCAGACTGGTCATGTGCACGTGGTATCTGGTCGCCCGGGATTGGGATGTAGTTTACATTTCCTGTAGACTGATGGGTGTCGTGGGGTCAGTGGAGGTGTAGAGATGTAGACACAGATGGTTCTGTAGCGGGGTCAGTTGGAGGTGTAGAGATGTAGACACAGATGGTTCTATAGCGGGGTCAGTGGAGGTGTAGAGATGTAGACACAGATGGTTCTGTAGCGGGGTCAGTGGAGGTGTAGAGATGTAGACACAGATGGTTCTGTAGCGGGGTCAGTGGAGGTGTAGAGATGTAGACACAGATGGTTCTGTAGCGGGGTCAGTGGAGGTGTAGAGATGTAGACACAGATGGTTCTGTAGCGGGGTCAGTGGAGGTGTAGAGATGTAGACACAGATGGTTCTGTAGCGGGGTCAGTGGAGGTGTAGAGATGTAGACACAGATGGTTCTGTAGCGGGGTCAGTGGAGGTGTAGAGATGTAGACACAGATGGTTCTGTAGCGGGGTCAGTGGAGGTGTAGAGATGTAAGCACAGATGGTTCTGTGGCTTAGCGGGGTCAGTGGAGGTGTAGAGATGTAGACACAGATGGTTCTGTAGCGGGGTCAGTGGAGGTGTAGAGATGTAGAACACAGATGGTTCTGTAGCGGGGTCAGTGGAGGTGTAGAGATGTAGACACAGATGGTTCTGTAGTAGAGATGGGGGCCAGTGGAGGTGTAGAGATGTAGACACAGATGGTTCTGTAGCAGGGGTCAGTGGAGGTGTAGAGATGTAGACACAGATGGTTCTGTAGCTGTTGCTTGTCTGTCTGGATACCGTGAAGGATAGGTCCCCGTTGCTTGTCTGTCTGGACACTGTTGTTTGTCTATGTCTGTCTGGATACCGTGAAGCATAGGTCCCCGTCACACTGTTGTTTGTCTATGTCTGTCTGGATACCGTGAAGGATAGGTCCCCGTCATCTGTTGTTTGTCTGTCTGCCTGTCTGGATACCGTGAAGGATAGGTCCCCGTCACACTGTTGTTTGTTTATGTCTGTCTGGATACCGTGAAGGATAGGTCCCCGTCATCTGTTGTTTGTCTGTCTGCCTGTCTGGATACCGTGAAGGATAGGTCCCCGTCACACTGTTGTTTGTCTGTCTGCCTGTCTGGATACCGTGAAGGATAGGTCCCCGTCACATTGTTGCTTGTCTGTCGGCCTGTCTGGATACCGTGAAGGATAGGTCCTCGTCACACTGTTGCTTGTCTGTGTGCCTGTCTGGATACCGTGAAGGATAGGTCCCCGTCACCCTGTTGTTTGTCTATGTCTGTCTGGATACCGTGAAGGATAGGTCCCCGTCACACTGTTGTTTGTCTATGTCTGTCTGGATACCGTGAAGGAAAGGTCCCCGTCACACTATTGCTTGTCTGTCTGCCTGTCTGGATACCGTGAAGGATAGGTCCCCGTCACACTGTTGTTTGTCTGTCTGCCTGTCTGGATACCGTGAAGGATAGGTCCCCGTCACACTGTTGCTTGTCTATGTCTCTCTGGATACCGTGAAGGATAGGTCCCCGTCACACTGTTGTTTGTCTATGTCTGTCTGGATACCGTGAAGGATAGGTCCCCGTCACACTGTTGCTTGTCTGTCTGGATACCGTGAAGGATAGGTCCCCGTCACACTGTTGTTTGTCTATGTCTCTCTGGATACCGTGAAGGATAGGTCCCCGTCACACTGTTGTTTGTCTATGTCTGTCTGGATACCGTGAAGGATAGGTCCCCGTCACACTGTTGTTTGTCTATGTCTGTCTGGATACCGTGAAGGATAGGTCCCCGTCACCCTGTTGTTTGTCTGTCTGGATACCGAGAAGGATAGGTCCCCGTCACACTGTTGTTTGTCTATGTCTGTCTGGATACCGTGAAGGATAGGTCCCCGTCACACTGTTGTTTGTCTGTCTGCCTGTCTGGATACCGTGAAGGATAGGTCCCCGTCACATTGTTGCTTGTCTGTCTGTCTGGATACCGTGAAGGATAGGTCCCCGTCACACTGTTGCTTGTCTGTCTGCCTGTCTGGATACCGTGAAGGATAGGTCCCCGTCACACTGTTGTTTGTCTATGTCTGTCTGGATACCGTGAAGGATAGGTCCCCGTCACACTGTTGTTTGTCTATGTCTGTCTGGATACCGTGAAGGAAAGGTCCCCGTCACACTATTGCTTGTCTGTCTGCCTGTCTGGATACCGTGAAGGATAGGTCCCCGTCACACTGTTGTTTGTCTGTCTGCCTGTCTGGATACCGTGAAGGATAGGTCCCCGTCACACTGTTGCTTGTCTATGTCTCTCTGGATACCGTGAAGGATAGGTCCCCGTCACACTGTTGTTTGTCTATGTCTGTCTGGATACCGTGAAGGATAGGTCCCCGTCACACTGTTGCTTGTCTGTCTGGATACCGTGAAGGATAGGTCCCCGTCACACTGTTGTTTGTCTATGTCTCTCTGGATACCGTGAAGGATAGGTCCCCGTCACACTGTTGTTTGTCTGTCTGCCTGTCTGGATACCGTGAAGGATAGGTCCCCGTCACACTGTTGTTTGTCTATGTCTGTCTGGATACCGTGAAGGATAGGTCCCCGTCACACTGTTGTTTGTCTATGTCTGTCTGGATACCGTGAAGGATAGGTCCCCGTCATCTGTTGTTTGTCTGTCTGCCTGTCTGGATACCGTGAAGGATAGGTCCCCTTCACACTGTTGTTTGTTTATGTCTGTCTGGATACCGTGAAGGATAGGTCCCCGTCATCTGTTGTTTGTCTGTCTGCCTGTCTGGATACCGTGAAGGATAGGTCCCCGTCACACTGTTGTTTGTCTGTCTGCCTGTCTGGATACCGTGAAGGATAGGTCCCCGTCACACTGTTGCTTGTCTGTCGGCCTGTCTGGATACCGTGAAGGATAGGTCCTCGTCACACTGTTGCTGTTGTTTGTCTGGATGTGAAGGATAGTCCCCGTCACCCTGGATACCGTGAAGGATAGGTCCCCGTCACACTGTTGTTTGTCTATGTCTGTCTGGATACCGTGAAGGAAAGGTCCCCGTCACACTGTTGCTTGTCTGTCTGCCTGTCTGGATACCGTGAAGGATAGGTCCCCGTCACACTGTTGTTTGTCTGTCTGCCTGTCTGGATACCGTGAAGGATAGGTCCCCGTCACACTGTTGCTTGTCTATGTCTGTCTGGATACCGTGAAGGATAGGTCCCCGTCACACTGTTGTTTGTCTATGTCTGTCTGGATACCGTGAAGGATAGGTCCCCGTCACACTGTTGTTTGTCTGTTGCTTGTCTGTCCTGGATACCGTGAAGGATAGGTCCCCGTCACACTGTTGTTTGTCTATGTCTGTCTGGATACCGTGAAGGATAGGTCCCCATCACACTGTTGTTTGTCTGTCTGTCTGGATACCGTGAAGGATAGGTCCCCGTCACACTGTTGTTTGTCTGTCTGCCTGTCTGGATACCGTGAAGGATAGGTCCCCGTCACACTGTTGTTTGTCTGTCTGCCTGTCTGGATACCGTGAAGGATAGGTCCCCGTCACACTGTTGCTTGTCTGTCTGCCTGTCTGGATACCGTGAAGGATAGGTCCGCGTCACACTGTTGTTTGTCTATGTCTGTCTGGATACCGTGAAGGATAGGTCCCCGTCACACTGTTGTTTGTCTATGTCTGTCTGGATACCGTGAAGGATAGGTCCCCGTCACACTGTTGTTTGTCTGTCTGCCTGTCTGGATACCGTGAAGGATAGGTCCCCGTCACACTGTTGTTTGTCTGTCTGCCTGTCTGGATACCGTGAAGGATAGGTCCCCGTCACACTGTTGTTTGTCTATGTCTGTCTGGATACCGTGAAGGATAGGTCCCCGTCACACTGTTGTTTGTCTATGTCTGTCTGGATACCGTGAAGGATAGGTCCCCGTCACACTGTTGTTTGTCTGTCTGCCTGTCTGGATACCGTGAAGGATAGGTCCCCGTCACACTGTTGTTTGTCTATGTCTGTCTGGATACCGTGAAGGATAGTGAAGGATAGGTCCCCGTCACACTGTTGTTTGTCTGTGTGCCTGTCTGGATACCGTGAAGGATAGGTCCCCGTCACACTGTTGTTTGTCTATGTCTGTCTGGATACCGTGAAGGATAGGTCCCCGTCACCCTGTTGTTTGTCTGTCTGCCTGTCTGGATACCGTGAAGGATAGGTCCCCGTCACACTGTTGTTTGTCTGTCTGCCTGTCTGGATACCGTGAAGGATAGGTCCCCGTCACACTGTTGCTTGTCTGTCGTCCTGTCTGGATACCGTGAAGGATAGGTCCCCGTCACCCTGTTGTTTGTCTATGTCTGTCTGGATACCGTGAAGGATAGGTCCCCGTCACACTGTTGTTTGTCTATGTCTGGGATACCGTGAAGGATAGGTCCCCGTCACACTGTTGCTTGTCTGTCTACCTGTCTGGATTCCGTGAAGGATAGGTCCCCGTCACCCTGTTGTTTGTCTGTCTGCCTGTCTCTGGATACCGTGGATCACACTGTTGTTTGTCATCTGTCCTGGATACCGTGAGATAGGTCCCAAATCACCGTGAAGGGATAGGTCCCCGTCACACTGTTGTTTGTCTATGTCTGTCTGGATACCGTGAAGGATAGGTCCCCGTCACACTGTTGTTTGTCTATGTCTGTCTGGATACCGTGAAGGATAGGTCCCCGTCACACTGTTGCTTGTCTGCTGGATACCGTGTCTGGATACCGTGAAGGATAGGTCCCCGTCACACTGTTGTTTGTCTATGTCTGTCTGGATACCGTGAAGGATAGGTCCCCGTCACACTGTTGTTTGTCTGTCTGGATACCGCATGAAGGATAGGTCCCCGTCACCCTGTTGTTTGTCTGTCTGCCTGTCTGGATACCGTGAAGGATAGGTCCCCGTCACACTGTTGTTTGTCTGTCTGCCTGTCCGGATACCGTGAAGGATAGGTCCCCGTCACACTGTTGTTTGTCTTGTCTGTGTCCCTGTCTTGGATACCGTGAAGGATAGGTCCCCGTCACACTGTTGCTTGTCTATGTCTGTCTGGATACCGTGAAGGATAGGTCCCCGTCACACTGTTGTTTGTCTATGTCTGTCTGGTCACACTGTTACCGTGAAGGATAGGTCCCCGTCCACTGTTGTTGCTGTGTCTGTCTGTCTCTGGATACCGTGAAGGATAGGTCCGCGTCACACTGTTGTTTGTCTATGTCTCTGTCTGGATACCGTGAAGGATAGGTCCCCGTCACACTGTTGTTTGTCTATGTCTGTCTGGATACCGTGAAGGATAGGTCCCCGTCACACTGTTGTTTGTCTGTCTGTCTGTCTGTCTGGATACCGTGAAGGATAGGTCCCCGTCACACTGTTGTTTGTCTATGTCTGTCTGGATACCGTGAAGGATAGGTCCCCGTCACACTGTTGTTTGTCTATGTCTGTCTGGATACCGTGAAGGATAGGTCCCCGTCACACTGTTGTTTGTCTATGTCTGTCTGGATACCGTGAAGGATAGGTCCCCGTCACACTGTTGTTTGTCTGTCTGTCTCTGTCTGGATACCGTGAAGGATAGGTCCCCGTCACACTGTTGCTTTGTCTGTCTGTCTGTCTGTCTGTCTGGATACCGTGAAGGATAGGTCCCCGTCACACTGTTGTTTGTCTGTCTGTCTGTCTGGATACCGTGAAGGATAGGTCCCCGTCACACTGTTGTTTGTCTATGTCTGTCTGGATACCGTGAAGGATAGGTCCCCGTCACACTGTTGTTTGTCTGTCTGCCTGTCTGGATACCGTGAAGGATAGGTCCCCGTCACACACTGTTGCTTGTCCTGTTGTTTGTCTGTCTGTCCTCTGTCTGGATACCGTGAAGGATAGGTCCCCGTCACACTGTTGTTTGTCTCTGTCTGTCCGTGTCTGGATACCGTGAAGGATAGGTCCCCGTCACACTGTTGTTTGTCTGTCTGTCCTGTCTGGATACCGTGAAGGATAGGTCCCCGTCACACTGTTGCTTGTCTGTCTGTCTGATACCGTGAAGGATAGGTCCCCGTCACACCGTGAAGGATAGGTCCCCGTCACACTGTTGCTTTGTTTGTCTATGTCTGTCTGGATACCGTGAAGGATAGGTCCCCGTCACACTGTTGTTTGTCTGTCTGGATACCGTGAAGGATAGGTCCCCGTCACACTGTTGTTTGTCTATGTCTGTCTGGATACCGTGAAGGATAGGTCCCCGTCACACTGTTGTTTGTCTATGTCTGTCTGGATACCGTGAAGGATAGGTCCCCGTCACACTGTTGTTTGTCCGTCTGTCTGCCTGTCTGGATACCGTGAAGGATAGGTCCCCGTCACACTGTTGTTTGTCTATGTCTGTCTGGATACCGTGAAGGATAGGTCCCCGTCACACTGTTGTTTGTCTGTCTGCCTGTCTGGATACCGTGAAGGATAGGTCCCCGTCACACTGTTGTTTGTCTATGTCTGTCTGGATACCGTGAAGGATAGGTCCCCGTCACACTGTTGTTTGTCTGTCTGCCTGTCTGGATACCGTGAAGGATAGGTCCCCGTCACACTGTTGCTTGTCTGTCTGCCTGTCTGGATACCGTGAAGGATAGGTCCCCGTCACACTGTTGCTTGTCTGTCTGTCTGTCTGGATACCGTGAAGGATAGGTCCCCGTCACACTCCTGTTGTTTGTCTATGTCTGTCTGGATACCGTGAAGGATAGGTCCCCGTCACACTGTTGTTTGTCTATGTCTGTCTGGATACCGTGAAGGATAGGTCCCCGTCACACTGTTGCTTGTCTGTCTGCCTGTCTGGATACCGTGAAGGATAGGTCCCCGTCACACTGTTGCTTGTCTGTCTGTCTCCGTCTGTCCGTGAAGGATAGGTCCCACGTCACTGTTGTGATGGATAGGTCCCAAATCACAGTGTTGTTTGTCTATGTCTGTCTGGATACCCCGTCACATAGGTCCCGTCACACTGTTGCCGTCTGTCTGGATGCCGTGAAGGATAGGTCCCCGTCACACTGTTGTTTGTCTGTCTGTCTGGATACCGTGAAGGATAGGTCCCCGTCACACTGTTGCTTGTCTGTCTGTCTGTCTGTCCGTCTGTCTGGATACCGTGAAGGATAGGTCCCCGTCACACTGTTGCTTGTCTGTCTGTCTATCCGTCTGTCTGGATACCGTGAAGGATAGGTCCCCGTCACATTGTTGCTTGTCCGTCTGTCTGTCCGTCTGTCTGGATACCGTGAAGGATAGGTCCCCGTCACACTTGTTGTTTGTCTGTCTGTCTGGATGCCGTGAAGGATAGATAGGTCCCCGTCACACTGTTGCTTGTCTGTGTCTGTCTGGATACCGTGAAGGATAGGTCCCCGTCACTCTGTTACTTGTCTGTCTGTCTATCCGTCTGTCTGGATACCGTGAAGGATAGGTCCCAGTCACATTGTTGCTTGTCCGTCTGTCTGTCCGTCTGTCTGGATACCATGAAGGATAGGTCCCCGTCACACTCTTGCTTGTCCGTCTGTCTGGATGCCGTGAAGGATAGGTCCCCGTCACGCTGTTGTTTGTCTGTCTGTCTGGATACCGTGAAGGATAGGTCCCCGTCACACTGTTGCTTGTCCGTCTGTCTGGATACCGTGAAGGATAGGTCCCCGTCACACTGTTGTTGTCTGTCTGTCTGTCTGGATACCGTGAAGGATAGGTCCCCGTCACACTGTTGCTTGTCTGTCTGTCTGTCTGTCTGGATACCGTGAAGGATAGGTCCCCGTCACACTGTTGCTTGTCTGTCTGTCTGTCCGTCTGTCTGGATACCGTGAAGGATAGGTCCCCGTCACACTGTTGTCCGTTGTCTGTCTGTCCGTCCGTCTGTCTGGATACCGTGAAGGATAGGTCCCCGTCACACTGTTGCTTGTCCGTCTGTCCGTCTGTTTGGATACCGTGAAGGATAGGTCCCCGTCACACTGTTGCTTGTCCGTCTGTCCGTCTGTTTGGATACCGTGAAGGATAGGTCCCCGTCACACTGTTGCTTGTCTATGTCTGTCTGGATACCGTGAAGGATAGGTCCCCGTCACACTGTTGCTTGTCCGTCTGTCCGTCTGTCTGGATACCGTGAAGGATAGGTCCCCGTCACATTGTTGCCTGTCAATGTCTGTCAGGATACCGTGAAGGATAGGTCCCCGTCACACTGTTGTTTGTCTATGTCTGTCTGGATACGGCGAAGGATAGGTGCCCGTCACACTGTTCTTGTCTATGTCTGTATGGATACCGTGAAGGATAGGTCCCCGTCACACTGTTGCTTGTCTGTCTGTCTGTCCGTCTGTCTGGATACCGTGAAGGATAGGTCCCCGTCACACTGTTGCTTGTCTGTCTGTCTGGATGCCGTGAATGATTGGTCCCCGTCACTCTGTTGTTTTTGTTTTTGGTGGGTAATCTACTGCAGAATCCTAGCACATGAAACTTACGATGCCTGCTGAAAATATATGTAAAGGCAGCATGCGAACACTTTAATAGTGATTGAGAGATAAACACACAATTCTGAAAATGGACATTGTTTGTCGACATGTTGCTTACAGATGGTAATTGTCAATGCCGTTCCACCGAACTTCTGTACTTATGCTCATGATGAAAACATAACGTCACTCAGGATTGGATGATGTTATGTTTCCATGACAACTGAACCTGCTCAGTTAGTGGCAGGCAAAGAAACGTCAACAAGAAAGACGTTTGTTTCTGAATATTTCTAAAAATGCAGTTTATAATGGACGGTATTTATGTCACCATGCTAAGAACGAACTGACCACGTCGTGTACAGTTGCGTCAAGAACATCACGGACAAATAATCATGTCTCGCCTTTAGTTTCAGTTTATATCGATTCGCTTTAATCAAAATATTATGTGGTTTTGAAGTGAAGCTCCTAGTGAATATTTGATCTAATCCACATCGAACAGAATGAATGAATGGAATGAATGAATGGAATGAAGAAATGAATGAAATGAATGAAATGAATGAAATGAATGAAATGAATGAAATAATGAATTGAATGGAATGAATGGAATGAATTGGATGGATGAATTGGAATGGATGGATGAATGAATGAATGAATGAATGAATGAAATGAATGAATGAATGAATGAATGAATGAATGAATGAATGAATGAATAAATGAAATAATGAATCAATGAAATGAATGGAATCAGTGAAATGAATGAATGGAATGGAATGAATGGAATGAACTGGATGGACGAATTGGATGGATGGTTGAAAGGATGAATGAATGAAGAAATGAATGAAGAAATAAATGAATGAAATCAAAAATGAAATGAATGAATGGAATGAATGGAATGAATGAAATGAATTGAATGAATGAAATGAATTGAATGAATGAATGAATGAATGAATGAATGAAATGGATGAATGAAGAAATGAATGAATGGAATCAATTGAATGAATGAATTGAATGAATGAAATGAATGAAAAGAATGAATGATTGAAATGAATGGAATGAATAAAATGATTGAATGAATGAATGAATAAATGAAATGAATGAATGAATGAAATAATGAATGAATTAAATAATGAACTAGCCGCCGCCTCAAGCTCTTGTATTTGCTGCCGATTTTGAAAACAGGGAGTGCAATTTAGATGTACCCTTGAAAGAAAGAATTCAAACAAGCATTCCAAGGTTCCATTTGTGTGAAGGTTGATTCTATCATGTGAAGAGACTTGTTAAAACTTCCAAAACATATTCTTCTATTTGATAACTGATTGCTGTCAGCATGACATTTGTTTGTATTTGCGGTTGATATACTTCCCAGAGTTTCAGAGTATATTCAGTTGGAACAGTCTGACGTCATACCGGTTCGACTGGGCAATGAACACCATTAAGTTCGTTTTTCTATCTCTATGGAAAGTACATGAGTAATCTTAGTCCCATCTAACCAGGCTGGTAGACATTTGCCTGGTGATGTCCAGTCTCAGGATGTAGGAAGTGGTCAGATAAAACATATTTTATTTTATGGATTACGCGTCCTCAGTAATGTATCTCACCTCATCGCCAGAGAAAGTGTAATCCCAAATTAAACATGTTAAATTAAATTGTTCAATGTTAAGTTGTCTTACAGGAGCGTTCGTCTTACTCGGCTGTGTCGTGTTTGGTGCTCAGAGGGAAGACACCGATGCCTTTTCCACCTACAGTATCGGCTGGTCATTTATCTTGACCATCATCGGATCACTGCTGTACCTAGCTACTGGACCCGTGCTGCTCGTGGACAAGCTGAAGGGATGACGGTCACGTTGTACATCAGCTTCCCATCACAAACATCACAAACATCACAAACACGTGCTTGTCTCAAAGACTTACCAATGCTAGACTATATCAGTTTCATATCAATGGTTCATGACATACATTACTTGTTAAACTTTCGTTTTTGTATCCAATCACCATGCCTTCAAATAGCCTGTACCAATGTGATTAGGTAGGATGTACATGCCGAATAGATGGCAGTAGTTCAGATATATCCCGAGAGTATGATTCTACACGGCTGATATCCAGATCCATTACTGTCATATGTTAGACCGAGGATATTTTAGTCAGCTATAGTTTACAAATAGTGTGACCATGTACTTGATTAGTGTGGGATGATGAGGTACTTGGCATTTAGGGAAGATTTTCCAGCCGGTTCATTCAGTTTACACGTACTACTCTCTGTCTGTATACGGTAGTGAAATGAATGAGACCACGTAGATCCTGTGTATATGCCCGTTCTGGATCCCAACAGAGGTGTACACAATCAGGCAATCATCAAATATAGTCACAAAAATTGTTCACAATATATATATTGTATATTGTTCACAAAAACAAAAGATATGATCCGCAAGAAACGAACCTACATGGTGGCTTTATACATCAATGTTAAGCATAATCTCTAGTTATTGTAACGATTATGTCAAGATATGAACAGTTATTCATGCACAGCTACTTGGGATAGATAAATACAATTACAATATCATATTTATAAAGAGCTTGGTAAACAAAAGTATGCACTTGAAAATTTGATTTCACCAAACATCTGCAAAGTGTCTACAGAAGTAGGAAGAAAACACTTCGCTGAAAGCCCTAAATGTTAAGCTCAAAATGCAACTGTCTCGTATTCATGTGCTGTAGTGTGTTGGACACCGGGTGTTATTTATGCAATATATCATACATGCCTCATTACCTGTTGTTGTCATTACCTTCTGGTTGCACCTGTGACTAACGGGACCTGGGCGGGACAAGCCAGGGCTGTGTACTGGAGCAGTGTGATAATATATCTTTCACAATGTGACGGAATCACGGCAAGGCACCAAGCCCGAGCCACACTGTGCCATGGGGACCCAGTCACCTGTTGCTGCCATGGCTATCGGGAAGATGATTTCTATTTTGGTATCGTTATGTTTGTATCGCACATGCAATAAGGTGTTGCACATGCCTAAAACGAAACCCATGACGTCGTGAAACGTGGCACATGTAGATGTGTTTAGTTCCGGAATGCCTGTGCTCACATCTGAATTTGTGTACACGTGGTGTTCGAATATATATATTGATTTCCTAAGTGCACAGTCTATTCTGTGGCTAGTATACATACTTACAGAGCGAGCACAAACAGGCATATATGACATGATTATAGAACAACCCTGAACATAATCAATATCTGGTACCAATATAACTATCTTCCCATCCACGGGAATACTCACACGCAAACACTCGTGCAATAATTCACCTTTACAACAAAATATTTCAAGAAATCCAGACTGCAATAGTATAACTTGTTTGAGTGGCATTTTAGAAGTTGAGACGTACAATATGGAACAAGTTTTTATATATGCAGCTCCTCCACTTCATGTATCACTCTTGCTTGACAACGGTACAGGAATCTGTATCGAAACGTCGCACTCACGAAATAAAGAAGTTGTTATCCATAAAAACTTGTTCCATATTGCAATAGTATACCTCGGTCCTAATACATAAGCTAACTGGTATGCTTGGTCACTGTGGTTCAGGAATCTAACAATGTTATAGATATGGCATAAATATGGCATAAAGTCATCTATCCCCGGGACAGATTGTCGAGAAGATCAGAACAGGTGGGTGTTTTCTGATTAACATGTCAACGGAATCTGACTCAATTCACAATAACCCTCATGTGATCTCGCCCTGTTCAAATATCCCTATGTCCTGATACGTCCATGTGGTCACTTCGTCAGAAGAACGTATGTTGTTTGACCACGTCGCAATACGCTGCATCAGCTGACTGTTTGTGCACCTCGTCACGTGGCGGTGTTGATTTGTCCACCTCGTCACGCGCTGGTGTTGATTTGTCCACCTCGTCACGTGCGGGTGTTGATTTGTCCACCTCGTCACGTGCTGGTGTTGGTTTGTCCACCTCGTCACGTGATGGTGCTGATTTTTCCACCTCGTCACGCGCTGGTATTGACTTGTTTTGGAGCGGCTCTACGTCTATAACTCAGGCCAATTATGTCGCTTGCTGGAAACAAAACAGGAACGAAAGAGTTCAACAACCGTTATGAAAACAAATGTGGAAATTACAAATTGCTGCAACATGTTGAATGAATATTACACAGACCATTCCACAGAAGACAGTGTTGGAACTAATTCCTCCTCCCCTTGCTCTGCCTGCATAGTAGCATTCATTATTTACAGGAACCCTGCATTGGGGTTTGCCCTACACTAGCCTGTATCTATCTGTCAATTCACACTGCCTACCAGCCTCTTTATGGGGTCCCGCAACACAGTCCTAAGACCAATACTATTTACGCTATATACACGATGTGTGTGTGTGTGTGTGTGTGTGTGTGTGTGTGTGTGTGTGTGTGTGTGTGTGTGTGTGTGTGTGTGTGTGTGTGTGTGTGTGTGTGTGTGTGTGTGTGTGTGTGTGTGTGTGTGTGTGTGTGTGTGTGTGTGTGTGTGTGTGTGTGTGTGTGTGTGTGTGTGTGTGTGTGAGAGAGATCGTGTACTTGCACATTGGTGTTATTAGTCACCTCCAAGCAACGGTAATCGGCCTGGCAGCTAGGTGTAGGCAGGGTATGATAGTCATCCCACACGATGTTGGTCTTCTGATAACTTGAGATATAATGTGAGATGAGAGGCAAGAGTTACCTATCTCTGCCTAAATATAGCACACCACTGCCCCTGACTATCACATGTACAATGTATTACACTAGGAACATTGTTACACAATGATCAACACTCCCACATTACGGTACACTTCTTAAAACAAGTGGTGTCCGACGAATGTAAGCGGTATTGTATGACGCGGTTACCCTGTTCCCGAAAATCTAGCATCATCACCCCTTTTCAGCGACCCTTTAATATTCTTTAACCGGTTTCATCGGATAATCGAAAGTGGTTATTCTCCTTCGTTAACGTTTCATATTCGCCCCATTAAATATTCCGCTCTAATGCTTGTGGCATAGATTTGCTTCATGAACCCTTCAGTATTTCAAGGAGGGCTAGACAGTGGTGAAATTATTCGAGTTCAGAGACTGTGAAACACCATGATGAAGTTGTTCTTAAACGAATGCGGCACTTTAAAGCTTAACTAAAGTTGAATAGATTGGGCAAAGGTCACGGAATGTGATCTGTGCAATACCTTCAAGGAAATTACTCATCTCTCAACAACACTCCCATTAGCTTGTCTAGCAGGTGGCTTGCAGGTCTCGCCATGCAGTGAATACACATAGCTATAGAATTACAACTGCCACAAGGCAGCAGAACCTTACGTATGATTCATGCTGTTAGGACTAACACACTTCCCTGACTATACTGACTTTACTAAGTGTCATGGAAGCATGTTGAGCAGAGCCTTTGTATTAGAACCACATAGACTGATGGATGGGTGTCTGGACAGGGTACACTAAATACCTAATTGACAGCAATGGAGGACTACCGATACTGATGCTGTTCATAGTAAACGTTTGTGTACAGAAAGAAAAAACAATTATATACAAAGGAGAGTGTTTGATGAAGGTGACAAATCATATGATTATCCATCGCGATGATGATGATGATGATAATGACGACGACGGCGACAGCGCCGATGATGATGATAGTGACGAAGGGGCATATTTTGACGAGGCCATTAACGGTTTACATACATAATTATTGGTACTACTTACATGAACTGCTTGATGACTGTGTCAGTGACGTCTGTCGCAATGACCTTGAAATAGTAGAGATTAAAGTGGAACTTTGTAGACGTGGCATTCGTCGTGGTCGCTGACAGGTGAAAATGATCCGAACCTCCTCCCGAAACCGTTTACCTTTGACCAAACACGTGATGAAGTTCGTTGAGGTGTTGAGGTACATGACTAGACTCACACATGCCTTAATAAGCTCCCGCGCAGCTTCTGCCTCCTTCCCTGGGTACATGACCTTCCAATACCTCTCCCCAACGAAGAAGACGGACACAGGCAACGTGCAGAGGAGGTACACCAGGTTCAGACTCAGCAGCATAGTTGTCATGGACGTTATGAGTCGTTGCCTTGATCTGTCTGCTCTGGCTGTTGAATTGTGTCTTGACATGGTGCGGGCGTGCGTACGTAGGCGGTAAATGATGAGAATATTGCACACAAGATGAACCACAACGGGTGCGATACACCACACACACATATCAATCCAGTGGAACACATTATCATAAAAGTGATCATAAGCACTGTCACACTCATACACGCCGGGGTCTGTTTCAGTATGCTCCATAAGGAACAGAATTTGAAAGTTTAATAACAGACACGCACATACAACAAGAGCCACGCTGAATGTCGCCACTCGCTTGGTGCACATGATCCTGTACCGCAGAGGTCTGTAAACAAACACTGTGCGTTCAATGGTGACCGAGACCAGTATCCAGGCTGATGCGTGGAGACTTGAGTACAGAAGCCACGTGTGGATCTTACAAGCAGCTCCGTGAATATCGCGGATGTCTTTATCAAACACAGCCCTCACCCATTCCCTTGGCAGTCCCAATAGCAGGACAGCTAGATCAGCCACTGCCAGACAGGTCAAGTATTTGGACATATTGGACCTCATTTTCCCACGGGTCAACACAACAATGGAAAGGAGATTGCCTACAGTTCCAACCAGAAGGAGGATCGGCGAAATGATCTGCCACAGGAGTTTGGCCGTTTCCTTGTTTTGCAATATTGAGGCATCCTCTTCCTTCGAAAAATTTGAATCATTCATCCTGACTTCGTGTAGATCATGAAGGGGGTGTTCCGTGCATTGTTCTAGTAGAAGTGTTAGCCTTGGACAGGGTTACACCACTGTCTGCTCCTTGTGATGGCGATCTACTGATGGTTTCAGTGCCACAGTTTGATTCCTGACAGCAGAGGACCTCCAGAGTTGCATTCATGTGAACAGTGTCTGTCCAGTTCAGTTACTGTCGGTTATGAGTCCCTTGATTCATGTGAACAAAGTTTCCACATGGCACTCAGTATGTGAACATGGCATATCACGTTTCATTCATTAAAACACAGGGTCTTCAGTTTGCTTCACAGAAACATATTGTGATCTCCGTTTGATTAGTGAGTCGACTTTGAACAGTGTCTAGATCGTTTGATTCATGGATAGTGAAACTACTGCTTGCCTTCTCGTGGTTGTTCGTCGTCCTGGTGTAATCCACCATATAATGAGACACTTTTCTCGCCAACTGTGCTGTAGTTCTGTCGTGTGTTCGTCCCAGCATCCGCCCTCCACCGTCACCAGCGCCCTCCGTGGACGTCGTGCAACTGCTGAGAAGTGCGTGCTTACGGACAACCCATGCACAACACAACACGACAAAGACGTGGGGGTAAAGATAGTTTCATGGCCAGGGCATTTAGTTGCGGTGTATGTTGGGGTTGATTTCAGCTTGACATACCGGAATATTGCTTACGTTTAGTTCGTCACACTACACCATTACACCCTGCAGGATCAGGACACGGGAACAGATATGTCACATTGTGTGTCCAAGTTTTTACAGCATCGTGAAGGAGACCTTTCATGCTTCACGGCCTAGGAAGAATGTATACACAATAGCATGTTATTTCGACAAGCGTTGTGAACAAAACATGTAAGTCAATACTTGAAGGTTATCGTTCATCTGATAAACTACTTTGCCAGACCTTTATCTTAAACATATCAGTGACTTTTCTATTTATGAAAATCAGGAAGAGGTTTTTTTACCATTAGCGAAAAAGCAGTTAGAATATCATGTTTCTGCGATCGTGCACGCGGGTAAACTACCGGGCAAAGGAAAGTAATCACTTATAAAGTAACTGTATAAAAAACGAAAACGCTGGTACGGGTTTGAACCCAAATAGAAAACATTCGCCGAAACGCAACATGGTCCCGATAACAAATCAGCTTTCCGAAAACTTCTTACAAATCGTGCATTTTTTTAAAACGTGAAAAAACGTAAACGGGCATGGAAGTGGCATAAATATACATTTGTAGATGTTGGACAGAGCAAGCATGTAGTAATAAAAACACACTACGAATATGCCAAGACTTACGCAAATGCAACGAGACAGGGTGGTCAGTATGGCCAATATGGGGGCTTCACAACTGCAGCCAGGTCGCCATCAGCAAATTGATAAACCGCTACCAGCAAACAGGCTAGAACCAAGAACGTCCAAGATGGGGAAGACAGCACTAGGACACGCCATAAACAGACGAAGAGTCGTTCGACGACTTGGTATGACTGCTATACGAGCCTACCGCCCCTTCCCTGGAATGGCCTTGATCCGTCTACACCGTCAACGCAGACTGCAATGGACACGAACTGTACGTCGTTGGCAGCGACGTGACTGGGAGAGAATATTCTTTACATATGAAAGTCGGTTCAGAAACGATGGCAGAGTTCAGGTTTTTTCGACGTAGAGGAAAGCAACTGGCGCCAAACTGGCATTTGTGACCAGAGAACAAGACTAGTAATCATTCGAGGAAATCTGAATGCATAGCCATTAAGGGATGAAGTGTTGAGACCTTTTGCGGTGCCCTTTATTCGACAACCGCCAAGACGAGCTATTTTGCAGCACGACAAAGTGAGGCCTCACACTGCCAGAATTGTTCGAGAATACCTGCACAACGTTAACGTCAACGTATGGCCTTGGCTAGCACGTTCTCCAGGCACGAACCCCTTTGAACATCTCTATGATCGTCACCTGAGACAGTGTGTACCACCTCCAGCGAACGGACAGGAACTTGAACAGTGAGTGAGTGAAAGAGGGTTTTACGCCGCTTTTAGCAATATTCCAGCAATATCATGGCGGGGGGACATCAGAAATGGGCTTCATACATTGTACCCATATGGGGAATCGAACCCGCGTTTTGGCGTGACGAGCGGACGCTTTAACCACCAGGAACTTGAACAGACTCTCTTGGACGTATGGAACATGATTCCTGCTGACGTCATCCACTGACTGTCGACGTCCATGTGGAGACGTGTGGTGGCCTGTATGGATGCCCAGGGTGATCCCACTCGCTATCCCTTGACTCCTGTCTCGTTATGTGAATCTCTATGCACTTTTTTTATGAACCCTGATTTGCGTATTTTTTTCATTTTTTTACCCTTGACTCTTTCTAGATCTTAAAGAATAGCGGCAAATGCAATGAATTTTTAGTCAATTTATTGGAAAACGAGTTCTGTTTGTAAGATAATTATCATAAATCTCACAAACATCTTTGTTTCTATTTATCAGTTAAGTGGAGTCTGTGATAACTTTCTTTTGCCCGGTAGTTTGTGCACGTGCGTGAGTATGTGTACGATTGTTTATATGTCACGTGGCGAAATGACCTACAATATATAAAAAAAACCTCACTAAACAGGAAAGAAATCAGTCTGTATTAATATAAACACTGTCACGTGCTTGGGTTCGTGTCACGACAAACATGATAGACATCTGTCTGCTTGCCACCTAATATTACATATAGCTGTAATGCACATGCAATCCATTATTGAATATACCACAGTACGTGATACTGATACGGTTGCCTGGCTACAATGCCAGCACAATCATTAACAGCTAAGTACAGTGTCTGGTTTTAAAGCTCTAAACTTTAACGAGGGGGTCGCTGTCGTTTTACCAAGAGGTTACAACATTCAAGGCCTTAGTAAAGGTTTTCTTGTGGACACGGGGAGGACATTTCGAAATTTGATGCATCAGTGAAAATACAATGTGGCATACGTTCAGGTTTTTCAGATGAATATTTTCCTAGTCTTTGCATGTGTTTATGATAGGTTCCACCGATAGGGCAGGATACGCTCACCTTTTTCTAGAACACCTGATTTCATGACTATTTGATAGTCATTCATAAACACATGTTCTGTCATCGTATCTCGTGTCAATCACTGGGTTGTCTGGTCCAGACTCTATTATCAAGTTCTTCTCTTTAGCGAAGTTCTTCACTATGTTATATTCAGACAGACCAAGGCTCCAATTTCATCTCTGGTGTACTTCAGCAGGCATAACTCAGGTTAAGTCTAATCTATACCATCTGGTTCTTTAGGGCTCTCTCTAGAGATTTCATAAGGCTCTTACGAATATGTAAAGTGACTGACTGTGTTGAGACTGAGAAGGATGAAGGCATTCATTTGTTGTTGTTTGCTCTCAGCGAGTCAGTTCTTTAGGTTTCAGTGCTTTTGAGCTTGGCTTTGGCCAAACTCTTCATGGGCCTTTAACGTACTTGAAGGAACAATGGCTTAATGTTTGAAATGCGTTTGTTGGACCATGTTTCGTCGTTTCTGACTAGGATTTCTTAAATGCATGTGAAGTTGCAAGGGATAGAAAAAGACAATAAGTCCCAAGAAATAAATTTCAGTCCGGGAGAAAATGTGTATTTGCAAATCCCTGGCTACCCTGTTAGGTACGATGGGCTGGGAGTCAATTATACTAACACCAGGCCAAACATATATAGCTAGGTCATCTGAAGTAACATCTAACCATGGCCGATACTAGGAAAAGGACATAGTGTAAATAACTGGCAAAAGTCGCTTCTATAAATTGGCCATTATTCCAAACTCTCTGCTCTGAAAAACTTATACCGGACAACTTCAGGAATGTTCCTGATCCCATGGAACTATTTTCTGATATCTTAAATACTATTGCAGACGAAACCATTCCTAAGTCCTCTGCAAACCCGCACATACTGCAAACAAGCTAGGAAAAATAGGAAGAAGGCGGAAAAATACTTCCGACAACATCCTACTGTGCATAACCTGGATGCCGTTAAAATGACAAATGCCACGGCAAGACGTACATGTATACAAACTAAACGCCGGTCATGGAGGAAATATGTGTCCAAAATCAACTCCCGCACACCCATGTCCAAGGTGTGGAACATATTTCAAAAGATTAAGTGCAAAGGATCCAAATCTGGTGTTCGTCATATCAAAGATGGTGACTCCCTTTTAACCAATAAAGTTGAAATTGCAAACAAACTTGGCGAAACTTTGGCAAACCACTCCTCCTCGTCAAACTATAACCCCAAGTTCCAGAAATACCAAACCCAACAAAAAAGGAAATCAGTCAATTTTAACTCTGATAATGGTGAGGATTACAATGAAACGTTTTCTCTCCATGAACTAAGCACTACCCTGGGGCAGGCTCACGACACTGCAGCAGGAGCTGATGATATTCATAATCAGCTTCTCAAACACCTCCCTGGTTCAAGTTTTGAAACTCTACTCAATATATTTAATGACATTTGGACAACCGGCAACTTTCTTCCTTCGTGGCACAACGCCATTATTATCCCTATACCAAAACCTGGCCGGGATCATACTGATCCCTCAAACTACCGTCCTCTATCACTTACTAGCTGCGTTTGTAAAACCATGGAGCACATGGTCAACAATCGATTAATCTGGTACTTGGAGACCAATAACCTCCTCAGTGACCTCCAATGTGGTTTCCGAAAAAACCGAAGTACCATTGACCATCTGGTGCGTCTGAAATCTTTTATAAAAAATTTCATTGTCAACAAACAACATACTGCATCTATCTTTTTCGATTTCGAAAAAGCATACGATACAACGTGGAAACATGGTATCTTAAAAGATTTACATGAATTTGGAACTGAGGGGCAGATTACCTCAGTTCATATCTTAGTTTTTTAAACAACAGACAATTTCAAGTACGGGTAGGTTCCACATTGTCTGAGTATTTCCACCAAGATCAGGGCGTCCCTCAAGGCAGCATTCTGTCTGTCACCCTTTTTAGCATCAAGATTAACAGCATCACTAACGCCTTGAACAGTTGTGTTGATGGGTCCCTTTTCGTGGACGATTTCAATATTTCATGCCGTGGTAAGAACATGCACGCAATAGAAAGGCAGCTACAACTATGCCTTAACAAAATCAAAAAATGGGCAAATGAAAATGGCTTTAAATTTTCAAAATCCCAAACAAATTGTATTCACTTGTGTCGTAAATACAAACCACACAAGGATCCAGACCTATCTTTAGATGGCACTCCCATCAAGGTAGTAGAAGAGGCCAAATTCCTGGGACTCATATTCGACCGTCACCTGACATTCTAACCACACATAAAATATTTGAAAACCAAGTGCTTGAAGGCTCTGGACATCGCCGCATTAAACTTTCACTGCAATATATCACTAAATTACGTTCAAATCAGTCCAATCCAGCATACAATTGTGTTTTCAACCCTCTCTATGAAAACCTGTTTCCCAAACTGCCAAGCCTGGTTCCACCACTTGGAATCATAATTCAACCACACATATGTGCAGCTAAAATTGATCTCAATATCATAGCACCTTACCGGCTTCTGTCTTCACTACCCTGGCAGATGGTGAAACCACACGTCGATCTTACCCTCACGTAACTTAAAAAGTCCGAAACAAATCTTTTGGTGTTCCAGCAGGAATACAACCAGTTACGTTCCAAGTATGACACCCATAGCTCCATTTTCACAGACGGATCCAAGGATGAGGGATAAGTTGCCAGTGCTACAGTCATTGGATCCAAGACTGTCTCCTCTAGGTTTCCCGACAACAGTTCCATTTTCACTACCGAGGCCAAAGCTATCTTCTCAGCATTGACCTACATTAAACAGCAGAATCACTCCAAAAACTTCATCGTTTTTACAGATTCATTATCTTGCCTTCAAGCACTTCAAAATATAACTTCAAGTCACCCAATCATTCTGCACATTTTAGAAATTTACAACGACCTTTCTACTGGCCAATGTGACATCGTCCTCTGCTGGTTGCCGGGTCACGTCGGCATAGCAGGTAACACAAAAGCCGATGCTGCAGCTAAAGCAGCTCTTGACAAACCCTTATCTCCACTGCTGATCCCATACAGTGATTTCAAACCCACTATCAAAAGCTATACTCGGGACCTCATGCAAAAAAGGTGGGACACTCAAGTAGGAAGAAATAAACTGTATGAATTGAAGCCAACAATTGGTTATACCTACTTGGGTTGTCAGCGATGAGGTAATTTTACGACGATGTCGTATTGGCCACAGTCGGTTTACACATGACTATCTGCTGAAGACGGATGGGGATGGACCCTCCATGTGTGTCTCTTGCGATAAGGTTTTCACCATCAAGCATATTCTGCTTGACTGTGTAGACTTGTTGTCTGCAAGGGACTCACACTATGATGCAACAAATCTGAAAGATCTGTTCTCCCGCGTGAGCGCTCATCTGATAGTGAACTACCTGAGGGAAGTGGATCTGTATCATAAATTGTAACTGTGTAATGTGACAAACGAACTGCCTGCTTTTAAATTTGGTGCTATGACTTTTTCGGTTTTTTCAATGACAATGTAATGAATATATATGCTTTTGAAATAAAACTCATTCCGAGTATGTACTTGTTCTCGTCACTATATGGCTGGAATAATGCCGATGAGACGTACAACCCAACTCAACTCAAGTTCTATAGCAACGTGTATCAACGTGTGTGTGCGTGTGTGTATGCGTGCGTGTGCGCGTGCGTGCGTGCATGCATAAAAATACGCGCATGCGTGCGTGCGTGCGTGTGTGTGTGTGTGTGTGTTGGTCCCAACTATCAACTCGGCACTTGCAATTTCCCCTTAATGTGGTCGGTGACTTGTTTTGGTTATACCATCGTAGCCCCAACACACGGATCGATGATCATGATGTCAATCACTGGATTGTCCGATCCAGATCGATTATCTGGCTGTGACTTTACACAACAAAGAAACATCCCCCTAATACGGAACGCTAGGAAAGGAAACATCAAGTACCATCCTCTTTACCGATTTTGGTATGGAGTACCAAACACAAAAGCACGGACCTCGACCACGGAGGTGATTCGGTTAATAGGGACGAACGGCATTACTTGTAGGTTATGTTTTGTGTACGTGTTGGACCAACAGCTTTAACTTCATGAGTTCATCACCTTGAATCCCGTCTTGTTGTAATGTAGTGGGGGTTAATTCAATGTAAACCGTGTATAGCTAGGCAATAGCACGAAAAAAACAGGCACATCTTTGAAACTATTTGTAGGCGTGTTTAATTAGCGACGTTTCCGACTGGTTTACGGAATGTGTCCTGTAATTGTGTCATATATCTACTGTCCATTGCTGTGGCTGTATACCGACCCGACTGAAGCACGACAAGGCTGCCAATACGGACACTGAGTCTCAGTCTGGGTGACGACGGCTGGGCAAGGATTCCTTGTGAATACGACTACCATTTGACAATCTGACTAAATGGGTGGTTATGATTTCGTTCATTGAATGTTCCGTCGAGCGTTTAAGGATGCCTACCCGTTAATAATAACCTGGGACACACCAAACACTACGTAGCATTACGTCATTCGTAAGTCAGTGGTGTAGTACTTGAGTTACGAGGTGTCGTAACGTTACGAACTCTTTGTGGATCGGGACAGGAACCCGGTTCCAGAGAGCAAACGAAGCACTCAGGTTATGGTAAGTCCTATACGTCCACGTAGACCGGTGACTGTCGTAGCGCCACCGGGTCATTAAGGAGTTGCATGGCAGAACGTTGGTAGTCCATCATCACGCACCATCAGAGGCTTGGAGTGTTGTTTACAGACGAGTCGACTGACGACAATAGTCTTCATTACGCTCACAATAACTTGGGTACGATTTAATCTTGCAGTATGGACTTTTTACAATTATCAGATAAAATCTGACTGCGATATTCCTCCAGTGCATACTGGTATGTCATCGTAGACGACTATCATGAATCGTCAATACAGTGTTGTATACTGCACAGAGTATACTGCGCACATTATACAAGACGATACTCCTACAATGGAATACTCAGAGTTTTGTATGTTCTATAATATACATTTCTTTCTATAACACGTGTTTTTCGTGTCCCCAATGTCATCAAACCAAAACACGCTGTCCACAGTTGTCGCCGTCGGAGGCATCTGACTGCCCGAGTCAGGCCTGTTGATGTCAGTATGTAATATGCACGTATAAAGAGAATGAGTTGTATGATGTTACGTCACTTTTAACAACACATGTTCCTCAGTGGACACTTGAAGTCGGCTTCACACATTGCGCCTATGTGTTGAAACAAACACGGGCATTAGGCGTGACGTGCAACCGGTTTCGTGCACAGAGAAAACAGATATGAGAAATCACTTCTATTGTTCCGCAATAACTGAATGACCCACCTATTATAAACTAAAACAAGCACAGTCATCAACACAGAATTTATTTGATCAATTTTGATCGTCGTTGGCATTCCTGTGTCCAGATTTATATGCTATTAAACTGTAACTAGTAAAAGGACAATCTTGCTATTATGGCCATCAGCTATATCTAGGCATAAGTAGATACATCTTGCTTTGAATATTGGTTTGTTGTTCCAATATGTATAGGCTAAGGTAGTGTGTGCATCATATCAATGTACCCATAACACGCATATCATATGAAAACGCAAATATTTTAATTCCAACACCCAACTGACACGTAAAATCATATTTCTGTTGATAAGTCAATAATAACACTGATCATTTTGGTTCAGATAATGTATACTTAAATGCAATGACAAATTATCGGATCAGTAGCCAAATGCCCACGAATGCGCCTACGCCAGCATTGTTATTGAACATGAAACTGATAAAAAACACTGACTATATTTGCAGTAAATGTCATAGGAATGCAGGTCTGTCTATTATCTCTCAAGAAACAAACTTCTACGTTATTCCGAGAAGAACAATTCCGTTTCGTGGTGACATTTTCTACGTGGCTGTCGATGAAAGTATGTTGTTTCCAGATTAGCCAGTACATGTTTATTGTATATAATCCCGTCTTTCATTAATTGATAGATTCCCTATGAAGTCAGAATGGACGTGTACACTCTGCTCTCTTCCATTGTTATGTTTGCATCAGTAAGACGGTATATTGTACAGTCCGTTTGAAACAAAATGTTACCGATGAATTGCAATCTATCACAAAAACAAATAGACATAAAAGAATCAAACCAACGCGGACTGCAATAAACACAACAGACCAACTCTAGGAAGAAATTGCATAATTTATGTTACAAAATTAAAAAAGTTGTTTAAGAAACTGTCATCATTTATTTGTGCGTTTGTCAAGTTTGTTACAAGGGCGCAGTGGCAACTAAAGGAACAGCGCGAAAAGCGCACAAATAAATGATGACAGTTTCTTAAACAACTTTTTTATTTTTGTGACATAAATTATGCAATTTGTTTCAAGATTTGGTCTGTTGTTTTTATTGCAGTCCGCGTTGGTTTGATTATTTTATGTCAATTTGTTTTTGTGTCAGATTGCAATTCATCGGTATCATTTTGTCTCAAACGGACTAGTCTACAGTACCTCTCAAGGTAAGACACGATCTTATCTCCAACTGTTGCCGGTTTACAGATCCACGTCCTGTAGATGATACATTAACTGTGTAATCCTGATACAGGTGGAATCAGATAGCTTCGGCGGCATCCTTTCATTCATTGGTTTACGAATGTTACCCCTCAAACACTTTAAGTGGTATTTAAAAGACATTATACACATGTACTTCATTCAACTTTTTATGAAAACATATAGTCAAGCAGATGGAAACATAAACTGTCAAGTTAACTATCTTCCTGCACACTAGGGCGAGTCAGAAGCGGGACAAAATATACATGTTTACTTCATATACGGGGTTGATCAGTCCACGCGAAGAACTTTCTGTTGAAGTATTTGTTCCACATTTCTAAACTGACGTACAAAAGAAAGTACACACCTGATGCGTTGGTACAATGTTTTCCTGAAAACAGCGTAATATTTAGAAAAGTGTTTTGATTGCGACTCACAAGTCACAAACATTGTGTACGTGTTGCAATAACACCATAGATATCGTACCCAATTGGAACATTGCTAGCAAAATATTTACGTTGTTTTGATAGTCTCAAAGCACCAAGTGTGTACTTTCTTTTGCACATCAGTATAGTTTCTTGCATCTGTAGATTCATAAACTAACTTGTAAATGGAAAATAACACTTTTCAAATTCCTCTCATGGGTTCATGTCGTTAAATCTTTACTAAGACTTCATGTGACAGGTAGTATTGTCAAAGCTGTATGTACGTACCTGTTGTAGACAGAATAGTTCACAGAATGTAGAGAACAGAGGGTAGCGTACAGGTTAATTACTTGTCTAGCCGATTCCGAATTCATAACGTATACATGGATCAAAATGACAATGAAGATTGATATGTTTTCTTCTGCTGAGGTATTAAGGTAGGTAATTTAGTTCTTGCACATTCGCGTAGTAGGTTAAGTGTAAATGTTCCCAACTAAACACCCATCAATTAACTACTTGTGGATAAATATACCCTGATAAATAAATATAAAAGTCAACAAATATGGTTATATACAATAAGTGTTACAGCTTTTACATTAGATAACACACGTGCGTTGATTACTTTCTAAATGCTTCAGCTCTAACGTGCAGCGTTGTTTAATGCAGCAGTAAGATGGTACATGGTGCTTCATCAAGACTTCCTGGACAGACCAGTCAATATCAGCCGTTATATCACAGATACACTTCATCAGCTCATCGGAGGAACCACTGTTTATCTAAACCCGGGCCAGATCTTCCCCCCGTGTTTGTAGATATTTGTGGGGTTGCTCTTCCCAGACCCGGCCGTCATTCGGCCCGACATGTCATACCCGTCGTCAGACAGCGGGATAGACCCCCTCCTTGGGGGTCCCTTGCGTCGTTCCTCCCCCATCCACGACCCCTGACTGCTGGGAGGACGGCCGTATGAGTCAGTGATATTTCCGCTGCCCCTGTTCTTGCAGTACTTCCACAGTGCCATGCCTCCCCCTGCCAGAACCATAGAACTCAGAGCACCGGTGGCAGCTGCCAGACCAACACTACGGGTGTCTTTCGCGCCAAAAGCCGCCGTGTCGCCATCTTGGAACGTACATGTGCAGCCGGTGTTGGTGTTACACTGTAAACCAATTTACAAAACACTGACAGATTTGAAAATTAATTTCATATCATATTTCTTAGTGAGGCCACTGTGAGACGTATTTTCTTGAGACACAGCATAGGGTACCATACCACAGATCACGCCTTGTATTTATAACCAACTTGTCTTTTCACGATGACAGAAAATCAGATGTAAATTGTGTAAACTGTTGCCTGACTGTATCAGTGCCAGTGGCCAGAATGTATATTTCTATTGAGGTAAGACAGTTGTGTATCTGTGACTGACAATTCTGGTAGATCAATGAAGTGAACATACCCATTCATCACTGAAGAAGAAATGAGGTCATCTAGATATGTTAAACTGAGGATTTACCTTCCGACAACCTGACTTAACGAAATGAGTCAAACCTGACTCGGATAGAAACATTGACCAGCTACCAGCGTTGTTCCCACAACCTCTCAATGAGTATTATCCTGAAGTCTACGGAATAATGATATAATATATTTTATGAAAAGTAGGCATTTTAAAAGCATCTAAATATGGCGAAGTCTGAGATCGATATCCATACCATTAAGCGCTTCTTAAATGCGATTTGTTAAATATATCGTTGCCTTTCACATCTAAAATTTACCTACATATCTGTCTCATTAAAGAATTGCACAGCATTTTTAGACTAATAAAAGTAATTTTAGTCATTTAGTAAGACACTTAAACTGATATTGGTAAATTCGTAACCGTACTCAAATGATGGCACAGTCTTTGTAGATTTCCCAGCATATTCTTTTACCACAGACTCTGTTTCTGTATAACTCACCTCCTCTGCAACCACTTCGATGAGAAGTAAGGCAACCAAGCTGAGTACTATCCCAAACACTGGGACCTTCAAACTCATCTTCCACTCAGCTTGGTGTGTGACGGTATTGTCCGAGTCTCGACAATGCACCCCCATCCAGTCCACAGTGACCGTAACTTGCGTTATACACTCACGTGTCAGTAAGCTACAATCCCAGTACGTTATCAGGGCGGTCGCTGGGTAATACAGTAGAAAGTCTCCACCCCACGTCAGCGGACAAAAATACAAGAAATCAATAGGATTACATTGCCTTCATAAAGTCATACATCTGCCGGTGTTATCACATTGCGCGGTAGGGTTGTCGTATCATGGCACTTTGACCTATGTTTATTTTTATCTGTTTAAGAGGTTAATGTTCTGTTGACGTTTGGAGATGAAATTCCTCCCGTGTTGTACAGAACCCAGTACATGCCAGGAAGCTGAAACAGTCGCCGTTTGAAGTAACCGTCCACTAGGCACAAGATGTGTTCTATCCTTGTACACACGTGTCAATAGCGTCACCCTTGTCGTGGCCTTGTAATGCCTACTGATCATTGTGGAATGATAAAAGATGTGTTTATTTTATATAAAAACAAATTGTATTTTCAAATAAATTCATTGTTCTGTCGAAGCAGTAATTACTGTACCTCACTATAGTTGAAGACGAGTTAACTGTATGAGAGCCATGCCATCGTCGTCCGCTAATGATTTAATACGGGACCTCTACTGTTATATACAGGAAAGTTTCTCCCAAAACCATGCCCAGAAAATCACTTGCAGGAACAACATTCAATGAGTTCCATGATTCAATTCAATGTTTGTCTCGTTAATATATCTTGTTTCCCGATATGCTGGTCTTTTATACACAGGCTTCAAAACACTACATGACAATGCGGCATATATCTAGCATTGTCCATACGTTTCTGAAGGCACTTCACAGGGGACATGTCTGTCTGGACATCGATTACTGTTAGAATGACATCGTGTTATAGACAAAGTATTACCCCCGAGTGAACACATTAGCAGGTACACTAGGTAACAGAACATATGTTTTATGCGTGATTCATACGGTTTGAATTCATCCAAACATTCACAGAAACTGACAACCTTTAGGCCTGGATCTGGTCATGTACACTGGCCCAAAAAAGAAACGCATAGGTGAAAATCCAGTGTTATCAGTGATGCTTTAATAACTTAAATTACACAAAAAGTAATGATAATAGAGCAATAACAATTCACACAGGTATTGGGATATGTGTATCAATAGAAATACAGTCATTCACAGTGGTATTGAGAGTCTCTGTTTTTTGATGGCACAGTCACAAAGTCAGTATCTGGTGTGACCACCACGAACCTCAATCACTGCTCTGCATCGCCTGGGCATAGACTGTATAAGACGTCGGATCCGCCGTTGTGGGATTCTTCTCCACTCATCCTGCAACGCATCGACAAGCTGTTGACGTGTCTGTGGTTGCGGCTATCGGCGTCGTACACGTTGATCCAACTGGTCCCACAAATGTTCAAATGGATTAAGATCCGGAGATTTTGAAGGCCATGGAAGAACTGTAATGTTGTTGATGGCAAGGAAATCTGTTGTAATGCGTGCTGTATGAGGTCTTGCGTTGTCATGCTGGAAAATTTCTCTTCTAGCGTCAATTACGGGAATAACATGACGTACCAGGATTTCATCACGATAGCGCACAGCATTCAAATTCTCTTGGAAATGCACCAGCTCTGTTCTGTCATTCACAGATATGCCTGCCCACATCATTACACCTACGCCGCCGTGTCTGTCGACCTCACGAACACACTGTCGAGCATATCTTTCATTTCGACGTCTGTAAATCCGCATCCTGCCATCATGTCGATACAGCATAAACCGCGACTCGTCGCTGAACCAGATCCTCCTCCAGTTCAAGAGGGTCCATGGCCGAACGTCCCTGCTCCATTGAAGACGTGCACGACGATGGTGGTGTCGCAGAACAGGTCCTGTATGTGGTCACATCGGTCGGATTCCATGCTCTCTTAGGCGATTCCTGATGGTTTGTGCAGAGACTCGACGCAGCCCAGGAACATTGTCAGCGGTGTACGCTGCAGTGACGGTCCGATTTCGCAGATGAAACACCCGGATGAAGCGGTCTTGCGCTGGAGTTGTCACCCTTGGTCTCCCACTCCTAGGACGATCTCTGGTCGAGTTGTGCTGCGTGTAGCGCTGCCAGAGACGGGAAATCGTACGCTGCCTCACGTTTAGATGTCTGGCAACTGATGACTGGCTTTCTCCAGCTTCCAAGTGTCCAATGGCTCTGTTTCTGCTTTCTTCGTTTAGTCGTGGCATCTTGAGCGTCGCATATACAGAATTTCGGAGAATGAATCGCAACAGGACTGGTGGCTTTTTATACCCATCAGTATCAAGATTCAGATCCCGTATTTGCCCGTGCATCATGCTTTCAGAGTTTTCTACATGCAGATTATACGGGAATTTTTTCAAGGTGCTGTGTTTTGGCGAATAATCACCAAAGGTTGTGTTTGCGTGTGTTGGATAATTGTATGGGCTATATTCACACTTAATATTAACATTGACAGTCATTCCATGCCATATTTTTCGAAACAATCTACTTTGAAGATCAGAATCCAGCTATGAGTATCTTTTTTGGGCCAGTTTACGAATCTTGAAAGTTAACGAAATGTCACCATTAAAATAATTTCATATAATTTCCATATCGACTACATATGGCAAGATAAAATATGCTTTCTTTGTCCAATGGGAATTTTTGGTTATGTCGTGAAAGAACATATAACATAATGCGTAAATAAATACACTAAATATGTAAGATATTGTACAGCACTAAGGTTTCAACACAAATCGTGGTCTAAAATAAGTAACAGTATTTGCCTTATTACAGAAAGTCCAATAGCAGGTTACTGGAGTACACAATGTAACCTATAGCAATGATGTGTAATGGAAATCACTGTGTAAGAACTGAATAACAGTGATAGTGTAAGGCACAAGTCTACAACAAACCTAAACTAATTAAATCCTCCACCTAATCTTTCATGCCAGGTAACGTTAGCCGTAAGTCATGTTTATTGTCTGACCAGGAACACTGTAAGCATAACGTCGATTTCATTATAGACGTTGTCACATACCAGTCGATACACATAAACCTATCACAGCCTGGTGTTGCCATACCAGAATCACCCTCATATGATCACTCTTTACTAGTCTCTGTTCGTCTCAAGTTAATATGTTAATCCTTACAACAAATAGGCGGGTCTATCGCGTATGTTCTCCGTTGAACAGCCTGCGATATTTAGCCAGGGATATATGGCTTTATTAGATAAATGGTTAATTAAATGATGTGTTTTCAATTGTTATTGAACTAAAGTGTCTCTACGTGAGGTACTATAATCCAACAATCAAGCCTTCAAAATCCGTATTGATAGTTTGTGTCCTGACCAGAATGACGTTACTTGTTTGTCGTAACAGGCCAGGGAACCATGGCAACTGTATGAATAAGTCTCTGGTGTTTTCAACTCTTGCCATTAGGAATATGTGAACGCAGCGAGGTGCATGTACATGTGATGTTGAGGTCTTCAAGTCGTAGTATGTCCCATATGGTGACGTCGTTGCTACTTCAGGGGGGTGACAGGATAACGCGGCCCAGTCTCCGGGGGGTCCCCGCTGTGGGGTGGGGGAACTAGGAGGTGTCAATATATATATCTTGGATATATCTTCCTACGACCGCCTCGCTGGTGTAATCGATAGAGCTTCTCTCCAGAGTTACGGTGGTACGGTTTTCAGTCTCGTCTTACAAAAATTGGTAATTTGTGTTACCCTGGTTAGCACTCGACATTATGGAGATAAATATCAAGACTGGTTGACACTCGACATTAAGGAGATAAAATCAAGAATGGTTGACGCTCGACATTAAGGAGATAAAATCAAGACTGGTTGACACTCGACTTTAAGAGAAAAAATCAAGACTGATTGGGACTCGACATTAAGGGGGTAAAATCAAGACTGGTTGCACTCGACATTAAGGAGATAAAATCAAGACTAGTTGCATTCGACATTAAGGAGATAAAATCAGGACTGGTTCACATTCGACATTAAGACAAAAAATCAAGACTGATTGGGACTCGACATTAAGGGGGTAAAATCAAGATTGGTTGGTACGCGACATTAAGACAAAAAATCAAGACTGATTGGGACTCGACATTAAGGGGGTAAAATCAAGACTGATTGGGACTCGACATTAAGGGGGTAAAATCAAGACTGGTTGGTACTCGACATTAAGGAGATAAAATCAAGACTGGTTGACACTCGACATTAAGGGGGTAAAATCAAGATTGGTTGGTACTCGACATTAAGACAAAATTCAAGACTGATTGGGACTCGACATTAAGGGGGTAAAATCAAGATTGGTTGACACTCGACATTAAGAGATAAAATCAAGACTGATTGGGACTCGACATTAAGGGGGTAAAATCAAGACTGGTTGACACTCGACATTAAGACATAAAAAATCAAGACTGGTTGACTGATCAAGACTGGGACTCGACATTAAGGGGTAAAATCAAGACTGATTGGGACTCGACATTAAGGGGATAAAATCAAGACTGGTTGCACTCGACGTTAAGGTGATAAAATCAAGACTGGTTGACACTCGACATTAAGGGGGTAAAATCAAGATTGGTTGGTACTCGACATTAAGAGAAAAAATCAAGACTGATAAGGACTCGACATTAAGGGGGTAAAATCAAGACTGGTTGACGCTCGACATTAAGAGATAAAATCAGGACTGATTGGGACTCGACATTAAGACGGTAAAATCAAGACTGGTTGACACTCGACATTAAGAGATAAAATCAAGACTGATTGGGACTCGACATTAAGGGATAAAATCAAGACTGGTTGACGCTCGACATTAAGAGATAAAATCAAGACTGGTTGGTACTCGACATTAAGAGATAAAATCAGGACTGGTTGGTACTCGACATTAAGAGATAAAATCAAGACTGGTTGGTACTCGACATTAAGAGATAAAATCAGGACTGATTGGGACTCGACATTAAGGGGGTAAAATCAAGACTGGTTGACACTCGACATTAAGAGATAAAATCAGGACTGGTTGGTACTCGACATTAAGAGATAAAATCAGGACTGATTGGGACTCGACATTAAGGGGGTAAAATCAAGACTGGTTGACGCTCGACATTAAGAGATAAAATCAGGACTGGTTGGTACTCGACATTAAGAGATAAAATCAGGACTGGTTGGGACTCGACATTAAGGATAAAATCAAGACTGGTTGGTACGCTCGACATTAAGAGATAAAATCAGGACTGGTTGGTACTCGGCATTAAGAGATAAATCAGGACTGGTTGGGACTCGACATTAAGGGGGTAAAATCAGGATTGACCAAAAGAATCACATTAGTGCCCTGTCAGAAATATATGCCGACTTATAGTTAGGGACCTTTCTCACATTTCCCAATTACACGCTGACGTATAATTCTGTATATGATATTAACTGTAGTTTTATTGTACACTCCTGTTCGCGTTGTAGTGAGCGTTGTTATACTGAGACTGGAATGATGCAACACAACGCATGCAGTCTCGGGATACTGATTACCGTATTCATCAAATCGTAGTCAGGAACATGATCATCACATTTCCTGTAAACTGTCCCCCCAGCAATCAACAATAGCAATCAATGTGAACATTCACCCATCAAGCTTTACATATGGAGACGCTGTTTTTTATCACAATCAAAATATATGTTTACGGAAGAACACCTATAGCTCCCCCTTGATGAATGATGCAGATCGAGACAATTTTAATTATAACATTCAGGTTTATTCCATGGTATAAACGGAAAAATATTAAAAAGCAAATTGTAAGATCTTTAGATCCTGGTGATCACAGTCAATCAACAATGTCACACAACTGCCATCAAGAAAACCTGATCCAAATGTCCAGACACTGACTTTAACACTAATTATTTATGAAAGAAAGCGATGTTAACTTAAGCTATTACAAATCAGTAAATTTTAGCCAGTTATTACCAAATAATTCCGATTTAATTACACAAGTGTATCTCGATAGATGTATGTATTGTCAGTCGGACCAACTGACCGGAAGTACTCTAATCACATCCAGGAGTTGATACTTCCTCTCCGCGGAGTGCCGAAATGGTTGGCTGGCATGAACGAGGGGGCGAGACATGGGTGCGCCCCTCGGGGTCCCCGCGAACATAGATCCATCCTCCCCGGCAAGGGAGCTTACGGAGGAGTTGCGAGGAAGGTCAACGTCCGAAGGAAAGTCGTCTTCATCGTTATCAAACACCGACAACGCCGACTGCCGCCGCTTGTATGGGTCATAATCGGAAGGTGTGCTGCTTTCCAGGGATGGCTTCCTGTCGAAGTCCTTCGTCAACACCTGCCGTTTGGGGTAGGTCGGATGGGTGACGTTGAAGCCACTTGATGACGACGAGGCCAGCTTCCATACTCCATACCCCAGCCCTCCTAGGAGAAAGGGGGCGACAACGCCTGCAGTGGCTGCAACAGCTTCCGGCCAGATTGGCGTACCCTGGCTGCCACCGGAAGTGCAGTTACATGTCCGGGCACACTGAAATACACAAACATTCCAAAATGAATCAATGATTTATGTTCATATCCGATGTAGTTATATCCTAACAAATATCGGTCACATAATCCATGATCATAAGAAAAATGTTCTGAAAGCTTAACACTAAACGGTTCAACCTTGATATGGAGGCGAGGCAATATTCAGTTGGCACTAAAAGAGATAAAACCCTTTCTCCTTTATCATGAAAGTATAATATCAAAGCCCGAGATGAAACCGGTCTTGATTATCATCTGTAACAGCAACAAACGTCTTTCAGTCTAAAGGTAAGAACATTGTTGGGAAGGTAATGCACTGTACAAACTCGCTATGGCAATAAGTATGTGTGAGTGTGTATGTGCATTATATTGTGAAATATTTCTGTTCGTCTGAATGGATACTACGGGTAGAATAGTATATGTAAAGACCCTTTTCGCGAATATCTGGTGTCATCTCGGATTTTCAGTGAACCGTTTATGCATTTGTGGTCACTACTTCATCCTTACGTCCAACTAGCAGACATGAAGGTGACTCCATGGCTTCACTACTTTACCCACCACGACCAACTAGCAGACATCAAGGTGACTCCATGGCTTCACTACTTTACCCCTACGACCAACTAGCAGACATGAAGGTGACTTTCCATGGCCCAACTAGCAGACATGACTTTTACCCCTACGACCAACTAGCAGACATGAAGGTGACTCCATGGCTTCACTACTTTACCCCTGCGACCAACTAGCAGACATGAAGGTGACTCCATGGCTTCACTACTTTACCCCCTACGACCAACTAGCAGACATGAAGGTGACTCCATGGCTTCACTACTTTACCCCCTACGACCAACTAGCAGATCATGAAGGTGACTCCATGGCTTCACTACTTTACCACCTACGACCAACTAGCAGATATGAAGGTGACTCCATGGCTTCACAACTTTACCCCGTACGACCAACTAGCAGACATGAAGGTGACTCCATGGCTTCACTACTTTACCCCCTACGACCAACTAGCAGACATGAAGGTGACTCCATGGCTTCACTACTTTACCCCCTACGACCAACTAGCAGACATGAAGGTGACTCCATGGCTTCACTACTTTACCCCCAAGTAGCGACCAACTAGCAGCTTCACATGACCTACGACCAGCTAGCAGACATGAAGGTGACTCCACGGCTTTACTACTTTACCCCTGCGACCAACTAGCAGACATGAAGGTGACTCCATGGCTTCACTACTTTACCCCTGTGACCAACTAGCAGACATGAAGGTGACTCCATGGCTTCACTACTTTACCCCCTACGACCAACTAGCAGACATGAAGGTGACTCCATGGCTTCACTACTTTACCCCCTACGACCAACTTGCAGACATGAAGGTGACTCCATGGCTTCACTACTTTACCACCTACGACCAACTAGCAGACGTGAAGGTGATTCCATGGCTTCACTACTTTACCACCTACGACCAACTAGCAGATATGAAGGTGATTCCATGGCTTCACAACTTTATCCCTTACGTTCACGTTTGGACGATTATTCATTTGCTGGTCGAGATAGTAAAATAGTTTATGAAACATTCCCGTTGTTTACAGGTAGATGAAACCCAGCCTGAGGAGGAAGCCTGCTTGTCACAGCACTGTTGAAGGTGAAACAGTTATATATTCACTTTAGAGAATCACAATAAGAATAGTGCTAATAAACTAAAGTATTGTAAAGAAATAGTTTCTAAAGATCAGTGGTTAAAAACGTAAAACATAATTAAGAATATATGGAAAGCTATAACTTACGAAACTGTCTACCGCAATCACAAGTCCCAGGTGACAGACGGCCACACACACAAGCAGAGGACGCGCCATTGTCAGTCGAAGGTAGTGGTGGCAAATCCCACGTTAAGACATGGATTTTATCTACGTCGTTATTTTCACTAGGCCGTGGTATATGTATCGATTATTGGCCGATAAGAAAGCATATGGATCATTTTGAAATCTTGTTAATTTGCTTTATTAGATTCAAAATGTGTAACATTTTGTTTAGCATTGTTTAGTAAGGTGAGATTATGGTGACTCCGTATTCCCGTTTTTCTGGGGTTTTTTATTTATTTTATTTTGATTCTCCATACATCCAGGTCATACAGTTCATTACATAACGGGTTGGTATAAACACGATTCGCAAATATATACAAAGTCGATTTACAGGCAAATGTGCATTCAGGTGGAAATGAATAGGTACTTGAAAATATAATAGCAGTACATTATATATAGCGCTAGGTTAACAGAACAGATTGTGGCATAGTGACCAAAATTTTGTGAAGCTGTCATATTTGCAATTTGAATAGGCGTGAAAACGTTCAGCATAAAATGTTGTCTTTACGTCTTCTATAATGTAGTTCAAATTTGGTGTTTTATCTCTTTGTTTCATTTTGTATATATTATATTTCACTACTGTTATTATCAAATTCAGAACATGGTTTCTCTTTTCACAATATCCTAGATAATATTTGACCCTGTTTTTTCGAATATCCATTCTTCTATTTTCTTCCAAATAGTTTTTATGACTTTACAGTCACGAAATAGATGTAGAATTGATTCTTTCTCGGATTTGCAAAATGTGCATGTGTTGGAGTCTTTATATTTCATTTTTGTTAGCAAATCATTTGTTGGCAGAAACCTATGCAGTATGCTGTATTGAAACCACGAGTGTTTTACACTATTATACGATTTAAAGGTTGTTTTTTCTATCGTTTCCCATATGTTATCGTCAATAGACTCATTAAGTTCTTTTTGCCACTTGTTTCGATATGTTAAAGGTTTTCTAGATTTACAATTTATGAGTATGTCATAGATATCTCTACATCCTTTTGGGTTTCCTACTATATTTCGTAAAAGATAGGGCAAGATCGGAGCTTGGATTTTCTCTTCAATATGGATGTTTATGGATTTGCAGTAGTATTTAATTGATTCCACTATTCCTTGACGCCCTAGGAAGTTAGTTTTGCACCCAAACGATTTTTTTAATTGTTCCACCGTTAAAAAGTTACCTTGGGCGTCAAACATGTCGTTTATATAAGTAATCCCTTTGCTTGAATAATGTTTATAATTGATTGGTTTTCCATCTATTTTAATATTGTCATTTAACCATAAGGGTTGGGATAAAATATCACATGCATTTTTTGTTTTTCTGCTTTTCTGGTTACGAATTTACCCCATGATTTCAAAGTGTCTTTCCAAAAGTGATTTGTTTCTTGTGTTATTACTGATTCAAGTATGTGTGTTTCGCATGTTTGTATAAAGCTGTCGATGTCCCAATGTGTCTTCGTTTGTAGCAATTTCCTTACTTTTGAATCTGAGGTGGTGGGTCTTTTAATCCATGATATTTTTTGTGATTGAATTAGATTTTTTATCTCTAGGGGCTTGTATTCCTCCGTATTCATAATTCTTTGTGATAGTTTCTCGACTGACTTTTGTCTGGTTTGTTTTTCCATATAAATTTATAGCAGAGCTGCTCAATTTCCTTAATAATTTGATCATTTGGGTTGGGTAGAGTTACAAATAAATGATTAAGTTGCGGTAAAAGTAAACTTTTCAATATGGTATTTCTACCTAAGGGAGTTAGATCTCTTGCTAACCATTGATTCATTGATATTTTGAGAGTCTTAAGTTAATCTTTATAGTTGCGTTCAACCATTTCTGCGTTGTTGTGAGTAAATACAATTCCTAATAGTGTAAACGAGTCACTCTTCCAGTCTAAATATCCAGTTTCTGCAAAATTTCTTTCAGAATTTTTTTCTGAGCCTATCCATAATACCTGTGTTTTGTTTACATTTATTCCTAAGCCTGAAAATGAGGCATATTTACTAAGAATTTCTAATGTCGCCTGTAAACATTTTTCAGTGCCATCTAGTATCAATGAAGTATCATCAGCGTATTGGGAAATTAGGTATTCTGTATCTCCAGTTTGTATTCCTTTTATTTTATTATTATTTCTAATCATTGTTGCCAAAATTTCTGCGCACAGTATAAAAATATAAGGGGAGATGGGATCTCCTTGTCTGCATCCTCTTGAGATATTGAAATAATTTGAAAGGAAACCATTTACAACAACACATGATTGAATGTTATTAAAGAAGGTATTTATCCATCTTGTAATCGATGGTCCAAAGTTAAAGAATAGAAGAACTTTTTGAATGAAATGCCAGTCAACAGAATCGAATGCCTTTTCAAAGTCAATAAGAAGTAGAATTCCTGGTATATTCATATATTCAGTATAGTCAATGATGTCATATATTAGGCGAGTACACTCACCAATATATCTTTTTGACATAAACCCTTTTTGATCCTCATTTATTATAGAGGGTAGGACTGTTTTTATTCTGTTTGCAATGGTTGATGATCCGATTTTATACGCTACATTCAGCAATGAAATGGGTCTCCAATTCTGAAGCAAATGTTTGGATTTACCTTTTTGGAAAACAGGTTATAATGCCTTGCTTTTGAGTCAAAGACAATTCTCCTTTCTCGTAAGCTAAATTTAATGATCTTATAAGATACTCGTGAATATTGGACCAAATCTTTTTGAAGAATTCAACAGTGAAACCCGATGAGCAAGGACTTCTTTCATTTTTCATTTTTTTAAGACTGTTTAATACTTCTTCATATCTTAATTGTCCTTCTAGATTTTCTTGTTGATTTTTTGATAGCTTTGGGACGTCTATTTTCTTAAGCAATTCTGTTAGGTTCACTTTTTCGGATGTTTTTTCGTGTATAGGTTATGGTAAAACGATTTAGTTTCAGTTATAAGATCTTTTTTGTGGTTAGGGTTTCCTTTTGATTGTTTTCAAGTTTATATATTGCTTTGTTTAAAAAGTTTCGATTTTCTAGAGACAGAAAATATTTTGTCGGTTTTTCTCCTTCTTCTTTCCATTTAGCTTTAGATCGTAGTAGTATCCCTTCTGTTTCTTTTTTATTAATAGTCTCTAATTCTCTATTTGCTTCTTTTAATTCATCCTGTAGCTTTGTTTTGGAATATGTATCATGTGATGAATCTATTTATATTTCAAGCTCATATATGTTTTTTTCAAGCGTTTGGCGCATATTCAAATTTTCTTTCTTTTTATAGGATGAATAATTTATTGTGTGTCCTCTGATCATTAACAAAAGCGTTTCAAAGAATAGCTGATCGTTTACTTTGAAGACATATTTCCCTGTTTCGTCTACGTAAGATTTGTATTGTTCTTTGATTTCATTTATCAGTATTTTGTTTTTTCCACATATGTTTTATCATAGAGTAAAGAATTGTTGAATTTCCAGTAGCTTTTGCCTCTTTCTATCTCACTGATCGTTAGATTAATCCAAATTATTGAATGGTCAGACCTATATGCTGCGTCAATGTCGATATCGTGAATTTAAACTTTCGAGGTTTTTGGAAACGATAAAGTAGTCTAGTCTTGCCTGTTTGACGGGTTTTTTTTTGTCTCCATGTGTATCTCTTGCTATGTAGGTTTTGTTCTCTCCTCGGGTCTATTTGATCATTTTCTTCCATAAATTCTAACCAGGTTTCTTTAGCTTTTGCATTATTAACGTTTTCTATAGTTGAAATAATCCATTTTTATATCCTGTACAAAGTTCCAATCACCACATATGGAGAAGCTGTCGGATTGTAATTGAGATGATTTCATGGTAAAATTCTGGCGTATCGGTGTTTGGTCCGTATATTGTTACTAACGTAATTGTCTTATCAATAATTTTCAGGTTTAGTGCTACATAGTTTGCATTAACATCATATCTCGAGTCCTCAATGGTAAAATCAAAGTTATCATTAAAAAGTATTTCTGTTCCTCTGGCATTGTTTTTAAAAGAACTGAAATAACAGTATTTTGATCCCCATTCTTCTTTAATTTTGATTTCCATTTCTTTTGTAAAGTGAGTATCTTGATACAATATATATGTGCTGTTTTGCTTGTTAGATGGCGAAATACGTCTGTGCGCTTACGCTTATTATTCAGGCCTTGACAGTTGGAAGATAAACTTTTATTGTATCGTGCTTCATGAGTGGGTATTGGGTCTGTACTGTTATGAATGGACTGGTGCTGTGTTTATCATTTTGTACATGGAGAAGATTTTTAAGTTTATAAGGTGAAAGTAGAGAGGGAGAGCTAACAGAAAGTAGCATTATAAGGCAGAGTGTTACCTTCATTTGATTGTTGAGAATCCGGTACATGTGTTATCCTGCTGTGGTTTAGGTAGAGGCATGGCCGTATGGTGTAATTCAGTTGTCCTAGGGTTAGTGTTTAGGTAGAGGCATGGCCGTATGGTGTAATTCAGTTGTCCTAGGGTTAGTGTTTAGCGCGGTGTTACATGCTAGAGTCGTGGCATGCGCCTGGTGCACCTACAGTTGGCTTGTTCGTTTCAGTGTGGTCTTTGTTAATACATGTAACGTTGATATTGTGTTCATTTGGCCGCTAAGCATGTGATTTTATATTCAGTCTTGAGTAGTAGTAACTATCTCTTCTTTATGTTTAAAGTTAAATTTTGTAAGTTATTTATGATCCATTATTAATTTTCTGAGGTATGTTTACATTTTTGATCATTATTGTTACTAATATTATTCAATGAGTCAGTTATATTATGGCTACAGATTCACATTGCTGTTTGTTGGCTATATCTGTATTTTGTGTTAGGTAGTGTGGTTATTAATTTGTGACTATAGCTTGGGTTTTTCTGTTTATCAATTGTAGCGCATCGTCCACTCGACGTTCTACAGTTGTCTTCTTATTAACTTCCTCTAGCATGAATGAGTGAGTTAGTGAGTGATGGGCTATATACGTCTGATATGCCAATAGAAAAGGGAAGTAACTCAGTACAGCAAAACCCTGGGCATGATAACATAAGACACAATCTCAGAAGTGCTGTACTTGAGGTATATGATATATTTTCTTTAGAAACAGGTTTGGGCCCGAATATCATGTAAGGGTCCGTGCAACGGGCACGTTTAGATTTTGTCTCGTCATCTGGAAAATATGATATAATCTAAGTGGGTTAGACAGATTTAGTTCTGTGATTTTAAATCATTTTAACGCTCTGTCATGTTAACCTACTGCTTTTTTAATGAATAAGTATTTCATGTTTCAGAAATGGAAGTGATTACTTAAGGTATTTAATCCGTAACACGAAGCAGAGGTTATTCGATATAGGTATACGTCTATCTAAATGAATATTAATAGTGTTGTCATTTCTTTTATCTTAACTAAACGATTCCTTTTGGCGATGAAATTACCTATGATGTTTTATTAAGTCAAGACGATGTGTTGGGCGCAAATAGTCCTCTTATTGGCCCACGTCGCCCTAAAACTATAAAACCAACCAACCATCCCGTGCATCGATCAAGGACATGTATCATCTTATTCTTGAAGGGTAGAGTCCAGCCACAGAAGGTCCGGTGGGTAGTCTTGTGATTAAAACTTCGCTGAGATTCGATTCCCCCCATGTTTAATCCTATCTGAGAAATACACCCGCATTGGTATTGCTGGTAGTTTCTGAAAGCCACGTGTTGTTCGACCACTGGTCATCTTCAGGTTGTGAACCACGCGACAGAGACCAGGGTGTTCACAAGGGTCCTGTAGTGGACGTGGTCTGTACAGGCTCCAAACACATTGCATAAACAAGTGTTACGTTACTGTTATTTCAGAATATAACGACTTTAATCATTTAAATTCAAATAGTTCTCACTAGACGATTATTAAGTGATTTAACTCGTGTACCTTTGATTTAGTTACTTTAAGGTATTTGTTTCTGAATGTTTCTTGTAGGGTCAGCAGCAGCAACAGACCCAGGCAATATTGTAGTCAGTCTGTGTAGTAGTAGCAACAGAAGTAGCAGCAGTAGCTAGTAGCAGGTCAAGTAGGAGGAAGAAGGTGGTGGTAGTAGCAGTAGTAGTAGTAGTAGTAGTGGTGTAGCAGTAGTAGTAGTAGTAGTAGCAGCAGTAGTAGTAGTAGTAATAGCAGCAATAGTAGTAGCAGCAGTGGTAGGTAGTAGTAGTAAGTAGTAGTAGTAGTAGTAGTAGTGGTAGCAGCAGCAGTAGTAGTAGTAGTAGTAATAGCAGCAGTAGTAGTAGTAGCAGTAGTAGTAGTAATAGCAGTAGTAGTGGTAGTAGTAGTAGTAGTAGTAGTAGTAGTAGTAGCAGTGGTAGCCGTAGTACCTGACGTAGTAGTGTTTGCAGTAGTACTCGTAGTTATAACAGTGGTAGCCGGAGCAGCGGCAGAAGAAGTTGTAGCAGTAGTAGCGGTAACATCAGTAGTAGTTGAGTTATAGACCCTGGGGCCACTCAGTAATCATCTATGTTACTCTTGAGGTTTAGGGCCTAACTCTGATTAAGATAACGGTAAATGGTAGACAACCAGTGACAAGTGTACATCTGTCCACAGCATACAGCAAACACAATTTCAAAGGAATAACTGAAGTGGAATGACAGCGGTGATCAATCGTTTTCCCTGCTGGCTACAGGGGGACTTAGGGAGTGGCGGTAGCTGAATGTTAGATAATCCTCTCAGTCATGTGCTTTGAAGTCGAAATGTATGCAATGCAAGGTCCAACCGATGGTCCTGTGTAAAACGCATTAAATCACACATCTCAAAAGGTGGAGTAGTGATTGAGTTTTTCTCCGTCTTTCAACACATTTACGTCAACCCTTTATGAAATAAAACCAAAAAACCATGTCGACTCAAATGTAACCAAAACGAATTGTATTGCTCGTTGAAGATCAGCTTTGCTACAATGAGCTTCTGTGAACGTTACTTTTGACGACATATGAAAAATATAAGGACAATTTTAATGTATTTAACCTAAGCGTACACAAGTCGATTAAGCTTGAACATAGATGACGGAAATTCGACACATGGATGAACATATGCATTGTTGTCATTGTCAGCATTAATTCAGTTCACTTACTGCACATGTGTGGACACTAGGGGTGTTCAGGTCAGTACCTGGTGACACCTCCCCTTGCAGCCGTCATTGCTCGACACCGCCTTGGAAGGGATTGTACATGTCGTCGGATTTTTGCTTGGGGAATTCTTCACCATTCCTCCTGAAACGCGTTGGCAAGCTCTTCAAGTGTCTGAAGACGATGGTGACGTTTACAGACGCGTCGATCAAGTTCGTCCCATAGATGCTCGATCGGGTTCAGATCAGGCGATTTGGAAAGCCAGGAAAGGACACTGGCGTATGCATTGGCGAGATAGGTTAAACAGTGGGAGGTGAGCCCTCAGCACTTGGTCGATGTAGCAATTTGCTGTAAGATTGCCTTGAATCACCACTAGCTCTGATCTACCAGTGTTGAACATGGCTCCCCATACCATGTCGACCGGAACGCAGGTCGGCGCAAAACGTTCGTGTCGACGTCAGTGGACAGGTTGTCTCATATCCCGTCGCTGCAGAAGGAAATGCGATTCATCACTGAAATCAAACGCGTCGCCAGTTCCTTGGGTTCAATGCCTGTACCCCGTTGCACCATTGGACACGTCGTTGTCGGTGTAGTCGTGTCAGGACAGGTCCGACTTTTGGTCGATATGCTCGAATCCCCACTTCTCTCAGGCAATTTCTGATGGTTTGGTCCGACATTCTTCAAAAACCAGGCACCTGCCCTGCAGTGTCCGTTGCTGTAGTAAATCGATAACGTAGGGGAAACACCCGGATGAATCGGTCCTGAGCAGGAGTGGTCACTCTTGGTCTTCCAGTTCTAGGGGGACGGTGGGGTAGTCTAGTGGTTAAAGTGTTCGCTCGTCACGTCGAAGGCCCGGGTTCGATTCCCCACATGGGTGCAATGTGTGAAGCCCATTTCTGGTGTCCCCCGCCGTGATATTGCTGGAATATTGCTAAAAGAGGCGTGAAACTAAACTCACTCACTCACTCACTCACTCCACTTCTAGGGCGATCTGGGGTCGAATTGAAGCGGGTATATCGATGCCATAATGGAGATATGGTGCTGTGGTGGACGTTGAAGTGTCTTGCAACGGCAGGCTGAGACTCCCCTGCTTCCTAACGTTCAATGGCGATATTTCGGTCAGTAGCATTCAATATTGGCATTTGTCATCTTAGTTTACGTTGTAAATTTCGTAATGAAAAGATGAACTTGGTTTGGTCTTTTACAGTCGATGTCTCTACTCATGTGTCCGACACATTGCACGTGCGTTACGTAGAAAACGTTTTCTGCATGCACTTTTCATTTATGGTCTTCATATGTGTGTGTGTGTGTGTGTGTGTGTGTGTGTGTGTGTGTGTGTGTGTGTCCGTCCGTCCGTCCCGAGCATCCGTATTGTCATGCTCTCCATAAGCAATGGATACTTCAATGTGTATTTGATTCTGGAATTGGGTATTCACACAAACCACTTTATAAACTGCACGTGACTTAAACTTCGTGTATATTTTGTCGATAATGTACTTGGCGCACTTACATTGTCCAGCAAACCTGTACTTAAACTGCCGAGAAGTATTATTGAACAGTGAAAGTCCTACGTGCACGAAAGGTGTCTATAGGTGTCTATATATCACTTGATTGAATCTCTAGTCGAATACGCTTAGTTACATAGATATCCCACAGACAAATAAAGACATCAATTATGTAGATAAGGCATATCATCCACCTAATCAATTTCGCCGATCCTTTGTACAGTGCTGGTATATTTACACCGTAATCTTGTCAATATCATGTCTATTTCAACTGACATTAATGGAACACCATGTAAGTTATCGCTGTATCAATACAAGGTGTCAGTGTAGCTACCGTCATGATTACTAAGATCAATTTATGTTGCTGACATTGACGATATGTGAAATGTATTACCCGGGTATTTGACAGGTGGCTATCAAGTGTGTAGCCTTCAGATTCCCTAATCATCCAGGCCGACACCATGGTCTCTGAGACGGTTGTTTATGTTTCACAATTCAACACTGACGTTAAGGAAAGGTACAATTCAGGGAACAATTACGCCAACTCGGAAACAATATTTCCACGTTAAACACAAACACTGTATATAGTTAAATATTAACGTTAACCGGCGCCTGACACGCACCTTGAATTCTATACTTCCCATGGAGTTGAAAATGGAAATTGCTATACATCGCCACATGGTCGATAGGTTTCTCAATTCAGTGACTAAGCCTTTCACAGATCGAGCCTGGACCAAGCAAACCGTCGCTTGGTATCACGAGCAACAATTGGGAATATGGACGCGTTACGGTCCCAGCTTTTGGGATATGACGGCAGCATATGTCGCGGTATGACGGTCCCATCTGTAGTGGTATGATAGTCCCATATGTCATAGTATAACAGTCCCATCTGTCGGGGTATGACACTTCCATCTGTCGTGTTATGACTCTCCCGATGTAGGGGTATGACACTCCCATCTGTCAGGGTATGGCGGTCCCATCTGTCAGGGTATGACGGTCCCATCTGTCAGGGTATGACGTCCCATCTGTCCTGGTATGACGTCCCATCTGTCGGTGTATGATAGTCCCATCTGTCGTGGTATGACGGTCCCATCTGTCGTGGTGTGACGGTCCCATCTGTCGGTGTACGATAGTCCCATCTGTCTGGGTATGACGGTCCCATCTGTCGGGGTATGACGGTCCCATCTGTCGGGGTATGACGGTCCCATCTGTCGTGGTATGACGGTCCCATCTGTCGTGGTATGACGGTCCCATCTGTCGTGGTATGACGGTCCCATCTGTCGGGGTATGACGGTCCCATCTGTCGGGGTATGATAGTCCCATCTGTCTGGGTATGACGGTCCCATCTGTTGGGGTATGACAGTCCCATCTGTTGGGGTATGACACTTCCATCTGTCGTGTTATGACTCTCCCGATGTAGGGGTATGACACTCCCATCTGTCAGGGTATGGCGGTCCCATCTGTTGAAGCATGACACTCCCCTGATTTAGGGTATGACACTCCCATCTTTCAGGGTATGACGGTCCCATCTGTTGGAATATGACTCCCATGATGTAGGGGTATGACTCTCCCATCTGTCAGGGTATGGCGGTCCCATCTGTTGGAATATGACTCCCGATGTAGAGGTATGACACTCCCATCTGTCAGTGTATGACGGTCCCATCTGTTGGAATATGACTCCGATGTAGGGGTTTGACTCTCCCATCTGTCAGGGTATGGCGGTCCCATCTGTTGGAATATGACTCTCCCGATGTAGGGGTATGACTCTCCCATCTGTCAGGGTATGGCGGTCCCATCTGTTGGAATATGACGCTCCCCGATGTAGGGGTATGACACTCCCATCTGTCAGTGTATGACGGTCCCATCTGTTGGAATATGACTCCTGATGTAGGGGTATGACACTCCCATCTGTCAGGGTATGGCGGTCCCATCTGTTGGAATATGACGCTCCCCGATGTAGGGGTATGACACTCCCATCTGTCAGTGTATGACGGTCCCATCTGTTGGAATATGACTCCCGATGTAGGGGAATGACGGTCCCATCTGTCAGAGTATGACGGTCCCATCTGTTGGAATATGACGCTCCCTGATGTAGGGGTATGACACTCCCATCTGTCAGGGTATGACGGTCCCATCTGTTGGAATATGACTCCCGATGTAGGGGTATGACACTCCCATCTGTCAGGGTATGGCGGTCCCATCTGTTGGAATATGACTCCTGATGTAGGGGTATGACACTCCCATCTGTCAGGGTATGACGGTCCCATCTGTTGGAATATGACTCCCGATGTAGGGGAATGACACTCCCATCTGTCAGGGTATGACGGTCCCATCTGTTGGAATATGACGCTCCCTGATGTAGGGGTATGACACTCCCATCTGTCAGGGCATGACGGTCCCATCTGTTGGAATATGACTCCTGATGTAGGGGTATGACACTCCCATCTGTCAGGGCATGACGCTCCCACCTGTCGGTCCCAGATGTCCCTGATATGCAGGCAAGAATCACAGGAATACCAGTATTCTACTCGTTTCATAAATCATGTCAATTTACCACCTATGTCTGTCATGTTCAGTCAATGAATACAATTGGCATAAACAAATGAACGTTTAAACCTGAGTGAGTGTGTTTGTGTGGAAGTCAATGCAATGCCACCACCTGTGGATTGTACGGACGATTCTAACGGTTATTTCAATAAGCTCCAACTGTCTCTTGTAGGTTACATAGCAATTATTATAATTAAAAGCCTGTAACAATGATTACATATACTGTATGTGCAACTGTCTGGCAAACGCAATTAGCAATGCAAAGTCAACGCTGATTTACTTAAGTGCAATAAATGTAAACATGATACAATTGAAGATGAATACCATTTCCTCGTAGTTTGGCAATTTTATAACTGACTGACTGAGTTTGGTTTTACGCCGCTTTTAGCAATATTCCAGCAACATCACGGCGGGGAACACCAGAAATGGGCTTCACACATTGTACCCATGTGGGTATTCGAACCCGGGGTCTTCGGCGTGACAAGCCAACGCTTTAACCACTAGGCTACCCCACCGCCCCTGCAATTTTATAAAGAAAGCATTGTTAGCAACAAAAAGTGTGAAGCTTACTAAACATGTTGAGATACATTTGCAAAAACAACCTGTCCGTTCATGTATTATGTTAGTGTTAGTGTTCCAACAAGTGGGATATTAAGCTGAATAAACTTCCCGCTCTTGTTCGGAAACGGTGTTTCATAGTTTATACTCAAATCACTTAGTTACAAATCCCATAAGCTACACATTTTGTAATACATGAAAAACAATTCGATCAGTAAAAGTTATGTGTTCAACAAAGGCGATCACGATAGGCGTAAATGATAACGTGCTTTATCAAAAACATGTTGCCGGAAATAATATCCGCTAAATTGAGTTTAGATGTACATATATATACATGTTGCTCTGGTGCGGAAACCAGGCTGTAGACTGTTTCCGGCCTGTTAAACGTTGCGCCAGCACGCATCCTGATAACGGAGTGTCGACAATGTATACGACAGGTCAACTGGAAGACGTCGTTCTGTCGGGGTAAGTGTTATGTCACGTATGTAATGGAGACCCACACATCGCACTGTCTGTGATCATGTTTAGCTACAGTGCTTATGCAGACTCAGTAATTTATGATAAGCAATATTATTCCGTAAACAAACTGTTAAGATACATTTCAGCTATTTCAAGGGTATGTTTCATCTTCCTGGTGAATGGTGAAGCTCGATGATTCAGGATTTAAAATGTGTCCGTTTTCAGTGACAAGATTTGTTTCATGTAATACATATAATGGGGTTTCTATAGTCTGTTAAAAGCGAACTCCAACGAACAAGATGTACACTGTGTATGTTAAACAACCTGCAACTCTCTCTCTCTCCTCTCTCTCTCTCTCTCTCTCTCTCTCTCTCTCTCTCTCTCTCTCCTCACTTATCTTCTTCTCCTACTCTCTCACTTCTTCAACTTCTCCCTACTGTATCTCACCCTTCAACTTCTCCCCTACGTATCTCACCCTTCAACTTCTCCCTACGTATCTCTCCCTTCAACTTGTCCCTACGTATCTCACCCTTCAACTTCTCCCTACGTATCTCACCCTTTAACCTATTCCTCTACTTATCTCACCCTTCACCTTCTCCCCTACGTATTTCACCCTTCAACTTCTCCCTACGTATTCTCACCCCTTCAACTCTATTCCCCTTTACTTATCTCTTTAATCTTCAACTTCTCCCCCTACTTATCTCACCTTCAACTTCTCCCTACTTATCTCACCCTTCAACTTCTCCCTACTTATCTCATCCTTCAACTTCTCCCTACTTATCTCACCCTTCAACTTCTCCCTACTGTATTTCATATCCTTCAACTTCTCTCCCCTACTTTCGATCACCCTTCAACTCTCTCCCTACTTTGCATTCTCCCTTCAACTTGTCCCACCTACTTTATCTCACCCTTCAACTTCTCCCTACGTATCTCACCCTTTAACCTATTCCCCCTACTTATCTCACCCTTCACCTTCTCCCTACGTATCTCCCCTTCAACTTCTCCCTATTGCATTCTCACCCTTTAAACCTATTCCCCTACTTATCTCACCCTTCACCTTCTCCCCTACTTATCTCACCCCTCCAACTTCTCCCTTGCTTATCTCACCCTTCAACTTCTCCCCTACTTATCTCATCCTTCAACTTCTCCCCTACTTATCTCACCCTTCAACTTCTCCCCTACGTATTTCACCCTTCAACTTCTCCCCTACTTATCTCACCCTTCAACTTCTCCCCCACGTATTTCACCCTTCAACTTCTCCCCTACGTATTTCACCCTTCAACTTCTCTCCTACGTATCTCACCCTTCAACTTCTCCCTTGGTATCTCTCCCTTCAACTTGTCCCTACGTATCTCCCCCTTCAACTTCTCCCTACGTATCTCACCCTTTAACCTATTCCCCTACTTATCTCACCCTTCACCTTCTCCCTTACTTATCTCACCCCTCCAACTTCTCCCTTACTTATCTCACCCTTCAACTTCTCCCCTACTTATCTCACCCCTCCAACTTCTCCCTTACTTATCTCACCCTTCAACTTCTCCCCTACTTATCTCATCCTTCAACTTCTCCCCTACTTATCTCACCCTTCAACATATACCCTACTTATCTCACCCTTCAACTTCTCCCCCACGTATTTCACCCTTTAACTTCTCCCCTTCTTATCTCACCCTTCAACTTCTCCATACGTATCTCAACCTTCAACTTCTCCCTACAACCTTCTCTCACCCTTTAACTTCTTCCCCTCCTTATCTCTTACCCCTTCAACATATCCCCTACTTATCTCTCCACGACCTTCAACTTCTCCCCTACTACTTATCTCAACCCTTGAACACACACACCCTACTTATCTCCCACCCTTTAATCAGCGCCCTACTTATCTTACCCCATCAACTTCTCCCTACGTATCTCACCCTTTAACTTCTTCCCCTACTTATCTCACCCCTTCAACATATACCCTACTTATCTCACCCTTCAACTTCTCCCCTACTTATCTCAACCCTTGAACACACACACCCTACTTATCTCACCCCTTTAACTGCGCACCTACTTATCTTACCCCATTCAACTTCTCCCTACTTATCTCACCCTTTAACTTCTCCCTACTTATCTCACCCCTTCAACATATACCCTACTTATCTCACCCTTCAACGTCTCCCCTACTTATCTCAAACCCTTTGAACACACACACCCTACTTATCTCACCCCTTCAACTTCTCCCCTACTTATCTTACCCCTCCAACTTCTCCCCTACTTATCTCGCCCTTCAACTTCTCCCTACGTATCTCACCCTTTAACTTCTTCCCCTACTTATCTCACCTCTTCAACATATACCCTACTTATCTCAACCCTTGAACACACACACCCTACTTATCTCACCCCTTTAACTGCGCACCTACTTATCTTACCCCATCAACTTCTCCCCCTACTTATCTCTCAATCTCTTCAACTTCTCCCCTACTTATCTCACCCTTCAACTTCTCCCCTACTTATCTCAACCCTTGAACACACACACCCTACTTATCTCTCACCCCTTCAACTTCTCCCCCTAATGTATCATCACCCTCTTCAGCTTCTCCCCCTACTTATTCCTAACCCTTCAACTTCTCCCCCATCTATCTCAATTCACTTTTCAGCTTCTCCCCTACTTTATCTCTCACCCTTCAACTTTTTCCCCCTATGTATCTCACCCCTTCAACTTATCCCCTACTTTATCTCACCCTTCAACTTTTCCCCTAATGTATCTCACCCCTTCACAGCTTCTCCCCTACTTATCTCAACCCTTCAACTTCTCCCCTACTGCTATCTCACCCTTCAACTTTTCCCCTACGTATCTCACCCTTCAACTTATCCCCCTACTTTATCTCAACCCTTCAACTTTCTCCCCTACTTATCTCACCCCTTCAACTTCTTATCCCTACTTATATCTCACCCTTCAACTTCTCCCCTCTACTTATCTCACCTCTTCAACTTCTCCCTACTTATCTCAACCCTTCAACACACACACCCTACTTCTCCACCCTTTCAACTTCTCCCCTACGTATCTCACCCTTCAGCTTCTCCCCTACTTATCTCTTCAACCCTTCAACTTCTCCCCTACGTATCTCACCCCTTCAGCTTCTCCCCTACTTATCTCACCCTTCAACTTTTCCCCCACGTATCTCACCCCTTCAACTTATCCCCTACTTATCTCACCCTTCAACTTTTCCCCCACGTATCTCACCCCTTCAACTTCTCCCCTACTTATCTCACCCTTCAACTTCTCCCCTACTTATCTCACCCTTCAACTTCTCCCCTACTTATCTCAACCCTTGAACACACACACCCTACTTATCTCACCCCTTCAACTTCTCCCCCACGTATCTCACCCCTTCAGCTTCTCCCCTACTTATCTTAACCCTTCAACTTCTCCCCTACGTATCTCACCCCTTCAGCTTCTCCCCTACTTATCTCACCCTTCAACTTTTCCCCCACGTATCTCACCCCTTCAACTTATCCCCTACTTATCTCACCCTTCAACTTTTCCCCCACGTATCTCACCCCTTCAACTTATCCCCTACTTATCTCACCCTTCAACTTTTCCCCCACGTATCTCACCCCTTCAACTTCTCCCCTACTTATCTCACCCTTCAACTTTTCCCCACGTATCTCCCCCTTCAGTCAACTTCTCCCTACTTTATCTCACCCTTCAACTTTTCCCCCACGTATCTCACCCCTTCAACTTCTCCCCTACTTCTATCTCACCCTTTAACTTTTCCCCCTACGTATCTCCCCCTTCAACTTCTCCCCTACTTATCTCACCCTTCAACTTTTCCCCCACGTATCTCCCCCCTTCAGCTTCTTCCCTTCTTATCTCACCCTTCAACTTCTCCCCTACGTATCACACCCCTTGAACTCCTCCCCTACTTATCTGTCCCCTTCAACTTCTCCTCTACTTATTTTACCCATATCGTCACCTTCACCTTGTCTCACTTCTTAAACTTCCACCATATGTATCTCGCTTCTCAGACCTTTTCCTGCTGACTTTACTGACACTAGTCTATTGATGTCGCGGTATATCGGGACACTGCTGTGTCACTGAGATGCACGTCAGAGGGAACTCAACATGTCACTTGCCGAAACTGGGAGTACATTGTGTGTGACGGAAGTTCACAACCGCTTTCCTGTTTATTGATAAAAATACATCAAAGTGTGCCAGTGTACGTTTTGTTCCTCCTGTCACAGTCAGTGCGGAAACAGTACCATACTTTTTCAGACACCTGATATATCAACCGTTGGTTCACTGTAATAGTGACCTCGCCCGACCTGATATATCAACCGTTGGTTCACTGTAATAGTGACCGCGCCCGACCTGATATATCAACCGTTGTTTGTTCACTGTAATAGTGACCGCGCCCGACCTGATATATCAACCGTTGGTTCACTGTAATAGTGACCGCGCCCGACAGAAAGCAGACAGGAACAAAGGAAAAATTATCGTTTAAAGTGTTACCATGTAACATTCTTTGAGCCGGAAACTGTTTGAAACAATTATAGTTAAATTGCTTCAAGATCTCAATATTTTATGTCTGAAAGGAGAACCCAGGTAACGCCTTCTTAATAAAACACAATATTTCTAAAAGCATCGAGAATGCTCAGGATGCGAAAATGCAACATTCTGGGTAAAATTATTTTAGGATCAGTTTTTGAAACAGATTTGGTTTCCAAACCCAGCATCCCCCCACCCCATATAGGACATGTAGTGGTTTAGTTATAACTATATAGGACACATAGTCGTTTACTTGTAACTATATACATGTACACATATAGTGGTTTACTTGTAACTCTATAGGACATATAGTGGTTTATTTGTAACTATATACACATATAGTGGTTTACTCGTAACTCTATAGGACATATAGTGGTTTATTTGTAACTATATTCAATGCTTTATTGTACGAAAGGCCATAGGCCCATATACATTCGAGTTACATATATTTCTGAAGCAGAACAAAAATACAATGATGTTAACAATAGGATGTTTTGCGTAATATTAAAGCATGGTGTATAAACAGAGCAATTTGGAATTGGATTGTGGGGTTATTGCAGGATAACAGCTTCTTAAAACTATATATAGACATGGCGTTGTATGGAGGTAAGTACTTAGATCTAAGTTGAGCATAGATGGGGCAGACAAATATGAAGTGGTACTCGTTTTCAACGCCATTATTACATATTTTGCAAAGTCGGGCTGATTTCTCGATGCCGTGGTGTCTTCCTTTGTTCACTTCCAATTCACTGAGACCAAGTCTGAATCGTATAAGGGTATTTCGCAGAGATTTAGGTTTAATGTTGTGGAGACAGGTTTCAGTTTCAAAGATCGATTTTATATTGCGATATGTGTTGTATCTTGAGCTCTCCTCAAGACATGAATGCCAATCCTGTTTGAACATGTCAGTGGCGCGAGTACGAAATATTTTCAGAAAGGAATGACAGTCGCCCACTGTTTGTGAAGTCCATACAAGGCCGAATCCATAGGTGAATAGTAAGTTCTTTATTGATGAAGCCCACGTGTTTTTGCCGATTTCGTGTAGGTGGTAAAGCATGTTATACGCTTTCTGCGGTAAGCGATGGGCTGGCATATGAATCAGTTTAATCCAGTAGCGTAAGCATCTTGTGTGGGATTCGATGTACAACGGGTAGCGTCCACACTCACCATACACCATGTTATTAGGGGTTGAGAGTCCAACATTTAAGATTTTTTGAACAAGCGAATAAATGTAGTTTTTCTATTGAATGAAAACAGTGACATCCCCATATTTCGGAGCCGTACTTGTAACTATATACACATATAGTGGTTTACTTGTAACTATAGAGGACATATAGTGGTTTATTTGTAACTATATAGACATATAGTTGTTTAATTGTAACTATATAGGACACATAGTGTTTTACTTGTAACTATATAGGGCAAATAGTGGTTTACTTGTAACTATATAGGACATATTTTGGTTTATTTGTAACTATATAGGACACATAGTCGTTTACGTGTAATTATATAGGACATATAGTGGTTTACTTGTAACTATATAGGACATATAATGGTTTACTCGTAACTATATATGACATATAGTGGTTTACTTGTAACTATATAGGACACATAGTCGTTTACTTGTAACTATATAAGACATAGAGTGGTTTACTTGTAACTATATACACATATAGTAGTTTACTTGTAACTATATAGGACATATAGTGGTTTAATTGTAACTATATAGACATATAGTGGTTTACTTGTAACTATATAGGACATGTAGAGGTTTACTTGTAACTATATAGGACATATGTTGGTTTATTTGTAACTATATAGGACACATAGTCGTTTACTTGTAACTATATAGGACATGTAGTGGTTTACTTGTAACTATATAGGACATATAATGGTTTACTCGTAACTATATAGGACATATAGTGGTTTACTTGTAACTATATAAGACATATAGTGGTTTATTTCTAACTATATAGACATATAGTTGTTTAGTTATAACAATATAGGACATATAGTGGTTTACTTGTAACTATATAGGCCAAATAGTGGTTTATTTGTAACTATATACTATATAGTGGTTTACATATATGGTTTATTTGTAACTATATAGACATATAGTGGTTTAGTTATAACTATATAGGACATATAGTGGTTTACTTGTAACTATAGGGCAAATAGTGGTTTACTTGTAACTATATAGGAAATATTGTAGTTTACTTGTAACTATATAGGACATATAGTAGTTTATTTGTAACTACATAGGACATATAGTGGTTTACTTGTAACTATATAGGACATATAGTGGTTTATTTGTAACTATATACACATATAATGGTTTACTCGTAACTATATAGGACATATAGTGGTTTATTTGTAACTATATAGGACATATAGTGGTTTACTTGTAACTATATAGGACATATAGTGGTTTATTTTGTAACTATATAGGACATATAGTTGTTTAATTGTAACTATATATAGGACATATAGTGGTTTACTTGTAACTATATAGGACATATAGTGGTTTAATTGTAACTATATAGACATATAGTGGTTTACTTGTAACTATATAGGACATATAGTGGTTTCCTTGTAACTATATAGGGCAAATAGTGGTTTACTTGTAACTACACAAACATATAATGGTTTACTTGTAACTATATAGGACATATAGTTGTTTACTTGTAACTATATAGACATATAGTGGTTTATTTCTAACTATATACACGCATAGTTGTTTAGTTATAACTATATAGGACATATAGTGGTTTACTTGTAACTATATAGCGCAAATAGTGGTTTACTTGTAACTATATAGGACATATAGTGGTTTATTTGTAACTATATAGACATATAGTGGTTTAGTAATAACTATATAGGACATATAGTGGTTTACCTGTAACTATAGGGCAAATAGTGGTTTACTTGTAACTATATAGGACATATTGTAGTTTACTTGTAACTATATAGGACATATAGTAGTTTATTTGTAACTACATAGGACATATAGTGGTTTACTTGTAACTATATAGGACATATAGTGGTTTATTTGTAACTATATAGGACATATAGTGGTTTACTTGTAACTATATAGGACATATAGTGGTTTATTTGTAACTATATAGGACATATAGTGGTTTACTTGTAACTATATAGGACATATAGTGGTTTATTTGTAACTATATAGACATATAGTTGTTTAATTGTAACTATATAGGACATATAGTGGTTTACTTGTAACTATATAGGACATATAGTGGTTTATATTGTAACTATATAGACATATAGTTGTTTAGTTATAACTATATAGGACATATAGTGGTTTACTTGTAACTATATAGGGCAAATAGTGGTTTACTTGTAACTATACAAACATATAATGGTTTACTTGTAACTATATAGGACATATAGTTGTTTACTTGTAACTATATAGACATATAGTGGTTTACTTGTAACTATATAGGTCATATAGTGGTTTATTTGTAACTATATGCACATATAATGGTTTACTCGTAACTATATAGGGCAAATAGTGGTTTACTTGTAACTATATAGACATATAGTGGTTTACTTGTAACTATATAGGACATATAGTGGTTTACTTGTAACTATATAGGACATATAGTGGTTTACTTGTAACTATATAGGACATATAGTGGTTTATTTGTAACTATATACACATATAATGGTTTACTCGTAACTATATAGGGCAAATAGTGATTTACTTGTAACTATATAGACATATAGTGGTTTACTTGTACCTATATAGGACATATAGAGGTTTATTTGTAACTATATACACATATAGTGGTTTACTTGTAACTATATAGGACATATAGTGGTTTATTTGTAACTATATAGACATATAGTTGTTTAATTGTAACTATATAGGACACATAGTCGTTTACTTGTAACTATATAGGACATAGAGTGGTTCACTTGTAACTATATACACATATAGTAGTTTACTTGTAACTATATAGGACATATAGTGGTTTACTTGTAACTATATAGACATATAGTGGTTTACTTGTAACTATATAGGACATATGTTGGTTTATTTGCAACTATATAGGACACATAGTCGTTTACTTGTAACTATATAGGACATATAGTGGTTTACTTGTAACTATATACACATATAATGGTTTACTCGTAACTATATAGGACATATAGTGGTTTACTTGTAACTATATAGGACATATAGTGGTTTATTTGTAACTATATAGGACATATAGTTGTTTAGTTATAACAATATAGGACATATAGTGGTTTACTTGTAACTATATAGGACATATAGTGGTTTACTTGTAACTATATAGGACATATAGTGGTTTATTTGTAACTATATAGACATATAGTGGTTTACTTGTAACTATATAGGACATATAGTGGTTTACTTGTAACTATATAGGACATATAGTGGTTTACTTGTAACTATATAGGACATATAGTGGTTTACTTGTAACTATATAGGACATATAGTGGTTTATTTGTAACTATATAGGACATATAGTGGTTTACTTGTAACTATATAGGACATATAGTGGTTTATTTGTAACTATATACACATATAATGGTTTACTCGTAACTATATAGGACATATAGTGGTTTATTTGTAACTATATAGGACATATAGTGGTTTACTTGTAACTATATAGGACATATAGTGGTTTATTTGTAACTATATAGACATATAGTTGTTTAATTGTAACTATATAGGACATATAGTGGTTTTCTTGAAACTATATAGGACATATAGTGGTTTAATTTGTAACTATATAGACATATAGTTGTTTAGTTATAACTATATAGGACATATAGTGGTTTACTTGTAACTATATAGGGCAAATAGTGGTTTACTTGTAACTATATAGAAACATATAATGGTTTACTTGTAACTATATAGGACATATAGTGGTTTACTTGTAACTATATAGACATATAGTGGTTTACTTGTAACTATATAGGACATATAGTGGTTTATTTTGTAACTATATAGCACATATAATGGTTTACTCGTAACTATATAGGGCAAATAGTGGTTTACTTGTAACTATATAGACATATAGTGGTTTACTTGTAACTATATAGGACATATAGTGGTTTACTTGTAACTATATAGGACATATAGTGGTTTACTTGTAACTATATAGGACATATAGTGGTTTATTTGTAACTATATAGACATATAATGGTTTACTTGTAACTATATAGGACAAATAGTGGTTTACTTGTAACTATATAGACATATAGTGGTTTACTTGTAACTATATAGGACATATAGTGGTTTATTTGTAACTATATAGGACATATAGTGGTTTACTTGTAACTATATAGGACATATAGTGGTTTATTTGTAACTATATAGACATATAGTGGTTTACTTGTAACTATATAGGACATATAGTGGTTTACTTGTAACTATATATGACATAGAGTGGTTTACTTGTAACTATATACACATATAGTGGTTTACTTGTAACTATATAGGACATATAGTGGTTTATTTGTAACTATATAGACATATAGTGGTTTACTTGTAACTATATAGGACATATGTTGGTTTATTTGTAACTATATAGGACACATAGTCGTTTACTTGTAACTATATAGGACATGTAGTGGTTTACTTGTAACTATATAGGACATATAATGGTTTACTCGTAACTATATAGGACATATAGTGGTTTACTTGTAACTATATAAGACATATAGTGGTTTATTTGTAACTATATAGACATATAGTTGTTTAGTTATAACTATATAGGACATATAGTGGTTTACTTGTAACTATATAGCGCAAATAGTGGTTTACTTGTAACTATATAGGACATATAGTGGTTTATTTGTAACTATATAGACATATAGTGGTTTAGTTATAACTATATAGGACATATAGTGGTTTACTTGTAACTATAGGGCAAATAGTGGTTTACTTGTAACTATATAGGAAATATTGTAGTTTACTTGTAACTATATAGGACATATTGTAGTTTATTTGTAACTACATAGGACATATAGTGGTTTATTTGTAACTATATACACATATAATGGTTTACTCGTAACTATATAGGACATATAGTGGTTTATTTGTAACTATATAGGACATATAGTGGTTTACTTGTAACTATATAGGGCAAATAGTGGTTTACTTGTAACTATATAGGGCAAATAGTGGTTTAATTGTAACTATATAGGACATATAGTGGTTTACTTGTAACTATAGAGGACATATAGTGGTTTATTTGTAACTATATACACATATAATGGTTTACTCGTAACTATATAGGACACATAGTGGTTTAATTGTAACTATATAGGACATATAGTGGTTTACTTGTAACTATATAGGGCAAATAGTGGTTTACTTGTAACTATATAGGGCAAATAGTGGTTTAAACTATATATGTAAATTGTAACTAAATAGGACATATAGTGGTTTACTTGTAACTATATAGGACATATAGTGGTTTATTTGTAACTATATAGACATATAGTTGTTTAATTGTAACTATATAGGACATATAGTGGTTTTCTTGAAACTATAGAGGACATATAGTGGTTTATTTGTAACTATATAGGACATATAGTGGTTTACTTGTAACTATATAGGACATATAGTGGTTTACTTGTAACTATATAGGACATATAGTGGTTTACTTGTAACTATATAAACATATAGTGGTTTACTTGTAACTATATAGGACATATAGTGGTTTACTTGTAACTATATAGGACATATAGTGGTTTACTTGTAACTATATAGACATATATAGTGGTTTACTTGTAACTATATAGGGTTTACAACTATAGTGTGGTTTACTTGTAACTATATAGGACATATAGTGGTTTATTTTGTAACTATATAGGACATATAGTGGTTTACTTGTAACTATATAGGACATATAGTGGTTTACTTGTAACTATATAGGACATATAGTGGTTTACTTGTAACTATATATAGGACATATAGTGGTTTACTTGTAACTATATAGGACATATAGTTGGTTTACTTGTAACTATATAGGACATATAGTGGTTTACTTGTAACTATATAGGACATATAGTGGTTTACTTGTAACTATATAGGACATATAGTGGTTTACTTGTAACTATATAGGACATATAGTGGTTTACTTGTAACTATATACACATATAGTGGTTTACTTGTAACTATATAGGACATATAGTGGTTTATTTGTAACTATATAGGACATATAGTGGTTTACTTGTAACTATATAGGACATATAGTGGTTTACTTGTAACTATATAGGACATATAGTGGTTTAATTGTAACTATATAGGACATATAGTGGTTTACTTGTAACTATATAGACATATAGTGGTTTATTTGTAACTATATAGGACATATAGTGGTTTACTTGTAACTATATAGGACATATAGTGGTTTACTTGTAACTATATAGGACATATAGTGGTTTAATTGTAACTATATAGGGACATATAGTGGTTTACTTGTAACTATATAGGACATATAGTGGTTTACTTGTAACTATATAGGACATATATAGTGGTTTACTTGTAACTATATAGACATATAGTGGTTTATTTGTAACTATATAGACATATAGTGGTTTATTACTCGTAACCATACAGGACACATATGGCGTTATCGTAACTATATAGTATAGGACATATAGTGGTTTACTTGTAAACTATATACATATAGTGGTTTTACTTGTACTATAGTGGTTTACTTGTAACTATATAGACATATAGTGGTTTACTTGTAACTATATAGGACATATAGTGGTTTAATTGTAACTATATAGGACATATAGTGGTTTACTTGTAACTATATAGGACATATAGTGGTTTATTTGTAACTATATAGACATATAGTTGTTTAGTTATAACTATATAGGACATATAGTGGTTTACTTGTAACTATATAGGGCATATAGTGGTTTACTTGTAACTATATAGGACATATAGTGGTTTACTTGTAACTATATAGGACATATAGTGGTTTATTTGTAACTATATAGAGACATATAGTGGTTTAACTTATAACACATATAGGACATATAGTGGTTTACTTTGTATTTGTATATATAGACATATAGTGGTTTACTTGTAACTATATAGGACATATAGTGGTTTACTTGTAACTATATAGGACATATAGTGGTTTACTTGTAACTATATAGACATATAGTGGTTTACTTATAACTATATAGGACATATAGTGGTTTATTTGTAACTATATAGACATATAGTTGTTTATTTGTAACTATATAGACATATAGTGGTTTACTTGTAACTATATAGGACATATAGTGGTTTACTTGTAACTATATATGAGACATATAGTGGTTTACTTGTAACTATATAAGACATATAGTGGTTTACTTGTAACTATATACACATATAGTGGTTTAATTGTAACTATATAGGACATATAGTGGTTTACTTGTAACTATATAGGACATATAGTGGTTTACTTGTAACTATATAGACATATAGTTGTTTACTTGTAACTATATAGGACATATAGTGGTTTACTTGTAACTATATAGGACATATAGTGGTTTATTTGTAACTATATAGGACATATAGTTGTTTATTTGTAACTATATACACATATAATGGTTTACTCGTAACTATATAGGACATATAGTGGTTTATTTGTAACTATATAGGACATATAAAGGTTTACTTGTAACTATATAGGGCAAATAGTGGTTTACTTGTAACTATATAGTGCAAATAGTGGTTTAATTGTAACTATATAGGACATATAGTGGTTTACTTGTAACTATATAGGACATATAGTGGTTTATTTGTAACTATATAGACATATAGTTGTTTAATTGTAACTATATAGGACATATAGTGGTTTACTTGTAACTATATAGGACATATAGTGGTTTATTTGTAACTATATAGGACACATAGTCGTTTACTTGTAACTATATGAGACATGTAGTGACTTACTTGTAACTATATAGGACATATAATGGTTTACTCGTAACTATATATGACATATAGTGGTTTACTTGTAACTATATACACATATAGTGGTTAACTTGTAACTATATAGAACATATAGTTGTTTAATTGTAACTATATACACATATAATAGTTTACTTGTAACTATATAGGACATATAGTGGTTTATTTGTAACTATATAGACATATAGTTGTTTAATTGTAACTATATAGGTCATATAGTGGTTTACTTGTAACTATATAGGACATATAGTGGTTTATTTGTAACTATATAGGACATATAGTGGTTTACTTGTAACTATATAGGACATATAGTGGTTTACTTGTAACTATATAGGACATATAGTGGTTTACTTGTAACTATATAGGACATATAGTGGTTTACTTGTAACTATATATTTAATTTGTACATATAGTGGTTGGTTTACTTGTAACTATATAGGACATATAGTGGTTTAATTGTAACTATATAGGACATATAGTGGTTTACTTGTAACTATATAATACATATAGTGGTTTATTTGTAAACTATATAGGACATATAGTTGTTTAGTTATAACTATATAGGACATATAGTGGTTTACTTGTAACTATATATATAGACACATATAGTGGTTTACTTGTAACTATATAGGACATATAGTGGTTTATTTGTAACTATATAGACATATAGTGGTTTACTTGTAACTATATAGGACATATAGTGGTTTACTTGTAACTATATAGGACATATAGTGGTTTACTTGTAACTATATAAGACATATAGTGGTTTACTTGTAACTATATAACTATATAGACTATATAGTTATAGTTTTTACTTGTAACTATATAGGACATATAGTGGTTTACTTTGTAACTATATAGGACATATAGTGGTTTACTTGTAACTATATAGGACATATAGTGGTTTACTTGTAACTATATAGGACATATAGTGGTTTACTTGTAACTATATAAGATATATAGTGGTTTACTTGTAACTATATAGACATATAGTTGTTTAATTATTACTATATAGGACATATAGTGGTTTATTTGTAACTATATAGACATATAGTTGTTTATTTGTAACTATATAGACATATAGTGGTTTACTTGTAACTATATAGGACATATAGTGGTTTACTTGTAACTATATATGGGACATATAGTGGTTTACTTGTAACTATATAAGACATATATGGTTTAGTTATAACTATATAGGACATATAGTGGTTTACTTGTAACTATATAGGACATATAGTGGTTTAATTGTAACTATATAGGACATATAGTTTACTTTAACTACACATAGGACATATAATTGGTAAGTATATATAGGACATATAGTTGTTTACTTGTAACTATATACACATATAGTGGTTTACTTGTAACTATATAGGACATATAGTGGTTTACTTTGTAACTATATAGGACATATAGTGGTTTATTTGTAACTATATAGGACATATAGTTGTTTATTTGTAACTATATAGACATATATATGGTTTACTAGTTTGTAACTATATAGGACATATAGTGGTTTATTTGTAACTATATAGGACATATAGTGGTTTACTTGTAACTATATAGGGCATATAGTGGTTTACTTGTAACTATATAGGACATATAGTGGTTTACTTGTAACTATATAGGACATATAGTGGTTTACTTGTAACTATATAGGACATATAGTGGCTTATTTGTAACTATATAGACATATAGTTGCTTAATTGTAATTATATAGGACATATAGTGGTTTACTTGTAACTATATAGGACATATGTTTGTTTATTTGTAACTATATAGGACATATAGTTGTTTACTTGTAACTATATAGGACATATAGTGGTTTACTTGTAACTATATAGGACATATAGTGGTTTACTTGTAACTATATATGACATATAGTGGTTTACTTGTAACTATATACACATATAGTGGTTAACTTGTAACTATATAGAACATATAGTGGTTTAATTGTAACTATATACACATATAATAGTTTACTTGTAACTATATAGGACATATAGTGGTTTATTTGTAACTATATAGACATATAGTTGTTTAATTGTAACTATATAGGACATATAGTGGTTTACTTGTAACTATATAGGACATATAGTGGTTTATTTGTAACTATATAGGACACATAGTGGTTTACTTGTAACTATATAGGACATATAGTGGTTTACTTGTAACTATATAGGACATATAATGGTTTACTTGTAACTATATAGGACATATAGTGGTTTACTTGTAACTATATAGGACATATAGTGGTTTACTTGTAACTATATAGGACATATAGTGGTTTAATTGTAACTATATAGGACATATAGTGGTTTACTTGTAACTATATAGGACATATAGTGGTTTACTTGTAACTATATAGGACATATAATGGTTTACTCGTAACTATATATGACTTATAGTGGTTTACTTGTAACTATATGCACATATAGTGGTTGACTTGTAACTATATAGGACATATAGTTGTTTAATTGTAACTATATAGGACATATAGTGGTTTACTTGTAACTATATAGGACATATAGTGGTTTATTTATAACTATACATGTAGGCTTATATATAGACATATAGTTGTTTAGTTACTTGTAACTATATATCGGACATATAGTTGGTTTACTTGTAACTATATAGGACATATAGTGGTTTACTTGTAACTATATAGGACATATAGTGGTTTATTTGTAACTATATAGACATATGGTTGTTTAGTTATAACTATATAGGCCATATAGTAATTTACTTGTAACTATATAGACATATAGTTGTTTAATTGTAACTATATAGGACATATAGTTGTTTAGTTGTAACTATATAGACTATATTGGGCAAATATAGACATATAGTCGTTTACTTGTAACTATATACACATATAGTGGTTTACTCGTAACTCTATAGGACATATAGTGGTTTATTTGTAACTATATAGACATATAGTTGTTTAATTGTAACTATTTAGGACATATAGTTGTTTACTTGTAACTATATAGGGCAAATAGTGGTTTACTTGTAACTATATAGAACATATAGTGTTTTACTTGTAACTATATAGGACATAAAGTGGTTTGCTTGTTACTATGTAACCCCTCCCCCCCTCCATATAGTGGTTTACTTGTAACTATATACCCCCCACAATAGGACATATAGTGGTTTATTTTTAATTATATACCCATATAGGACATAAAGTTGTTTATTTTTAACTATATACAACCGCAGAAGATGTCGTTTAGGTGACGGTAGCGTGTATGAAACCAGCTTTGTCTCTGAAAAGGTAAATATACTCACGTCCAAAAGAAACTTGACACCTGACAAAGTACTGACTGTGTGCAGTATTTTAGTCCCATGTCACTAAAACCTACTGTACTATGAAGATAAATCTATTGACAAGCACATCACAAAATCTAATTAAGATTTATTGAAAATTATGTGATGTAATGACGTGCCATTTACAGGGTGAAATTTCATAGACGTTCAGAGTGGTCAAAAAGCATTGTCAATAACGGATGTGGGCCTGGATGCATGCAAACGCACGTCTGCGCATTGATAACGTCTGATGACGTTGTTGGGGATTCTCTGCCACTCCTCCATCAGGGCTTGAATCAACTGCCGACGTGTTTGTGGAGGTGCTCGATCGGTGACATATCAGGAGACCCTGGAGGTGAGGGCAGAACGTTGACGTTGTTGCGATTAAGAAAGTCCTGCACAACTCTAGCAAATTGGGGCCTGGCGTTGTCATGTTGGAAGAGAGTCCCTCGCTGCTGTTGCTGCAGGAAAGGGAGAACTACCGGTCTCAAAACATGGTCGATGCAGCGTTGACCAGTCAGTGTCTCGTCAAACACAACAAGTCTAATGGTCCGGTCTCCAAAAATGACTGCCCAGATCATCACACTCCCTCCACCGAAAGGCTCCGTCTCCTGAATGCAACAAGGAGCCATGCGTTCGCTCACTCTCCGGTAAACTCGTGTCCTTCCGTCATTATGGAACAGAGAGAACCTGCTCTCGTCCGAAAATAGTACCCTTTGCCAGTCACGTCTCTGCCAGCGTCGCACATGACGTGCCCACTGTAACCTCTGCTGGCGATGTCTAAGTGTCAGGGAAGTTCCTCTGTACGGTCTGTAGTTCCTAATGTCATAGGCACGGAGACGTCTGGCTACTGTCTGTCGACTGAGGCGGCGACCCAATGCCGTTGTTGCCGTTGACGTTGACGTCAGGAAGCGGTTACGTAAGTGGAGATTACGGATGTACCTGTCTTCCTGTGCCGTTGTGATGCGGGGTCTCCCTGATCTGGGCCGGTCCCTCGTCTGGCCAGTCTGTTGGAACCGCTAGATGAGGTTGGATATAGCCGTGGTAGAGCAACCGAAGATTCTCACAACGTGACCACGAGAAGCCCCCATTTTGATTATACCGATTGTTCGTTCAAGCTGTTCTGCTGTCAGTCTGGGCATTCTCGCTGTGGTTTTCTAATGCACTGATGACAGTGGGTTATATGGAGGCATTTTATACCAAATATTGCACGCGTGGTTCGTGCAACTGCGAGAAAACCGATTTTAGAATAACCTTGCATGTAAACCATGATTTTGAGACATTTCAAGCCTCTATGAACACGGGAGAACTCGGTTCATAGTATTTTGCAATATTTAAAAAGACACATTTCCTTTAGAGCAAAAAAAATAGGGGTCAAGTTTCTTTTGGACGAGAGTATAGTAGCCCGATGTATGGGCGCTCCACCAGCTTCAACACGCTACTTCCTATCGTGTTTATATCGATGTGTCATGGTCTATTCATTACACAAGCTACACATGATGTCAACTGGCAACTTGTTTTATATCTTCCGTGTTGTTTATTGTAGATGGACGCCATCACAAAGCTGGAGAAGTTGAATGAGAATTTCCTGACGTGTTGTATCTGCAGCGAGGTGTACAAGGACCCTTGCACTCTGGCGTGTGGTCACACCTTCTGTAAGGGCTGTCTGAAGAAGTACCTCCTCAATATCCACGACACCCTCCTGGGTTGCATCCCGTGTCCCTACTGCCGCCAGACTACCAGTGTCCCACACCCTGACGGGCCGGTGGAAGAGTGGGTGAAGCCCATCAAGCCGAGCTTCCTCATACAGGGGCTGCTGGACATGTTCGCCCCAGGAGGCGGAAATACACAAGGTAAGGAACTGTCCGCTCGCTTCCCGGGCATTACTTCCAAAGTAGGGAACTCTCCGCTGATAACGAGGGCTCCGGCTCTTAAGGTGAGGGAACTTGTGGCTGATGACACTGACGACATCACTTACAAGGTACGGACCTGTCCGCTGATAACGAGGGCTCCGGCTCTCAAGGTGATAACGAGGACTCCGGCTCTCCGCTGGTAACGAGGGCTCCGGCTCTCAAGGTGAGGGTACCTGTGGTTGATGACACTGACGACATCACTCCAAGTAAGGAATTTTCCGCTCATATGAAAAAAACATCCTTTACACTCTTTCGGGACATCAGTTCTCAAGGTAGGGAACATTGCGCTCATATCAAGAACATATAAGTAAGAGCACGTTGCACTCTTTTTATGTTACCTTTATCGATAATATCGATAAAATGCTTCCTTGATTTTGAGATGGGCGGTTGGGTAGGTTTTCTCAGCTTATCGCTTCTACCCACAGCGTTCGCTCGTCTCGTCTCGCGGAACACCCTGGTTCGATTCCCCACATGGTTACAATGTGTGAAGCCTATTTCTGGTGTCCCCCCCGCGATGTTGCTGGACTGCTGCTAAAAGCGGCGTAAACCCATACTCACTCACTCACTCACATTAAAGGTATATTTTATCTCGATTGCAGATGCAAGCAAGCATATGTGTGTTTCCTGCACTTTGTTCGGGGAGAAAAGGGACGTGGTGGAGTTCTGCTGCAGAGACTGTAACAAAGCCGTGTGTGTGAACTGTTGTACACTGCACCATGGGACGTGTACATCTGTCGTCCCCATACACACTGTGTTACCAGAGGTCAAGTCCGTGCTCATGGAAAACAAGGACATGATCAGCAAGCAGCTGGATTGCACAAGGTCCAGTGTTTTACATCACCAGTCACGGATCCTCGGCATGAGCCAGAAGAAGCTGTCGTTGGAATTACATACGAGGAAGGTCGCACAGAGAGCAATGACTATGATCAAACAGAAGGAGAAACAGCTGCTGAATGAGCTGAATGAAATGACTGAACGACATATTGTTGATCTGAAAGGACAGGTGAAATCGGGGGAAATTCACATTCAGATGTATCAGCAATATGATGAGTACATAACGCAGGTGCTGAAGTCGGAGAGTGAAACGGAGATGTTTGACATTTACCAGATGTGTCAGTCAGGGGCAATAAAGGAGGCAACAGACAGAAACTTTCATCTACAACACAAAACAGAGGAGGAGGATATTATATTCATTGATGAGTTCAATGAGAGAGCATTTCTGACAGATGTCCGCCTGGGAAGACTAGAGAAGCCGTTGTTTGATGTTACGTCTACTCCCATGCTAAGTGAGTCAGTTGATGTCCGGTTTGACAGTGACAAAGCCACGCCTGATGCTGCTGATGTTGTTGTTATGTTTGTAGACGATGTGGAGACGCTCGTAGTGACCGACTGGAGCAACAAGTGCCTGAAATCATTGTACACATTGAAGAATGAATCACGTCAGAGTAAACTGACGCTCAAAAGTAATCCATTTACTGTGACGAAGCTGACAGAGAACCAGGTGGCTGTATCCTTCTGGTCCTACAACGCGATAGTCCTAGCACAGGTGACACCAGACCTCTTCATGATGTCCATCATCAAAACAAAGAAGAAATACCGATGCCTGACATCCTTGAGTTCCTCAACACTAGTAGCAGGATGCATGGATCCATCTTCTGTTGATGTGCTGGACATGGCGGGGGTTGTTCTGCAGACCTTCTCTGGACACAACACCGGTCAAAACCTGCTACGTGAACCATGGTTCTTGAGTACTACCATCAACGGCAACATCTTGGTGTCCGACGGTGGGTCGGGCTCCGTGTATTGCATCACGCGGGAGGGAGGACTTGTGTTCGCCTACACGCCTACAGGGGATAGAGAGCTGAAACGACCACGTGGTATTACAACTACCAACACTGGCTACATCCTGGTAGCAGACTACTGGACGGAGAGACTGGTGCTGCTGACACAGACTGGGGAGTTTATCAAAGACCTCCTCATGTCCCAGAATGGAGCCGAATCTTTGTGTGGGGTATTCCTTCATTCAACGAGACTCTTTGTGACGGAAAGTTCTCAAAAAGTGAAAGTATTTGAGTTCAAGAGCACCTAACCTTGAACCATGTTACCGATCCTTGGGCTCAAAATAACGCTATTGCTCAATATTGTAAAAAGAATTGAAGAAGTCCCGAACGAAAGCATTTCGTCTTTTGAGTTGACGCCTTGCCCTTTGCATGAAGCGAACATTTAACAAGCGATCATAACCAATCAAACAAGTCAAAACAATTATGTTGAAAGCGTCACTTCAGCCAGTGCAAAATAAAATTTGTGAAAATAGAAAAAGTGAATATATTGCTAGGAAAAAATATATTATTCAGATGTACAGAGTCAAAAATTCTTCTGTTTCTCTAGGGCCATTTAAGGAATGTGTGGAACGTACGATAATAATTTGAGTCAACTGTAATACAGGAAATACAGGGCGTTATAGCAATGTGTGAGCAGATATTGTAACCAATAAGTGAGTTAGTGAGTGATGAAGTGATTAAGTTAGAGGTATTTAGAAGAAGAAAAGAATTTATGTTTTGGACTTGAACAAATGTGTTGCTCGTCCCCACAACACATGGTGTACAGGCCTGTAAAGGACATATGATATATAAACAGTCAGCTTATGGAGGCTGGACAATGTCATTTTTGTTAGATTTCATTTGTAGTATTGTTTGTTATTAAACTTTCGTAGATTACACAGGCGTTCGTTATCGAATTTATTTATGAGGACCGACATTGTATTTTTCATTTTGGTGAATCTTGAATCGAAAAAGAAACAATTGTGTAAACTGTATGAATCCGGGGGGACAGTGGTCTAAGGGAGAACACTTATGCCTTTGAAACGGATGACACGTGAATGTGGTCAGTCCGCACTAGTAGCACTACGTACCTTCGTATGAATGACATTTAATTCGTAATAACCTTTTCCAGAAGGCATTGTTTTTTCATGTTTTTCGGTCATTGGTGCAGTGTTAATTTACACTTATCAGAAGAGTACATACAATATGTGATCTAGACTACCAGATGCGGCACTTCAGTATTCATGGATGGGTGATTTTGTGTGCTGGCGATAAGGTGCCTCACATTGAGAATGTGGCTTGGAATTCTGGAAGAGTCTCAGCCCAGAAAGTACCACTACCTGTACTTTCTGTGAAACTGTTTTACCCAACATCTGTTATTTCTAGTGCCACTGGTTCTGCTGTTGTACCACTAACTACCACCAACGACGTAATGTAATCCTATTTTGCGTGCAGCGTAAGCCATCCCTATCGTTTCAAAAATCAGTCAGTTTGTTCATTAACTTACCAAAGTTTGTACATGAAATCCTATACTTCACAGAAGTGGATGAAGCGTTTGTCCAATCAAAAGTGTTACACTGTGTTCTCTACTTTCACTCTTCTAGAGTGAGTGAGGTGAAACGCCTGTTCCATACCGTAAATAAGGGAGTTTAGTTTTGCGCCACACTCAACAATATTCCAGCTATATGTCGGCGTTCTGTAAATAACCGACACTCCAGTGATCAACAGCATGAGCATCGATCAAAACAACTGGGATACGATGACATGTGTCAACCAGCCTGACCACCCGATCCCGTTAGTCGCCTCTTACGACAAGTATCCCGGGCTGGTTAAAGCGTTTTTGGTTAAAGCGTTTTGGGGATATCTGTCTCTTCAAATACAGAAGTCCATCAGTGGGTCCACAACACTTTATTTGTCAGCTAAGTATGTAATTACATGATAGTGCAGCAACGGCCAGGCAGCATCACAGAGGCGATCGTCAGCCCACCTGCCTAGCCGCTGTCCGAGGGTCAAGTCCCGTTACATTAAGAATTCATTGTCTATATACTACTGACTGTCAGGCTGCCCTGTATCGTATTACGATACATGTATGGTCAACCTGCAGTGTCCAGCATGCACCTCATCCACAATGCTAACTTCCGTAGCCAACCGGCCATACTCTAAAGTTAATTAGGGTCAATTACACGCAGGCAGCTGACCTGTACATGGCTGTGCTGATGGTCATGATAATAAGCTGCTGATATTTCATGTATATTGTCAGCACTGTGATTTAGATGTAGATAACACAACTTTAACTTAACTCAGAGAATATACAAACATGTCTATATTTCCCCGATAAAACCCATACCCCATCAAAGTGCCTTCGACATACGCCCTTTCTGTGAAAAGTTACAAAATACATTAGATAAATTATACGTCTTCAATATGAAGAGTTATGATATTGTTTCAAACTGCCAAATTAACATCCCATGTTAGCTGATGTTACACAAATTCCTCCATAGTAGGAATAAGCTCTATAATAAACAGACATTGTGAAAAAAACCAACCCTGATAATCACAAAATTGAAAACATGATTCAAGCTGAGGTTTACTGACAGGAATATCGACATAAGAATGACAATATTTGTTGAAAATTAGTATGGACAGGTAAAGATTTGTGTCGTGGGACCTTATTTTTATGTTTAACTCAATAACATAAATGACAGAATAATACGCTTGTATCACTGTATTACATAATACATGTACATTCAAGAAATTCAGGCAAAAGATTTCATGTCCATGATCAGGTGCACTAATTCAGGCAAAAGATTTCATGTTCAGGTGCATATTGTATCCTTTGCATGAGTAACAAATTCCTAAATAGTCAAGCTTCCATACAATATAAACATGAAACTCTTCTTTTATTAGAAGACACACACATTCACATATACATACACGCACACGCACACACGCTCACACACATTCTCTCTCTCACACACTCTCAACACACACACACACACACACCTCAACATTTTGTATCATCCTAACATTAAAATAACAGTCAATTCTCTCTTTCACACACACATTCACACACACACAACACAACATTTTGTAGCACTTTAGGTATAAAATAAGTCAATTCCCCACTTTCCCCCCACACACTCTCTCTCACACACGCGCGCAAATCTCTCTCTCTCTCTCTCTCTCTCTCTCTCTCTCTCTCTCTCTCTCTCTCTCTCTCTCTCTCTCTCTCTCTCTCTCTCTCACACACACACACACACACACACACGTTCTCATCTACTCTCGTCACACCATTAAAAATACACTTTCAAGACTTTCAAGTCCTTAAGACATCACATCCATATTCATATTCCAGCTTATGGGCATAACATTCCCATAAAAAGCAAAGCATGGCAAATCAATCTCAGACATATTTCAAACACATCTTTCAACTTCAAACATTAATCAAACAACGGCCCATGAATACATACATATATACTTCAGTACATATTAGAAAGCGGTGGCCAGGAGGACAGACAATTACTTTGACGGAACATAGACACACGGGTGTATGCTGCGATAGAGAGCATACAGAACAGGGACATGAAACGGAACACATTTACAAAGAAGGTAATAAGCGGTGTCGGAAATAAGTTGAAGGGGTGGAGGCGACACTCTGGGGGACTGAGATGGTATAACCCACAGTGGATGCACATGTATGGGTGTCTGTGGGCATGATACACTGGGGGTGGGATGGGAGGTGGTGGGACGGGGAAAACTGGGTGATGGCAGGGGGAAGGGAGGGGTTGGGGAATGCATTGCTGGGGGAGGGTTTAAAGTCATTAGTTTGCTTCTGCTGCTCTTCATGTAGTCTGTCCAGCTTAACTTTAATGGATGAGATGAGAGACATGATTCCATCTATACCAGACATTTGGTATGTGTCCTCTGCTACCTGGGCACTTTCTATCATATCGGACAAAGTGTCATGGCGTCTGGTGGCAATAAATTGAACGATATGAGGAAGGGAATTTCTGAAAATGAGATCTTTTATGAATTGGTCATCGTTACATTTCAAAAGGGATGCCTCATGCCGAATTGATTGAAGAAATAATCGAAAGTCCTCATGCTCTTTTTGTTTCCTGTCGATAAGGACATTTTTACGATTTATAATTTGAATAGATGTGGGGCCATACCATTTGAGAAAAGATTGTTTGAGTTCGGGCCATGTCATATTGTCTTTACAGGGAAGTACTTCATACCAAATCAGCGCAGATTCCGATAAATATAGGGGGAAAACGTTAATGATTTCTTCATCAGCGAAATTTTGAATATTAACAAATTTCTGAAATCTGCTTAGCCAGGAAGATGCAGAGCGGGGATCATGTCAATCAAACAGTGGCATTGGGAGGTTTGTGCAGCAGACACGGGGTGGGGGATGGCCAGCGGGACGGTCTGCGGGCGGGGAGGAACATTGAGGGGGAGAGCAACAACTGTTATTACAGTGGGGACTTTTAATGCGACATAGGTGATTACCGGGGCTAGAGGTGGTAGGCTGAGGGGAGGCTGATGGAGAGACTGAGCGAGTGGCGGTAGTTGTACGTTTAGATTTTCGGAGGATCCTCCATGGAAAACATGATGTAATGGAGGAACCGTCATCAGATTTAGTAAACTTAAACGAAAAGAGAGGCATTGTTCTTTACAAAAATGAACTAAATAGTATCAACACTCACCCAAGCATGGGTTACTGTAAATTGAGTAAGTGAGGGGGTTAGCTGTAACGCCGCTTTGACGAGTATCCCAATTACAATATTAGACGTGCACATCACCTTTATTAATTGTGCAAACTTGCTGTTGAAACTTTACTATATATATATATTGCCCTACCTGCAGTATTATACATCACTTGCCTGATAATGGTGTTAGGAGCTACGCTCGTATTAATAATAAAGACGTTGTTTATCCATAGAACTCTCCCCGTTGTTTAGACATGTCAGCCTAAAGTTGGAGGATTGATTGACTGACTGATTGTTGTTTTACTCCGCACTCAGCAATATTCCAGCTATATGGCGGCGGTCGGTAAATAATGGAGTCTGGTCCGGACAATCCAGTGATCAACATCATGAGCATCGATCTACGCAACTGTCATACGATGACATGTGTCAACCAAGTCAGTGAGCCTGGTCACCCGATAACGTTAGTCGCCTCTTACGACAAGCATGGGTTACTGAAGATCAATTCTAATCCGGATCTTCACGGGTTAAAATGTTGAGGAAAAGACCCATGTGAAACCATCCAGCACGCTATGGTACTGATAACCTAGGAACACAATCGGGGCTTACCGGTGGGACACGTGATAGGTGTCTGGCGAGTCCAGGGGACGCAACTCGTGGCTGCACATTTGTGGCGCTTTGAACCCCGTGACACACAGCATATTATCACAGTAGCTGTGAATGCCCCACTTCTTGTTATGTTTATCTCCGTGTGGTCCTGTAACCCAGTGGAATATGTCTAGGCAGATGATCAAGACTAATTAATATTCTTTATCGCTGACGTTTCACAGTTACTACTTCTGTCCATGAACATGGTGTTACACATCAGTTATCTATTTTGTCGATTTCAATGTAAGATTTGATTGATTCATCATTGAGATTGATTGATTGATCAAACCCCGGCAAGTTTGTTTTACAGCTATATTTATGACGCCAATTCCTGACATTCAGCAGCAGCGTTAACGGTAACATTCACAGTAACATTCAGCAGCATTCACAGTAACATTCAGCAGCGGCGTTAACGGTAACATTCACAGTAACATTCACAGTAACATTCAGCAGCATTCACAGTAACATTCAGCAGCATTCGCAGTAACATTCACAGTAACATTCACGGTAACATTCACAGTAACATTCACAGTAACATTCAACAGCATTCACAGTAACATTCACAATAACATTCTGCAGAATTCACAGTAACATTCAGCAGTAACATTCACAGTAACATTCACAATAACATTCAGCAGCATTCACAGTAACATTCACAGTAACATTCAGCAGCATTCGCAGTAACATTCACAGTAGCATTCACAGTAGCATTCACAGTTACATTTAGCAGCATTCACAGTAACTTTCACAGTAACATTCAGCAGCATTCACAGTAACATTCACAGTAACATTCAGCAGCATTCACAGTAACATTCACAGTAGCATTCACAGTAACATTCACAGTAACATTCAGCAGCATTCACAGTAACATTCACAGTAACATTCAGCAGCATTCGCAGTAACATTCACAGTAACATTCACAGTTCACATTCAGCAGCATTCACAGTAACATTCACAGTAACATTCAGCAGCATTCACAGAAACATTAACAGGTACATTCAGCAGCATTCGCAGTAACATTCACAGTAGCATTCACAGTAACATTCACCAGCATTCGCAGTAACACTCACAGTAAAATTCAGCAGCATTCACAGTAACATTCGCAGCAACTTTCACAGTAACGTTCACAGTAACATTCAGCAGCATTCACAGTAACATTCACAGCAACATTCAGCAGCATTCGCAGTAACATTCACAGTAACATTCGGTAGCATTCACAGAAACATTAACAGGTACATTCAGCAGCATTCGCAGTAACATTCACAGTAGCATTCACAGTAACATTCGCAGCAACTTTCACAGTAACATTCACAGTAAGATTCAGCAGCATTCACAGTAACATTCACAGTAGCATTCAGCAGCATTCACAGTAACATTCACAGTAACATTCGGTAGCATTCACAGAAACACTCAGTAAAATTCAGCAGCATTCACAGTAACATTCGCAGCAACTTTCACAGAAACGTTCACAGTAACATTCAGCAGCATTCACAGTAACATTCGCAGCAACTTTCACAGTAACGTTCACAGTAACATTCAGCAGCATTCACAGTAACATTCACAGCAACATTCAGCAGCATTCGCAGTAACATTCACAGTAACATTCGGTAGCATTCACAGAAACATTAACAGGTACATTCAGCAGCATTCGCAGTAACACTCACAGTAAAATTCAGCAGCATTCACAGTAACATTCGCAGCAACTTTCACAGTAACATTCACAGTAACATTCACAGTAACACTCACAGTAAAATTCAGCAGCATTCACAGTAACATTCGCAGCAACTTTCACAGTAACACTCACAGTAAAATTCAGCAGCATTCACAGTAACATTCGCAGCAACTTTCACAGTAACACTCACAGTAAAATTCAGCAGCATTCACAGTAACATTCGCAGCAACTTTCACAGTAACATTCACAGTAACATTCACAGTAACAATCAGCAGCATTCGCAGTAACATTCACAATAACATTCAGCAGCATTCACAGTAACATTCACAGTAACATTCGCAGCAACTTTCACAGGTAACATTCACGGTAACATTTAGCTGCATTCACAGTAACATTCACAGTACAATCAGCAGCATTCACAGTAACATTCAGCAGCGTTCACAGTAAAATTCACAGTAACAAACAGCAGCATTCGCAGTAACATTCACAGTAACATTCAGCAGTATTTCACAACGTTCTAAGGTACAGTCGACTTCGCGCTGCGCTGCGAAAAACTATTTGATCAGGATAATGGCTTTATGGAACTAAATGCCGTAGAAAAACGTTCAAAATGTTATCATGTGAATGTGGCCAGATGAATGACGTGGCTTCCTTGGCCTCCCATTGGCGTGGCTTCCTTGACCTCCAATGGCGTGGCCTCATTGACCTCCCAATGGCGTGGAAAAGGACGGTCACCTGAGAGTTTCAAAATTGATGATGATTCAGAAACACGTACACTCTCATGATATTTTCTCTTCGTTTTATGTGGACAAACAAACTGAGATTGAACTGCCTGTTACCCACGGCCAACGCCAAGTAGTGTTCAGCAAATATTTGTATATTGTTGCTGTTTTGTTACAAAATATTGGCAGGCAAATACTTTAGTAACAAATTAATTTAAATAGTGTACCATTTATTTATTATTTCAGACAGCACAGTTTGAATTATCAAATTGTAAAGATTGTATCGATCGAACGAAACAGATTGTGTTATTTTCCATCATTAAATACACATATTTTTTTCTGCGGACAGATATGACTGTGATTTTGATAAAGTGGTATTTGGCATTTACAATTTACCCTTATGCTAAACCGCTGGTGCAAATGCTGGTGACCATTAAGTGGAAGGAATGGTTTTGTATTCACTAACCACAATGTCATGGATGAACTCTTCAACTAGATGTTGCATCGTAAACATCCATTTTCCAGTAGTATAGCTTTGAACTATCCAATAGACAGTACAGTAAACGAGAAATGTAACTGTAAGTTTCGTCAGCTGTGTATAAGTGCAGAGATTGTTCATTCGTCACGACACTCATACACAAGTACACACCTGTCGAATGTACCAAACTTTCTGGATTTCAGTATAACAACCTTCAAGCAGACATTACGATGAAACATTTGGAAGTACTCAACTCAAGTCTCAGGAGATTTTAGCCGATTCAGCGGCTAGTAATGGATATTCCAAGTTCAACATGGCTTTGAACCATTACTCCATGTCACAACCCCTTCAATGCAGAGAGTATCAAATATCAACAAATACACGACATATTTACATCTTAGCATATTTCCGAATGTGGTTAAATCCTTAGCGGAAAACACATTCGGTGTGTTCTATCTAATAACATTAAGAGTGAAACCCTTGAAAAGAGCCGTCGTCTTTAACGACACCTAATCACAACATATCTGTAATGAAAACACTTTTAAACATTCATATCATTGTATATCAAGTCATGTACATTTTACAATAAATCAGATAATATACTAGGCACATAAAGAAATTGTGCATACAAAAATTTAAAATCTAAATTTATCAAACCTGTGTAGGCACATAAGGATTTAAACTCAGAGATTAGTGACATGTATCCAACATGCATGCACGTGCCACGTTCCGTGACGTCAGTGGATTCGTCCTTGAGACGTGCAATACGTTGTTGCACGTGCATTCCGGGAAAGAGAAACAGAGCAAATGAATGCCACACAATACTGTCACTTTGGAAAGCTCAACCCCTGCCCTTGCGATCGTTCAAAAATTAAACGGCTATTGAAACGCATAGCATGCCAAGGCTCACGTCTACACAACGTCATGAGGCCATTGGGATGGTTCGTGGGGGAATGTCTCAACGACAAGTGGGTGCCACCGGAACACCATTTCTGCACTGGTGAGACGCTACCAGAACACAAATGACGTCATCGATCGGCCACGTTCAGGACGTCCACGTGTAACAACGCCAAGACAGGACAGATGAATAAGGGTGACCCATCTGCGCCACAGGTTTTAGACTGCAGTGATGACTGTCCGAACCATCCCAGGACTTCGCTTTATCCACCCAAACACAGTTCTACAACGTTTACGTCATCACGGGATCAGACCACGACGTCCCGCCATACGGCCTATCCTGACACAACGTCATCGACAAGCTCGCCGAATGTGGTGCCGAAATCATGTCCGCAGACCCTTGTTTTGGTGGAGAAATGTTGTTTTTACAGATGAGTCCAGGTTTAACATTTCCCATAGTGATGGACGTCAACGTGCCTATAGACGCGTGGGAGAACGTTATGCACAGGCATGTGTCTTGGAGAGGAATCGCTTTGGTGGTGGTTCCGTGATGATTTGGGGTGGAATAACAGCACGCCAAAGAACTCCTTTGGTGATTGTTCAGGGCAACTTTACTGGTGTGGGCTACAGGGATCAGATTCTTCGACCTGTGGCAATTCCTTTTCTGCAACGTCATGGACCTGGGTTAACATCCCAAAAGCCTTCCTTGCACGTTTGATAGGCTCTATGCGTCGTCGATGCACTGCTGTTCTCAATGCCGATGGTGGACATACCCGTTATTTAGCTTGTGACATGGTCGTTTGACCCCTGTCCCGCTTGTGGACTCGTGACGTCATTGTGATTGACTTTTCAATTGAAATTCTCCCGACTTGTTATGGTCTCATGATCCCTCCATTAAAGTTTATATGTACCTTTGACATTGTTATCGTACTTATCAACTGGGATAATATTTTGACAATGCACAGTTTCTTTATGTGGCTAGTATATATATTTTATCAACTTGTGAAACAGCATATATGTAATTAAAAATGACACTCCGAGCCACAGGGGTTCGAATCACTGTTTGGACAAGAATTTTTTTAAATAAAAATCTAGGTTTTTGCAATCGTATGTTGTTTTTATATGTTATGATTAACCTATATTTCAAATTTGAACGAGATCGGTGAAGATATAAGTTTTAAAGAAAATTCCAACTAAACTATCACTATCACCCGCAGCCTTGACTTGAGCTGTGAAAATGCCAATAACTTCCAACGGTTTCGATGCATCATATGGAAATATTTTCTGGATGTTTTCTGGGTAGCACATTTTATGTTGTGTTCTTTTAAAGAGTTCCAATGATCATGATTTATAATGTTCACACTGCATCCTGAATCAATAATCATCTCTAGGTTTGCTCCTCCTATACACATGGTTACAGTTGTTAACATCTTGTCCCCTGATACTTGAAATGCATACCCTTCATCCTCTACAGTTTCAAACTCCTCTGACCATTTCCCATTTCTGTCTGATCTTCATCTACTAGATTGACATGATCCTGTCCTCTATATGATTGATCACCTCTAGCTCTACCTCTTCCATACGAGGATCGTAATGATCGGGGATTTCGAAAATTTCTTCCTCGACCCCAGAGTGACATGTTTGTTCTACAACAGTCAATAAAATGTCCTACAATGCCACACCTTCGGCATGTTTTGTTGCGTGCCGGACACGATTCATCCTGAACCAAATGTCCTTCTTGCCCTTCAAATGTCCTATTCTTTGCAAAACGACCTGATCCTTTTTCGACATGAAGTAAACTGGCTCTTGTTTCACATTCATGTCTTTTCCAATCATGACGTGTTCATTTCTCACTTTAGTTACTTCTCCTGCCAATGCTAATTCTGAAGTCTCATCCACAGTCAAACCTGACCCTTTCTGTATCAATTTCTCTCTCAGGTTGTTACATTTACATCCATAGACTATCTGATCTCACAATTGTTCCAATTCACTAGCTGCATAAGCACAAACACTTATCTGTGTTTTCAATCTTGTCACATATTGCAGCATAGTCTCATTACTTTCTTGTTTCATGTCTCTAAATACCAGTCTCTCAGAAACAGTATTGACTTTAGGTTTGACGTATTTTTCTAAAGCTTTCACAGCTTTGTCATAGTCTTTAGCATCTCCAATGTCATCTAAAGTGAAAATTATGTCTTGCACTTCTAGACCAGCCCTAGTGAGCAAGCGAGCACGTTTTACAGTTGAGTCAGTGACACCCTCACTTGTGATTGACAGTTCAAATGCTCTACGCCATCTCTCCCATCGTGGACCTAACGCGGTCTGATCGCCTGAACACTCAAAAGTTGGTAAACTATGCGAATATTCTGCAGTCATTTTGCCATAAATGTCTCTATACTCTTCCAAAATTGTCTTCTTAAGTGTTCCTCACTTACAAAACAAGTCTTCTTTCTCCTCTATTGTTTTTCTAAACTTGAACACTGTAATGTTTCCTAATTTCGTGGTAACGGCGAACTGAATCAACAACATACAGTTTTCCTCTTCTGTTCCACCATAACTTGAGTCTGCATCCTCGTCGCCAAATGTAGTGTTTGCCACATGGTTCCTCACCTGCACAGATGAGAGACACGTCTTGACAGTCCCATACTTTATTCATGACTACCCCATACAGGCCATGCTGCTTCCGGTCACCCAGATAATACTAGTGGTACAACTTATTATCACCAATACACTACATGTACGATTTCGAGACAATAGCGAGCTGACACGAAATATCATCGCACATGTCAGTGTTGAAAATGGAATCTTTGTTATTGTCGACATTGTGCCCATGTAACGATTTTCGTGTCTCGAAACTGCTTATATAATGTTTTCGTACACTGAAAGATTTACGGAAACTGTCGATGTTTACCGAAGAGAGGCCAGACGTTTGTTCAAAGCAGAGGGTAATGCTAATGCGAGGGTCAATGTTCAAATGTTAAAAGCAGGTAGACAATTTGAATACGATGAGCAGAAAGGTAAAAGAATAGCCTACAAGCTCAACACAATGTTTTGTGAAAACTTAAGTTTTGATTGAACCGCACGTTGAAATAGTCGGGCTGTCCGGTTTACGATCAGGTTTTGAGCATCGCGAGTGTCACTCCTTGTGTATTTTATGCAGTGAGTGTAGCGTTGGAATTTTCTTAAAAATTCATTTCTCCCCGATCTCGTTTTAATTTGAAATATAGGTTAATCACAACATATAAAAAAAATATACGTTGCAAAAGTCTAGATTTATTTTTAAAAAAATTATTGCCCAAAGAATGACTCGAACCCCTCTGAACAATACTTTAAATGTTACTGAAAATAACATCTTCTGATGTTAACGTTGATTTGTCTGAACTAATCAGTTAAAAAGAAGTTATCAAACCGAATTTAGAAAAATGTTGGCCAGTAATATTGGGTCTGTAATAAATCATTGACAAACGAATCTTAATTCATACCGAAAATATGTATTTCTGATGTATACCGTCTACTTCACAATTACTTCAGAGAAATATGACGAGTTATCTCACCCCGCTCCGGAGTCGGTCTTGAGTGGTTACATATGGTCAAGAAACCATATGTTAATTCTCTTCCGGGAAGTGTAATTTCTCAACGAAGGCGGTCAATTTGCCAGCTGAATAAACGCGAAGAGCGCATTTGAAGAGGTTGGTCTCTTTTCAAACAAACGAGTTCAAGCATTGACCTCCTCAGCACAGATCCACAACGTCGCTTACTTATCTCCGTACATGGATGACATGTTGCGGTTGCGGCTCCCGGCAAACAATTTAAACATCCTTGATGAACCAGGTTTAGATCATTATATGAACAGACTTCAGACAGATGCTCAACACACAACCAGAAAGAATTCTGCAGCTGGTGGTGAGTTTCCCTTCAGTTTATCTCCTACATGTCTGGTGGGGTTGTCAACAGAATGTAGTGCTAATGATATGCATACGTGGCTACACAGGGTTACACAGGGCTAAACAGGGCTAAAGAGGGTTAAACAGAGCTACGCAGAGCTATACAGGGCTATACAGGGCTAAACAGAGCTACAGATCTACGCAGGGCTATACAGGACTACGCAGACCTATACAGGGCTAAACAGGGCTACACAGGGCTACACAGAGCTACACAGAGCTAAACACCTTCAGCTGTCACACAAAGTGGTAAACTTCTCAAAATCATAGGACAAGAAATGCATAGTGTAAGATCCAGACATTACATGCATGATATCAAACATCTTCGTCCTCCTGTATCGGTTGTACCTTACAAAACAGAGGGGTAATGGAATAGAAATATCTACCCATGTCGTGAATGGAAGCAGGGTCAGGACCGTGACGATAACGCTTGCACGCTGCACCCAGTGTATTAACGTGTATGTCTGTAAAACCATATACTAAAACACATTCTGTAGTTTGGACCAGTTAGGGAAGGTATATTGTCTCCGAGGACCCATACGTCTATAAGTCGTATTGATTCTGTTTGTCATACAGTTATCATTTACTTGGACTTATGTCAGTTTAGTGGACTCCAACTACCTCCATCTGAATCTGTAAGACAAGGCACCAGCATAGCCCATCAGAAAAAGTGATGAAATGGATACGCAAATAGGACCTTGTATGTACAAGAATAATTAATCCAGTAACTTCAGTATTTTCTGAGAATACTTGTCCCAGTTGCCACGCGATGCACTGAGTACAATAACACCAATAAAGAGCTGTATATCTGTTTGTGCTCAAGATAAACAAGAAATGGAAGGAACTCTAAAAATTGGTGCCCTAAATAATTTTTGTAGAGTTATTTCCATGACTAAACTTATAACTGGATCTCTACTTTCTAGAGCTACTTGTCCAGGCTACTAGATTGGTGCTTGTATTCTTGACAAATATCTCTCAGATGAACATTTTCATGTAATCTTTTCTGAGAAAACGTGCCCCCTTTTCACGCAGTATGCGCTTAGCGAAAACAAAATATTTTAAGTCACCGAATTTTTTATTATGATCGGTAAAATCAACTGGTTTAAATGTCAGGCGTTTGACAATATAGGCTTTGAGAAAACTTTCACATCACGCCGATACAGTTCCCCATTTGGACTATACGTTCCCGAATTTTGTCAAGTGAACATTTGAGTAGACATTGCATATGTTCATGACGGTTGTCACCGGTGGGTCAGGATACGCTCACCTTTTCGCGAACACCTGGTATCATCACCATTTCGTAGTGATTCTTAAACACTAACTCTGTCATCGTATGTCATGGTGTCAATCACTGGAATGTCTGGTTCAGACTCAGTTACATCGTACAGCTGTAATACTGATGAAACAAAGACATACTCATGATATTCTCACAATTGTAGAATCGACTTGCTTATTTTTCTTATGGGTGTGGAAAGGGTTTTGTCGCTTCTATTTACATTGGGCGACATAGCGAGGACGCCGACGCTGTCACGTGTAAGTTCCAGACACCAGCACATTGTATATGGTGGCCAGTATCATCACTGTGTAAAACTGGAGATCTCCAACTTTATTAGGGTTTGAGAAACTATTATAACTATTATCCCAAATGAGAAGCGGACGGGTGGACGGACGAAAACCGGTGCTATATCCCCATCCCACTTCACAATACTACCACTAGACGCCATTGTTGTACACAACGACGACACCTGGCTAAATGTCGTTGACGTGCTGTCAACTGATGAGTCTCGATTCACTTTACACTTGTTTGATATGCGGGATCGTGCAGTCCGCCTTGTCAAGTGAAGGCTGATTGGCAAATAGTGGCCGTAACACGAACCAATAATCCAGAAACGTCATCAATACCGGTTTTAATGAGCTTCCAGTCTGTTATAATAGTACAACTGTTATGGGTGTTTATATAGCGCTATTTCCACATCACCGGGGCATTTGCTCAAAGCACATCATAATATTCATACGTACAGACAGAAGACAGATAACAGCTATCAGTGGTAGTGTCAGAAGAGGTATGTTCTTAATTCAGATTTATACGCAGATGTTATAGGTGCACTCTTGAGGTTAAAGGGAAGAGCTGCATGAGAGTAAGATCGCCACAAAGCACGTGTAAATTGTGAAAATTTCTAGCTTGGAGTTATGTTACATTTAACAATGGTCCTATCCACACTACAAACGATTCTTGTTCTGTATGTACCTTGGTTTATTTGTTCTAGGACGTTATACAGCCGTGCCAGAATTTTGAGATATGCTAAATCTTGTGAAATGCATAGTACAGTGAGATCTAAAATGTTCTTTTCTACATGTTGGTTGGTTGGTTGGTCGGTCGGTCGGTTGGTTAACGCCGCGCTCAGCAATATTCCAGCTATATGGCGGCTTCCTGTAACTAATCGATCGAGTCTGAACCAGACAATGTAATGATCAACATCATGAGCATCGATCTACTCTATATAATCAAGCACACATCTAAAGGATGTAGCCCGTACTGTTTGATAGATCTCTCTTAATGTTAGGTCTAGGCTCCCTAACCATTGCCCGATGTGTTATATCCATATGTAGCACGAGAATATACCATGGCAGAGCAAAGGAATACCCAGGTTTAACTATCCTCAGAACCAAATGCAGTTTGGTGTTAGGTTACAAATAGCTGTGAAAAGTATATTTATATCAATAGAACTGACATTTATAGTCATACTCGGGGCATGGCGTGACCATCCATTGGTGGAATCGGGCCCATTCTACCACCCGTCTAGGTGAAGTAAGGTCGAAGTGGGGTGTTGAGCAAAGCAACACCGGGAACCAGTACCCTAAACCACCAGAATCCCGTTCTCAACCGACACAGGGGCGCAACCCACGGAAACAGGTTTCCAATTTGGTCACCTCTTACGAATAGCAATTGGGTGTTGATAACCTGCCCAGGGTCCACACGGGGGAACAGCTACTAGGTTACAAGCACTCACCACGAATAGGTTTGCTTTCACGAAAGCCCACCCGAAGGGAAAGTAAGGAGGTAAGGAAGAAAGGTAAATAGGTGTGTAGTGGAAGTAAGAGGGTCTAGAAGAGAAGTAAGGAGATAATGGGTAGAATTAAGTAGGTGTGTAGTGGAAGTAAGAGGGCCTAGAAGAGAAGTAGAAGGAGAAGAGGGGTAGAATTAAGTAGGCAAGTGTGCAGTGGAAGTAAGAGGGCCTAGAAGAGAAGATACTGGGTAGAATTAAGTAGGTGTAGGTGGAGAAGAAGAAATGTCGGAGAAGCCTGAGAGTAAGGAGATGGTGGAAGTAAGAGGGGCCTGGGGAGAGGGGACAACGGGTAGAATTAAGTGGGTTATGAAGGAAGTAAGAGGCCCTAGAGAAGTAAGGGTGGGTGGAACTAAGTAGAAGTGTGTAGTGGAAGTAAAGAGGGCCTAGAAGAGAAGCAAGGAGATAATGGGTGGGAATTGGAGTAAGGTGTGTAGTGGAAGTAAGAGAGGGCCTGAGAAGCAAGTAAGGAGATGGGGGTGGGAATGAAGTAAGTGTGTGTGAGGTAAGAGGGGCCTAGAAGGAGTAAGAGGATGATGGGTGGGAATTAAGTGAAGTGTGGTGGAGTAGGGGCCCTGAAGAGAAGTAAGGAGATGAGGGTGGGAATTAATGAGGGTGTGTGGATTACATAGAGGGGCCCAGCAGAAGAAATGGGATATGAGGGTAGGAATTAAGAAGTGTGTGGTGGAGTAAGAGGGCCTAGAAGAGAGAAAGGAGAGAGATGAAGGGGTAGGAATTAAGTAGAGGTGTGTGGTGGAGTAAGGGGCCTAGAAGAGTAAGGAGAGAATGGGTAGAATTAAGAGTAGGGTGTGTAGTGGAAGTAAGAGGGGCCTAGAGAGAAGTAAGGAATGAGAGGTGGGGTTAAGAGTAGGGTGTGTGGTGGAGTAAGAGGGCCTGCAGAGAAGTGAGAAGATGATAGGGTGGGAATTAAGTAGGGTGTGGTGGAAGTAAGTGGCCCCTGAAGAGGGGTAAGTAGAAAGGAGATGATGGGTAGGAATTAGGTGGGTGGTGGAGTGGAGGGGAAGAAGAAGTAAGGAGATAATGGGTAGAATTAAGTAGGTGTGTAGTGGAAGTAAGAGGGCCTAGAAGAGAAGTAAGGAGATAATGGGTAGAATTAAGTAGGTGTGTAAGTGGAAGTAAGAGGGCCTAGAAGAGAAGTAAGGAGATAATGGGTAGAATTAGGTAGGTGTGTAGTGGAAGTAAGAGGGCCTAGAAGAGAAGTAAGGAGATAATGGGTAGAATTAAGTAGGTGTGTAGTGGAAGTAAGAGGGCCTAGAAGAGAAGTAAGGAGATAATGGGTAGAATTAAGTAGGTGTGTAGTGGAAGTAAGAGGGCCTAGAAGAGAAGTAAGGAGATGATGGGTAGAATTAAGTAGGTGTGTAGAGTGGAAGCAAGAGAGGGCCTAGAAGAGAAGTAAGGAGATAATGGGTAGAAATTAAAAGTAAGGTGTGTAAGGAAGTAAGAGGGCCTAGAAGAGAAGGAAGAAGGATTAAGTAGGGGTAGAATTAAGAGCAGGTAGTGTAGTGGAAGAGAGAGGGCCTAGAAGAAGAAGAAGAGGAGTGAGGTGGTAGATTAAGAAGGGCCAAGAAGAGAAGATAAAGTTCGAGGAGATAATGGGGTAGAGATTAAGTGGGTGTGGTGAGTGGAGAAGAAGAGGGCCTGGAGTAAGAATGAAGGAGAAGAGGGGTAGAATTAAGTAGGGTGTGTAGTGGAAGTAAGAGGGCCTAGAAGAGAAGTAAGGAGATATGATGGGTAGAATTAAGTAGGGTGGAATTAAATTAAAGTGTGTGGAAGTAAGAGGACCTAGAAGAGAGGTGTGTGAGTAAGGAGAAGAGGGGTAGGAGATTAAGTAAGTGTGTAGTGGAAGTAAGAGGGCCTAGAAGAAAGGAAGGAGATGAAGGAGGTAGAATTAAGTAGAGGTGTGTATTGGAGATAAGAGGGACCTAGAAGAGAAGTAAGGAGAGAAGAGGGGTAGAGTTAAGTAGGTGTGTGGTGGAAGTAAGAGGGCCTAGAAGAGAAGTAAGGAGATGAATGGTGGGAATTAAAGTAGAGGTGTGTATTAGGGAAGTAAGATGGGCCTAGAAGAGAAGTGTGTGGAGATAATGGGTAGAAGAAGGAAGTAAGTGTGTAGTGGAAGTGGAGAGGGCCTAGGAAGAGAAGTAAGGAGATAATGGGTAGAATTAAGTAAGTGTGTAGTGGAAGTAAGAGGGGCCTAGAAGAGAAGTAAGGAGATGATGGGTAGAATTAAGTAGGTGTGTAGTGGAAGTAAGAGGGCCTAGAAGAAGAGAAGTAAGGATATGAGGGGTAGAATTAAGTAGGTGTGTAGTGGAAGTAAGAGGGCCTAGAAGAGAAGTAAGGATATAATGGGTAGAATTAAGTAGGTGTGTAGTGGAAGTAAGAGGGCCTAGAAGAGAAGTAAGGAGATAATGGGTAGAATTAAGTAGGTGTGTAGTGGAAGTAAGAGGGCCTAGAAGAGAAGTAAGGAGATAATGGGTAGAATTAAGTAGGTGTGTAATGGAAGTAAGAGGGCCTAGAAGAGAAGTAAGGATATGAGGGGTAGAATTAAGTAAGTGTGTAGTGGAAGTAAGAGGGCCTAGAAGAGAAGTAAGGAGATGATGGGTAGAATTAAGTAGGTGTGTAGTGGAAGTAAGAGGGCCTAGAAGAGAAGTAAGGAGATGAGGGGTAGAATTAAGTAAGTGTGCAGTGGAAGTAAGAGGGCCTAGAAGAGAAGTAAGAATATGAGGGGTAGAATTAAGTAAGTGTGTAGTGGAAGTGAGAGGGCCTAGAAGAGAAGTCAGGAGATACTGGGTAGAATTAAGTAGGTGTGTAGTGGAAGTAAGCGTTCATGGAGGAGATGTTGAGTAAAAGTGAAAAGGTCAGTATTAGAGAAAAGAGGACCGGAAAGAGAAGTTAGTAGATATGGATTAGAAGTAAGCATTAATATAGTGGAGGCAACATAGTCTGGAGGAGAAATAGGTTAATCTGTAGAAGTAGGCAGACTTGGCTAAATCTCCTTCCTCTGTGTTTTTTCTAATCTGAGCAGCAATTCGAAAGGCATGAATGACAATGTAGACTGATGGGGATGCCTATATTATCCCTTCATATCTGTCTAAATTGCTCATAAGTGTAATATATGAGGATACTCAGAATTTCACAGTAAAAGGGGAGATGACATTTGCTTTCATTTTTGACAAATTGTCCTGAAGCCCTGAAGATAATGTCACTATATCTATTTACAGACATATGACCCAATGATCAAGTCATGAGTTATGAATAGTGAATTATTTACACGAATTGAAATCACACAGCGCAGGACCATCTACGTTTGGCTATAACTTCAAGCAGAAATGCAGAACATTAAATGTCCTATCTGAAGTCGTTACATTTAAATGCAAACAGAGGAGCCAGAGGTGCGACGTTTTATTGTACGCCACTGTGCGACAGAGCAAACAAACTATGTTTTATCCGATGATAATTAACGAAAATGGATCGGTACCATATTACGTGTAAGGTTATACATTGAATGCAAAAAGTAAACTGTAATAAATGTTGGCCATTGACGTTCCTCAGAAGACTACAGAGCAGTACACAGCTACAAGTAGACAAAGGACCGTAACACAGTCAGGTCCCTGGAACGTAGCTCTGGTATAAACATAATACCCCAATACCGATGAATGTATATCGACGGTGTCAGTGTTGTTTGATTAGTACTAACGTTGAGTAAAATGCATAAAGTCAAAGGTAGTAAAGTACAAAATTACACACATTTTGAGAAAGTTTTGAAAATCAATCAAACACCAAAATAAATAAATCTAGTCCGTTTCACAACAATCTCTACCACTTGTACAATTCCGACTATATCATGGGTAGTGCGATTCTGAGACTAGTCATTTTAGAAAGTATGCTCCACTAGTGTCATCCGTCACAATCAGGGCAAGTCAGTTGTTTACCCGAGAAAACACTTCTAAATCAAAATAGGGAATTGCATTGGATAGATTTTGTCTATCTTGAAACATGCTCTTCATGTCTTTCATAACTTTTTTGAAACCTTTACTCAGGTCTTTAATGCCGTAAAACTGAAGCATTTGCATGTGTTGGTCCACTAATGCCATGCCCCATTGAAACGCCATAATATGATATGTATACCGTCCAGGGGTATCGCATAAAAATGAATGATTGCGAATGGATATCATAAGTATTGATTCTGTTCACCTTTCAGAATGTCTTTCGTGGAGCCGTTTCGTATCAAAATGGTGGAACGTTTACCAACTATTACCAAAGAAGAAAGAAAAAGCACCTTAAAGGACAACAATTTCAACCCATTGAAGCTGAAAGATGACGAAGTATGCCTTTGACCTGTGGTCGGATACTGGTACAGTATCGATGAGTGAACATCAGTGGGCCAGCATGTTTGAGGCACATGAGGGTTCCTATAATCCTACCAGTTTCGATAATATGATCCAAAACGTGGCATCTCTAACAGGTTTTCCTCATGAACAGATATATCCTGTTCATGAAAGAAGAGCGTCAGAACACACTCTGTTCTCCATTTTCGCAATGCCAAAGTTAGCCATATTCAGTAACTATTTGCATCCCGGAGCTCATAAAATCGCCAGAATGTTAGGAGCTACAGTAAGAAATCTTCCTTGCAAATTTATCATTGACGGCTGTTTTAATGGTGACCTTGATTGTGAAAAGTTGGGGACGGAATTAACCAGTAATTATCCTGGAAATGCCGTGGTTATCTTGATAGTTACAAGTGATGGTCAAAACGGCCAGCCTGTATCTATGGCCAACATAAAACGCGTCTCTCAAATTTGCAAGAAATGGGATATCCCTCTGTTCATGGATGGAAGTCGTTTCGCCGAAAATGCCTATTTCATCAAATTAAGAGACGAGTTGTATGTGAATAGTTCAGCAAGAGATATAGCTACAGAGATGTTTTCCTATTGTGATGGCTTGTATCTGGCAGCACACATGTGCAGTATCGGGGGTTTCTTTGCTTGTAGAAGTGGGGACCTTTTTAGACAATTTAGATACAGATTTTCCGTAACTGGTAGCACCAGAAGACATGGTGGAATGCCTTCTAGAGATGCTGTCACTGTTACAATGGGACTGGCAGAAGGGATTGAAGATCGCTACCTAAAGTACAGAATTGAAAGTTTGTCGATGTTTGGTGACATCTTGAAGAAAGCCGGTGTCCCAATAGTTGAGCCAGTAGGAAGCGCCATCTACATCAACGCTGCTAGATGTTTGCCGCACATTCCCACAGAGCAGTATCCAGCGTGGGCCCTGCACTGTGCCCTGTACATAGAGGGCGGTATACGATGTTCACACCTTCCAGAACAGCTGGATGTCGAAAACAATAATCAAGACAATCCTCAACACTTCCTACGAGTCTGTCTTCCGATACGGTCTTACACCCTTTCTCACCTGTTGTACATCGGAGAGGTGTTTAAGTCTGTATTGGCAGGAAAGGAACGTATTTTAGGGTTATGCTTGACGCAGAATGCGACAAATCTCGAGTCTATATCATTTGACAGAGTTGGTTCCGGCCAAGCCAAACGTGTCACTCAGAAACTGCAGGAGCTACGCTAACCTGGAGAGTAGAGTTCTTGATATTTCATTTACACGTAATACCTTTGGGGATCGGGAATCCATAAAACCTAGGTAACCTAGGTAACAGTCTCAGTCAAAGGATCGTTTTCCAAGCTGTCCCACAATATATTGTTTTTTTCTTCCTGATAACAGTTTACATGATACATGTATAGTATTGTCATTGTGCTTACGGGTTTTTTGTGTGTAAAACAATAAAATAAGGAAATAAGAAAAGACATATCACTCGCTCTCATTCATACCCTTGAATTCTTCGCCCTTATAATTCACATTTCAGAAACTGCCTTCAATTTCATTATCCTGCACTGATGCCTTTGCACCCAGTTAGTTAAGTTCATGGAAAGCGGTGTCGCTGAACGTGTACTTGGCAGCTAATGATATCAATTCCATTACTTGAGGCTACCAAGAAGCATGATACGGATACCACTCTATTGGTCAGTTAATCACAAGTGACTTTTCTATTGTTGCCAGTGGCAACCTTCGTCAGGTATTCAAAAATCCACTATAATTTCGTGAGCAGCCTGATGCCGCCGATAGGGATCAAACATCGAAATCAGTATAAATGCTGTCAAATCATATGCTGCCAAATGGTCCAAATGAGAAAAGGACATGTGGAATGACCTCCAGAGAGGAAGATCAATTGCGATTGATACAGGTGACAGTCATCTGAAGGAAAGGAAACAGATAATTGTTCCCACAGATAAGGCCTAACACAAATAACCCCATCTCTTGCTTTCCTACAAAGAGAAACAAATCCAGGTGCGATCGGGACACACCTTCTACGAGCGATACCAGATCCCAAGGCGGTTTCTCAAACTATGTTTTCTTCGTAGAAGACGACAAATAATAGATTTTGTCTACCTATACCCACCAACCAATTTCGACTTGCAGCAGGCAACTCCAAATCGTTCTCGCCGAAATTAGTCCACACGTTATTCTGTAGGCGATGGACCGTCTCGAGCTCCTAGCCAGGGTGCACCAATCCGTCGATTTCTCGCCATTTACTATACTACTCCTTCTATGTGTGTTCCACCACACTAACACAAATAACACTTGTATGTGTGCACCACCACACTAACACAAATAACCCTTCTATGTGTGTACCACCACACTAACACAAATAACCCTTCTATGTGTGTACCACTACACTAACACAAATAACACTTCTATGTGTGTACCACCACACTTACACAAATAAACCTTCTATGTGTGCACCCCTACACTAACACAAATAACACTTCTATGTGTCGACCTCTACACTAACACAAATAACCCTTCTATGTGTGTACCACCACACTTACACAAATAACACTTCTATGTGTGTGTACCACCACACTAACACAAATAGCACTTCTATGTGTGTACCACCACACTAACACAAATAACCCTTCTATGAGCTACACTAACACAAATAACCCTTCTATGTGTGTACCATCACACTAACACAAATAACCCTTCTATGTGTGCGTCCCTACACTACACCTACAGCTGCGTGAAGTATCTGATCCTGGTCCTATCGTCAGCTATAACGTTGTCGACTTGTTTACTAATGTTCCACGAGAAGAAGCCCTTTTAGCCCTACGGGAACGACTCAACCAACTTCAACAGCCACTTGACACCAGCTTTTCCATAGACTCAATCATTAACCTCACCTCAGCCTGCATCGAGTCCACTTACTTCACATGGGGTGACGATGTATATGAACAAATACATGGACTACCTATGGGCCCGCCACTATCACCAATCCTCACTGAGATATATATGTCAGATCTAGAAGAGAAAGCCCTCCTCACATCACCTTTCCAACCTATGTGCTGGTATTGGAAGGTGGACGACACATTTGTGGTTCTGAAACCTGACAACAACGAGAGTTAAATTTACCATGGAGACTGAAACCAACAACCAGATCCCATTCCTAGACGTCCTTGTATCCCGCACCGATTCCAGCTACATTATCACCATCTACTACTAAAGTTCCTCGACCTGAATCTGCCCCCATAAAGATCTCCATCCCATACATCGGCAAACCTTCCCACCAGATCAGCAGGCTCCTTAAGCAACAAGCAGGCATAGATACCACCTTTTCAACTTCCGCCACCATCAACAACCTCCTGCGGGCCAACGGTAGAAAATACCCACAAACCAAGAAACCCCAAAGGCGTAATTTACAAAATTGACTGCAATTGTGGACACTCTTACATAGGAGAAACATCCAGGCCCGTCAACACCAGAATCAAGGAACATCAGACTTCAACCATCAAATCGGACCAGAAATCAGCGATATCAGACCACATAGCAACTCATCCCAATCACCAAATCAACTGGACTGACTTCACCATCCTCGCTACAAACCAATCAGACTTTACCAAACGCAAGATACTTGAAGGAATTAACATCAAACGATACCGACCACTGATTAATAGAGATCAAGACTACTTTATCCCCACTGCATACGATGAGGTCATCAATCAACCATAGCCTCTTGTATAAACATTACTGGCTTCTACTGGCTTCAATGTTTATCCCTGTTGTCCTCTGCTACCCTTTATTCACTATCATCACATTGTTGTTCCGCCTTGCCTTGTTAATTAGTCTTGTTGTATATATATCACCTGTTCTCTCCTTGAACCTTTATCACTTGAAAAGAACCTGTATCGAAACGTCGTGCTCTAGAATGAAAGAAGTTGTCATCCATTTACACTTGTTCTATCTGACTTCCAACTTCTAAAATGCCACTCAAAGAAGTCATGGAACCGTAGTAGATTCTTTGAAGATACAAGTGCGCGTGCTTTCTTTCACAATTTTAAATTTCAAGTTAATCTTTCCAATTAGTATGAACGTCTGATTTGACTTTTTTCGTAAGGTACTCGCCTATACATTTCCTACACCTTTCAGTTTCTGTGGCACATGTGCACTAACTTTTCAACAAGGTCGTGTGAAGGCCTTGACACTACACTCAAATGTCTTATGTGTATATACCACAGACTGAGCTGCTGGAATATTGTTTGGTGATAAAGAGGTATTTGACTTTAGGAATATGGAAGTTATTCCTCTTCAGTCTTGTGGATAGTTTCTTTTCACTCTGAATATGTATGCGTATACTTAAATATGAAGCCGGCACGGCAGTGAGTTTCTTACAGTGAGTTATCTTTAGAGCTCAGTTGTGTAAATATGTATAACACTCATAAATGATAAACATGTTATAATTTAATGCTGTGTATCATATGTGATATGTGTTTCTCGGATCAAAACTATTTGGCATTACTAGGCCATAATATTAAAAAGTTATAACACTGTATACGTAGTTGTACAGTACAACCAGAAACTATTGAGAATTTAAAGATTGACATTGTTTCATTTTTTTCACTCATTACTCACGTATTAAATGTGGATATTAGCAGAACATAACTCCAGATTCAAAGACAGGTGAACAGTTAGTATTTTGTCAAGTCACCATGGGCAGCAATGCAGGCTTCAATGCGGCGGGGCATACTACTAATCAAAGAAGTTAGAAAGTCGTGGTCCATGCTGTCCCAATATCGGACCACCCCGGCCTCTTCTTTCATTTCAGCAATATTTGTCAGATTTTTCTTATTGACACTTTCCTTCATAAGTCCCCAAACATTTTCTATTGGATTTAGGTCAGGGCTATAGCTTGGCCAATCTAATAACGTCATATTTTGGGTCCGAAACCAGGCCTGTGAATACTTTGAACGATGTTTTGGGTCGTTGTCCTGCTGGAAAATACAAACATTTCTTTAGAACACGTGAGCAGATGGAAATAAATGTCCCTCGAGAATATCTGTGTACAGCTCACTGTTCATATTCCTTCAAATACACAGAGGGGCGTTGTCCCTAACACAGATATGCCACCCCACACGTAAATTGCGGACTGTACTTTGGGCACTGATACAAAGGTTTTTCAGTTTGTTTGGTCCAGAATTTCAGTGTATTAGGTAACAGCCACACAGAACTTTCATCTGAGAAAATCACATTGTCCCAGTTAAAATTTCTATGCTGTAAGCACCAGTTCAACCTGATATATCATGTCAGGTGAGAAGCGAGTTAGTGAGGAGATATCATGGCAGGAGAGCAGCGAGTCAACGATATGTCATAGTAAGAGATCAGTGAATCAGTGAGAAGATATCATGGCAGAAGAGCAGCGAGAAGATATCATGTCAGGAGAGCAGCGAGTTAGTGAGAACATGTCATGGCAGGAGAGCAGCGAGTTAGTGAGAAGATGTCATGGCAGGAGAACAGCGAGTCAGCGAGAAGATGTCATGGCAGGAGAGCAGCGAGTTAGTGAGAAGATGTCATGGCAGGAGAGCAGCGAGTCAGCGAGAAGATGTCATGGCAGGAGAACAGCGAGTCAGCGAGAAGATGTCATGACAGGAGAACAGCGAGTTAGTGAGAAGATATCATGACAGGAGAACAGCGAGTCAGCGAGAAGATATCATGACAGGAGAACAGCGAGTCAGCGAGAAGATGTCATGGCAGGAGAACAGCGAGTTAGTGAGAAGATGTCATGGCAGGAGAACAGCGAGTTAGTGAGAAGATGTCATGACAGGAGAGCAGCGAGTTAGTGAGAAGATATCATGACAGGAGAACAGCGAGTCAGCGAGAAGATATCATGACAGGAGAGCAGCGAGTTAGTGAGAAGATGTCATGGCAGGAGAACAGCGAGTTAGTGAGAAGATATCATGACAGGAGAGCAGCGAGTTAGTGAGAAGATGTCATGACAGGAAAACAGCGAGTCAGCGAGAATATGTCATAGGAGGAGATAAGCGAGTCAGCGAGAATGATTAAATATAATTAGCATCTTTATGTTAGCAAATTTGATGGCAAAAATATCGCCCATGTTGTTACATGGTAGGTTTTGCGGATATATTTTTCGACTGCCCAGTGAAATAGCTACGGTAAACGTTTTAGATCCATATGAATGATATTAATGACAGGATTTGTCATTCTAATATTTAGCCTCTGGAGTTTTATTATGAAGAAAAGCCATTTATTAACTATTTGTATTCTAATGCATAATGAAGACATGATTGATCAAGGTTATTTTTAACCGTGGGGAAAATATACTCATTATTTTGGGTTACTTTGGCACATATCATTTGTAAAAATATTTAAACAGATCCATGTATATACTTATTTTTCACAAAATGTTGTCACATCTGTGTCTATACCAGTTTGCAAAACGTGAAAAATTATCATACCAATATTATTCAGAAATGTTTATGATTGTCATAATCATGGTGAACGAAATTATCTGTATGCAAAAATACACACACATACACTGCCTAATACAATGATTTTGACACATATAATTGACTAAACTGAAAATATAAAAGTACACAGTATGATTAGTATGTTAATACATTGCTATAAACATACATACATTACCATAAACATACATAGAACATAACTTTTATATAGATGTACATTCTATTATTTGTGAACTGTTGAATTAAGGGTGATTTTTACCAATGAAACCTGTCCAGAGTACTGTAATCTTTATGGCACGAAGTTATTCTTATATATATTTGCTCTACATAGATCATTTTGAGTTGATGTGTCTATTAGAAGTCATCTGCTACAAGTCCTATTGTTTACAGCAGTGCATCAATACATGGCTAAACACACAATCTTGCTTATAATTTTGGAGAATTTGCTCTGAATTTGTTGACCAGTTCACTATTGTGATTTTAATACCAACAGGTTCCAAAAATATATGTACCCCAATACATGGTTGAATTAAACAGTTTCAAATGTATTTCAAATGTATTAGATCTATTCATGATTAATGTTATAAGGTGGTAACAACATAAATACAGTCAGTTAGACAAATTTCAGACTCAACCATCGCTATTACAAGAAAACTGGTCTCAAACCATTGAAATATACATAACTAACTTTGCTAAAATAGTAAGTGAGTAAGTTTAGTTTTACGCCGCACTCAGCAATATTCCAGCTATATGGCGGCGGTCTGTAAACAATCGAGTCTGGACTAGACAATCCAGGATCAACAGCATGAACATCGATCAACGTAACTGGGATACAATGACATGTGTCAACCAAGTCAGCGAGCCTGACCGTCTCGATACTGCTTCATTTACTTGTTAGTAACGATGGACGTTGATCTTGTGATGTATACTTTGCCATAATATCGATGAAAATGCTATGAAAATAACTTTAACCAACCGTTCTCTGATTTTCCTATAGTAAATATATGGCGTGACGCCCAGAAGTGAAGGCCGCCATTGGCCGCTATTCGGTAGTCATTGCCGGGGTCAGAGTTGAAGCGTAGCGCAGCAGACCCCGGGAACCAGACTGTAGCTTGACACCGAAGCAGACAAATACTGCAGTCATACAGCACGATACGATAACAACAGGCACACCGATATTGTGTAATACCTGTCGACGATCGAATATGTTGTGTTGTGTATAAAACTGGAGAGAGTGAGGTGTTGTGCCACTTTACACAACAGATACTGATTGAGGAAAGTCTACATTCAGTATTTCACAAACGTCTATTCAAATTAGGTGAAGTTCATCTAGTACACTGAAGTCGAAACACTATTGCAAATACTCTTATCTATACATGTCATCTATAATAAAGATAAAGAACTTATCCCTTCTGTGTTCAATATACATAAGAATATGTGTGACAACTGTTACCCCCTGCTTCGATGGCCGTTATGCATTGTTGTATTAACATGACAAATAAGTTCACTATACAAATAATAATTTTTGGGTCTAAATGGAAAAAATGAAAGTAAAATAGTATTTGTTTTGTCAGTCAACAAAACACGCCATCTCCTGCTCTGCATGAATATTTGAGTAAACCATCATCCATCAAGGCATATGAATTATTCCCCAGTACATACACATACTTTAAGTGTATCTGTAGCAGTGATGCATGTAATTTGGCAATTTGCAAATTGGTGTAGACATTTACTTAGACAAATTACTGTCTGTTTAAACCGACTGTGCACATAATGCAGACTAAATGAATGTTCATTATATAAATAATCTGTGAATTCTTCAACCAGATGTTACATCTGACAGACAGCAAGGGGATGTGATGTAGATAGTGAGATCATCACGACTGGGATGCCATTCCCATCAACGATCACCTGGCAGTTGTTCTCTTGTTAGTGTCTGGCATTGTATTCATCATCAAATTCCCTTTCAATGTTTCATATTGATTACCTGGTGGTACACGGGTGTCAACAAAGGTGTCAAACAGAGACAACCGTCTCCGTTTTTCTCAATTAAAATCTAGTTTGTGGGGAACAATAGCCGCGAATGTCTACTGCCGATGCGCCGTTCCATGGGAACGGGCACGTTGCGTTTTTAAAGAAAACGTTACACAGATACTCTGTAAACCCTACTAAACGCAGTATGGGGCATGTAGCTTCTTATGTCTACATTAACTATAGAACTGAACATTGGTCTGTGTGTTTTATTTCATGTACAGTGCAACCAGAAATTATTGAGAATTTAAAGATTGTATTTTTTCATTTTTTTTCACTCATTACTCACGTATTAAATGTGAATATTAGCAGAACATAACTCCAGATTCAAAGACAGGTGAACAGTTAGTATTTTGTCAAGTCACCACGGGCAGCAATGCAGGCTTCAATGCGGCGGGGCATACTACTAATCAAACAAGTTAGAAAGTCGTGGTCCATGCTGTCCCAATATCGGACCACCTCTTCTTTCATTTCAGCAATATTTGTCAGACTTTTTCTTATTGACACTTTCCTTCATAAGTCCCCAAACATTTTCTATTGGATTTAGGTCAGGGTTATAGCTTGGCCAATCTAATAACGTCATATTTTGGGTCCTAAACCAGGCCTGTGAATACTTTGAACGAGGTTTTGGGTCGTTGTCCTGCTGGAAAATCAAAAAACTTTCCATAGAACAAGTGAGCAGATGGAAATAAATGTAGAGCTGAACATTTGTCTATGTGTTTTATTCCATGTAGCATGTGGCTTCTTATGTCTTCATTAACTATAGAACTGAACATTGGTCTGTGTGTTTTATTTCATGAAGCATGTAGCTTCTTATGTCTACATTAACTATAGAACTGAACATTGGTATGTGTGGGTTTTTTCATGAAGCATGTAGCTTCTTAAGTCTACATTAACTATAGAGCTGAATATTGGTCTATGTGTTTCATTTCATGAAGCATGTAGCTTCTTATGTCTTCATGAACTATAGAACTGAACATTGGTATGTGTGGGTTTTTTCATGAAGCATGTAGCTTCTTATGTCTACATTAACTATAGAACTGAACATTGGTATGTGTGGGTTTTTTCATGAAGCATGTAGCTTCTTATGTCTACATTAACTATAGAACTGAACATTGGTCTGTGTGTTTTATTTCATGAAGCATGTAGCTTCTTATGTCTACATTAACTATAGAACTGAACATTGGTCTCTGTGTTTTATTTCATGAAGCATGTAGCTTCTTATGTCTTCATTAACTATAGAACTGAACATTGGTCTCTGTGTTTTATTTCATGAAGCATGTAGCTTCTTATGTCTACATTAACTATAGAACTGAACTTTGGTCTGTGTGTTTTATTTCATGAAGCATGTAGCTTCTTATGTCTACATTAACTATAGAACTGAATATTGGTCTATGTGTTTTATTTCATGAAGCATGTAGCTTCTTATGTCTACATTAACTATAGAACTGAACATTGGTCTGTGTGTTTTATTTCATGAAGCATGTAGCTTCTTATGTCTACATTAACTATAGAACTGAACTTTGGTCTCTGTGTTTTATTTCATGAAGCATGTAGCTTCTTATGTCTTCATTAACTATAGAACTGAACATTGGTCTGTGTGTTTTATTTCATGAAGCATGTAGCTTCCTATGTCTTCATTAACTATAGAACTGAACTTTGGTCTCTGTGTTTTATTTCATGAACCATGTAGCTTCTTATGTCTTCATTAACTATAGAACTGAACATTGGTCTGTGTGGTGTATTCCATGAAGCATGTAGCTTCCTATGTCTTCATTAACTATAGAACTGAACTTTGGTCTCTGTGTTTTATTTCATGAACCATGTAGCTTCTTATGTCTTCATTAACTATAGAACTGAACATTGGTCTGTGTGGTGTATTCCATGAAGCATGTAGCTTCCTATGTCTTCATTAACTATAGAACTGAACTTTGGTCTCTGTGTTTTATTTCATGAACCATGTAGCTTCCTATGTCTACATTAACTATAGAACTGAACATTGGTCTGTGTGGTGTATTCCATGAAGCATGTAGCTTCCTATGTCTTCATTAACTATAGAACTGAACTTTGGTCTATGTGTTTTATTTCATGAACCATGTAGCTTCTTATGTCTACATTAACTATAGAACTGAACATTGGTCTATGTGATTTATTTCATGAAGCATGTGGCTTCTTAAGTCTACATTAAGTATAGAACTGAATATTGGTCTATGTGATTTATTTCATGAAGCATGTGGCTTCTTAAGTCTACATTAAGTATAGAACTGAATATTGGTCTATGTGTTTTATTTCATGAAGCATGTAGCTTCTTATGTCTACATTAACTATAGAACTGAATATTGGTCTGTGTGTTTTATTTCATGAAGCATGTAGCTTCTTATGTCTTCATTAACTATAGAACTGAATATTGGTCTATGTGTTTTATTTCATGAAGCATGTAGCTTCTTATGTCTACATTAACTATAGAACTGAACTTTGGTCTGTGTGTTTTATTTCATGAAGCATGTAGCTTCTTATGTCTACATTAACTATAGAACTGAACATTGGTCTATGTGGGTTTTTTCATGAAGCATGTAGCTTCTTATGTCTACATTAACTATAGAACTGAACATTGGTCTGTGTGTTTTATTTCATGAAGCATGTGGCTTCTTATGTCTACATTAACTATAGAACTGAACATTGGTCTCTGTGTTGTATTTCATGAACCATGTAGCTTCTTATGTCTTCATTAACTATAGAACTGAACATTGGTCTGTGTGTTTTATTTCATGAAGCATGTAGCTTCTTATGTCTACTTTAACTATAGAACTGAACATTGGTCTGTGTGTTTTATTTCATGAAGCATGTAGCTTCTTATGTCTACATTAACTATAGAACTGAACATTGGTCTGTGTGTTGTATTCCAAGAAGCATGTATCTTCTTATGTCTGCATTAACTATAGAACTGAATATTGGTCTGTATGTTTTATTTCCCTAAACAAAGATCTAGGCAAACAGAGCTTCCTTCATCAAGGACGCGTTGATATCACAGCTGGTGACTTTCTCATCTTGGAATAGGGACTTCTCGGAATGTCCGCTTGTTTAAGGTAGACAAACAAATGACGCATGTTGATTGGCAAAACACTTGGAAACTCAGTGGTGAGTGTCTGTGGACTGAAGCAGGGCACGATGAAGAAACATTTCAGGGGATCTGCACGCGTACAAGCGACCACGTTGAAGGGAAGCATACAGGATTTAACAAGTGGGGTCCAAGTCATCCACATCTCTTAAAATTTATCAACTTGATAAAATACACACAGAACAGCACCAAGGTCACCAAAGTCAGTTTCAGGTGTCGCCTTGGAAACCCAGATCCCAGACGCCTAACACCACTTTCTGTCACTGTGTCCCACCAAGGTGGACTTTAGAGATGCTATGATATTCTGTCCATTATATCATACAGGTATATCTATGTATGTATTTGTCTATGAATGCCCAAGGACTGGAAAGTGCTGTTTTGTTATGTTTTAATATTACCTTAATAGCCGTCTTGTCTAGCCGCTTTAAATAGCAAACGTATTTATACCAAGAACATACCGCTGGAAGAACGCTGTTTTGTTATATTAACAAACTGATACGTTACGACTTGTAATCTTGTTGTCTACCCCACTCCCTTAACCACGTGGATTGATTCAGAACTCCCATCGTCTGTATTACAGCTGGTCAATTACTGTGGAGGTCAAAATTGTCCATGAATACCTGAGTGGTGTCTACAAGTACCAGATGACCCTGCTAATGTGTTGCATTCAGAGTTACGAAGCCATTTTCTGGAGAATAGCGTGTAGGGGTCAGTGGATGCCGGGACACTGGACAACGACGACTTTGTCGAACGTCGACGGAAGGACAACGAGGGGAGAGGTAAGGGTGGGTTTACAAGACAGAGACTGGGGTCGTTTTACGTTCTGGTGCCATTGGTGTTTTGGAGTTCATTCCTTGGAGAAGTATCATTCCCTGTTTGAGCTGTGGGTAAAGTAGGCAAGGGCTCCGAGCTGGTGGTGAGCTTAGCCTGCCTGACTGTGGCTGGATCCGCAGTTAAAGTATTTATTTACATTTGTAAAACAATAATGTTATTCTGAAATATGTTGCGCTTAACAAACAAATCGTTTATTTAAAACTGTTAAAGGTAATTAGACGTATCTCAGTCAAACAAGTATGTGGAAGTGTGAAAAACAACATAAATACAGTCTTTGTCCACTTATTAACCTCTACGTCACTGGATATTTAATGGTCTCTCATCACAGAAGGTGTACAGCGTTCCCAGCATATTTCATGCTTAATGAACGTGGGCTTCCGTTGACTATTGGCATGACAAATGTTACACATTGTAGTTATTTTGATAAGAATGGTATTTACTGGGGCGGATTAAAGTACGGGTAGTGTTTCAATATGTTGCATGGCAGTATATATTCATCTATGTGGCTTGTAGCAGCTGCTTCAGTTAGGGTGGACAGTGGTGCGGGAGATCAGCTTAACGACTGTACAGCCCTCAGTTTCCCCTCATCATATTGACAAGTCGGGTAGGTCGGATCAATAAGTACTCTCAATCTCTGCCTCCCCCTCTCTCTCTCTCTCTCTCTCTCTCTCTCTCTCTCTCTCTCTCTCTCTCTCTCTCTCTCTCTCTCTCTCTCTCTCTCTCTCTCTCTCTCTCTCTCTCTCTCTCTCTCTCTCTCTCTCTCTCTCTCTCTCTCTGCCTCTCGATATTGTAATAATAATTATAAATTTTCGTATGTAATGAAGAACGATCTTCTCGGACGATGATTCCATTTAAAGAAACATCTGTTTGTGTGAACACAAGAGAGTGGCTATATACCAAAACAGATTTCATTAGGTACAAATTGCAAAATCACATCACGTATTTTCACTGAACAGTGTTCGTCATTAATGTCCCAGGAAGCCTGTAACTTGATATGAAGGATAACCAGAATACGGCAAGCATTTCACTGGGTCTCTTGGACACATGGACAGTCGAACCCCTGTTTGTCCATGTTGTCTTGCCAGGTCTGTCACAGGTCTGTGGTAAACGTTTGTGTCCTGCATCACGACGACATTAACTCCCTCGCCGTTCTGCAACTACGGTGTTAGAGCAACACACTCAATCATTTTCTTTGTGTATAAATATGTCTGGTCCGGTTACATTATTTTTTGCATATGTTGGATATAAGAAAACAAATTAATGTAAAAAATATTACCCATGTTTTAGGAAAATTCGTGACTCGAAATTCCATTTGGAATGCTGGGCTAGTGCTACTGGCGCTAAGTTCAATGCAACAAACGACTGGGGTTCTGGCCTTCTAGTGGTCAACATATTCTAAGTGATATATCCCTTAAATCTCTTCAGGAAATAGCAATGTAGGCAATGATGTCACTCTAATTACTATTTTCATCGACCCGTGAAGGTCCGGGTTAGAATATTGATCTTCAGTAACCCATGCTTGTCGTAAGAGGCCAAAAACGGGATCGGGTGGTCAGGCTCGCTGGCTTGGTTGACATATGTCATCGGTTCCCAATTGCGCAGATCTATGCTCATGCTGTTGATCACTGGATTGTCTGGTCCAGACTCGATTATTTACAGACCGCCGCCATATAGCTGGAATATTGCTGAGTTTCGGTGTAAAACCTCACTCACCCACTCACTCACTACTATTTTCATTCACAGGATGGCCTTTATGGAACCCTTCCGAATCAAAATGGTAGCTCATTTAGCTGATATTACTAAAGAAGAGCGGGTTGAAGCATTGCACAGAAGACACTATAACCCTCTGCAGTTAAGCGATCATGAAATCAACTTTGACCTGTGGACGGATTCCGGTGCAGCCGCCATGAGTCACGAGCAATGGGCTGCAATGTTACAAGCGCACGAAGGCTCTATAAACCCCGACAGTTTTGACAAATTTGAAGACACCATCCGATCTATCACAGGTTTCCCTTACGTGTTCCCTGTGCATCAAGGACGGGCTGCTGAACACTTACTCTTCTCCATGTACTCCAAACCCGGACTAGCAATCTTCAGCAACACGATGTATAGCACAGGTAAAACCCTCGCCCACATGTTAGGGGCTTTGCAAAAGGATCTTCCATGCAAACGTATCAGTGGTGAGTGTTTTAATGGCAACATCGACTGTGAGAGACTCGAACAAGAATTATCTGAGTCAGGCAATGCTATTGTTGTCCTGACCGTCACGAGCAATCACCAAGCAGGGCAGCCAGTATCCATGGTAAACATCAAACGTACTTCGGAGATCTGCAAAAGGTACCGAATCCCTCTGTTTATGGATGGGTGTCGCTTCGAGGAAAATGCGTATTTCATTAAAATTAGAGAGAAATCCTATGGCGATATGTCAGCCAGGGCCATAGCACTTGAGATGTGTTCCTACTTTGATGGCATGTACCTTTCAGCTAAAAGGACGCCATGTGCAGCATAGGGGGTGTTTTGCCACGAAATTGATAGACCTTCGTGAAAAGTTTGACGAAATGGTGGAAACGTTCGAAGGAAGACGACGTTACGGTGGCATGGCTGCCTGAGACCTGGAGGCTGTCGCAATAGGCCTGACAGAAGGGATTGAAGACCGCTACTTGAAGTACAGAATTGACAGTTTGTCCATGTTTGGTGACATCTTGAAGAGAGCCGGTGTCCCAATAGTTGAGCCAGTAGGAAGCGCCATCTACATCAACGCTGCTAGATGTTTGCCGCACATTCTCACAGAGCAGTATCCGGCGTGGGCCCTGCACTGTGCCCTGTACATAGAGGGCGGTATACGATGCAACTATCTGGATGATGCCCTGAAGTTTGATGACAGCAACGAACGAGAGAATCCTCAACCTCACCACTTCCTGAGAATATGTCTCCCAAGACGAGCCTATACTTTGTCTCACATGCTTCACATCGGTGAGGTATTTGAACGGTTGATGGCTAAACGAGAACGCATATGTGGAATACGCATTGTACAGCGTCGCATAGGCATGTGTAAAGTTTTATTGGAGCCTGTTAATACATCTTTGATTGATATGGATTAATTATTTGCATAAAATAAAACCTTTATAGGCCACCGCATGATCCAATTGTTATTATTTTGGGGCTTGGCTTTTCTCGAAATTCGAACACCTCGGTAGACATTCTATAATAACGTAGGTGATATTCAATACAAAAGTGTCACAACTGTTAATATTTTATATCTTTAATCAGAAAAAGAGTTTAACAGTGTCACGGGGACATCTGACGGAGATTTATATTAGTCGTTGAGAGTCAGATGACCACAGATTATATCAGATGATTGCCCAAAGCCCCCAACTGTCCATCACGTCATTTAACATGAAAAGTCAAACTCAATATATCGCCTGAATCCGCCACAGTTCTCAAGACAATCCCGGATTCTACGAGGCACACATCAAACGTCCAATATCAACTTTGTCTGGATATCCCAGACATGTTCGATGGCTGACAGGCCTGGACTGAGTGCTGGCCATGGTAAGGTGGTTATGTTCTCCTGTTGAAGGTACTCACTGGCCATGGGTGCTCTTGTCCTGAAACGACGACCAGCACAAACACGAGTGCTTCCAGGATGTTGTCACGATGGTTGGAAACCATGAAAGGTGTTCTGCCATTCAGATAAATCCCACCCCAAACCATTATAGAGCCACCAAAAGAAGTAACGTTCTGTCCATTCCGTCTACGCTACATTATGCTGTGCCTTTCAAGGAAGTCCAACGAAAACCTTGATATATACGAGAGCCAAAGACGATTGGTACATTGCTGCCGCTCTTGACACGACGCCTGACAGTAATGTGACGGTCGGACAATGCTGGGATAACACGTGGACGTCGGGTGGGTTCCATCTGTGTAGCCGATTACGAGTCGTCTGTCCACGCACTCTAACACCTGTAGCAAAGTAAAGCTCACCTTACCAGTTTTGTTTCCAAATAATACGACCCCAGAATGACTAAATAATATGACTCCCGATATTGTTGCTGTATACCCGATGACAAAGGGATTCTTCTCTCTACAAGACAACAATGATCATAGGTCCGAATGAGGTATATAGATCTGTCATATCCCAACACACTTACATAGGGTTTACATATTTTCACTCATTATCTGCAACACTTTGAAAATTTATGGACAGGGCTATATGCAGATGCTTGCTTTTTTCGTAATCCTCATTTTGTACCACTCAAGCACTTTGGAACTTTAATAAAGAGGTTCATCATGCATGTTGTCTTGTCATTGCTTGCATGAATAAACTGATTTGGAGTATCAGTAACTAGACCTGGAGTATACGTAACTAGACCAGGAGTATAAGTAACTAGACCTAAGGTACAAGTAATTAGATCTGGAGTATAAGTAACTAGACCTCGGCCCAATTGCACAGAGCAATCTTAGTTACAATCAATCTTAGGCCCCTACAATCAACTTTACAATCGCCATACAATTGCCCTAATCCACTTGCACAAAGCCGATCTTGGAGCGAGTGTAAGACGGCATGTATTTAAGATCGCGATCTTAGCTAAGATCGAACTCTTCGACGGTGGAGGTACGAATTTCTTAAACTCGACTCCCGTCTACAGTTGTCTGAGAGTGCGCATAGCATGCTGCGCAAATAAATAGTGATACCGGTCCCAGCACACAATACATACCTCCCTCAATCGCACCTTGCAGAATTTTCATGAAAAGGTCCCGGAAATCTTAGAAGGAACCGATTACATGGACGATAGCATATATTTTTCTACATTCTAACTGTCTTGATTTATGAACTGAGAATGTGATATTGCAACCACAGAAATACCTACCCATGTCTTATGAAAATAATCCAATTTAGATTTCTGGATGAGAAAGAAACTTGATTTTGCATGTTAACTTGTATCTAATTGTAGATTACTTTAATGATAAACTAAGACAAAATCACTCCATGACCGAAAAGAGATATCAGTATGTTGAGCTCTGCAATTGGGCATTATAGACTGTACGGCAACGGCATATGCCAAGGGAAACCACTCCCATCTTGGTAGGTAGGTAGATAAAGTTTTAGGGCGACTTTGGGCCTTATAAGGCCTATATGCGCCCAACACTTAACAAACTGTTATATTTTTGTTCAGTTAAAGGTCACATGCAACCAAAAAATCAAACATAATTAAAACACAATTATCACTTATTCATGACATATAATATACATTGCTGGTTATGAAAAAACATATAAACAAAATTATAAGCGTACAATCGCAAATCAAAAGTGCAATATTGTGTACTTCGGTTTACTTCCCAAGAAACGAAGCAGCCGGGATACCGAACCCAGTCAGAGCGGGTGGGTGTGCACTCAAGTGTAACGGCTGGTTCATTTGCAGATGCTCATTGTGTGTATATATATATAGAGATGTTGGGTTTTGTAAATACATGCTCATTTTTTGTGTATAACATTTTGCAATCAACAGACATCATAACATGTCATGTGTTCAAGTATCACACCTGCCTGTCTGTGTAATTACATAATGTGACAGAGGCCGAACTCGGGCCATAAATCAATGCATTTTGTTTATGGTGTATAGCCTGATTGGTGTTAAGTTCAAATTGCATGTGGTCAGTGATAGCAGCTGTGTATTGAATATTGTCATTAGCAGACAGGCAGGCAGACACACAGGTGTCAATAAAACAAGACATTGAGTTTTGTCTGTGACAACGACATATCTATATCACAGTTAGAAATTCTGTCAACGCTAAATAATGACATTGCTTTTTAAGTATCGAACTGAGAAAGTGACTCGGTAAGAAGAACGTGGTGAATAGACAAATGAAATTATATAAACAGTTTATTTACTGTCATAACATATAAAAAGCTCGCGCCTGTGAGATATCAACAAAACATTAGTAAAATAGCTCACACCAAAGCCTTCAGCGAGTATTCACCGGACAACCCGCTTCCAAGCTGCGCGAACCTATTTCACTGCGCACATGCTATGAGCGCAGCCCAGCTGTTGAAACCCGTTTTCCCCAGAAAAGTCTGGGGAAATTTAGTGAAACGTTTGAACTCCGATTTCGCGCGTTTTTTTTCATCGCATTATTTTTCAACTTTATAAGTTGAATTTGCTTTTTGACGATTTGTTTCGGTAAGTCCATACCGAAAGGTATCAGAATCTGCAAAGTTGTGTTTTACGTTGCATGTGACCTTTAAACTACGTCGTACTTACCCGTTTTAACGAGGAAGTCTAAAAAAGCTCTTTGTATGCAACCATACATTAAATTATCGCCAATTCTAAGATGCCCAGCGGTTAGAACAATCGAACAAAAAATACATTATCAGACAATAAAGGTATAGTTTTTTGATGACGTAACAATTGCATGACGTTATCCCGTCACTGCGCCATTCTAGTGTGCCCCCTCGTAATCGAATTATTTTACATTACGTCACAATGTAAGCGACGTCACGATGCATGTCAGTTGTCATCGCCTCGTACGGCCTCCTACAGTAAACTACACCGTTGCATCCCGTTTCTTGGTTTGCTGTTGCTTCACGCAGCTAACATCACTGGTGGAAACATTACGTTTATGTTTTACGACGGTTAAAATGTGTCATTTCGACTCACAAGTTTTCAGCGACACGGTAACGTTCGTAATGTTTACATTTCCACAATGCAATTGTGGAATGTCGCTTGATTACTCAACTTCCTCTGGATGTACTGATCTAAACTTACGCTGGTAGTAGAAATGCAACGTTCATATTGCCCCATATGGTTTACGTTAAGGAGAGATGTAATTAAAATAATTCAGAGAAGATATTTAATCCGAACGTAAACCGTCATCAAACTGTTATCATTTGTTTTTTTCTGGTAACGTTCGTCTTAACGTAGGGGGCAGACACATCAATAGAACAGCGCGCCAGTTAGCCCTGTGCGAGGATTCTTAATTTAGGTCACCGACACCGTCGTTTGTTTTCTGCCTTAAATTAATCGTAATTATCTTTAGAAAGTATTAAATTTGGCATCTTAGAAAGAAATACACTTCCAGACGCAAGCGTCCTCGTGCTCCTCGTGCTGTAACTATAATAGTTCAGGGCAAAAGTGTGTTTTATTACACTATACATGGTGGTAGAGCGAAGTGTATTTCTTAAGTACTAGTATTGCGTTCATTGAAAAAGTATTTTGGGTTTTGTTAAGCACAGTTTCTTTAAGAGCCTTACGTGGGTTTTCATGAGCTGGACATTCAATGGGGTAGTGCTGAACTGTTTCTGGGCAGTGTAAGTTACAGCTTTCACACAGAGGAGATAGGTCTTTATCTAAAATACTTCTATATGCCTTTAATCCACAATGTCCCAGCCTGAGACGAGTTAAAACAACTTCATCTCTGCGACAACGCCGACGAATTTTAAAATGTTTGTTTACTACAGGACAAGTAGAGTACATGTGTCTACCTGTAGTTTCATTATCCCATTTATAAGATGCAGTTATTGAAGATGAAATGACAAACCAGTAATCTCTTGGAATGGGCTTAATTGAATGAATATCTGGCTGTGGTCTGTTGCAAGCCATCTTAGCAAGTGTGTCACCTACTATCTTGCGTATAAAATAAAATTATCTGCTCTTGAGTTAATGAAAAGGTCACGGCCATTGTTAATCGCACGCGGACACCATTTGTTAGTATCCTTCCTTGATTATCAAGAAGGTATGTTGTTTCACACTTATTCCAACATTGAATCGGGTGGGAATAGTACTTTGTGATATCGACTCGATAGTTATGTGGTTCACTACAGCAAATAACAATGTATCCGACGTAACTCGGTTGTGCATTCTCCGTGTTGTTGAAGTGTCGAGGCGAACCACACAGTTTTATGCAATATAAATGCAATCTCCAAACGTAAAGCTGATTATTTGCGTGAAACAGACACTAATTTGAATGCCATTTCTAAAATGACTAAAATGATCTTAGCTCCTTACAATTGGTCCGGACCAATTGTAAGTTTCGATTGTAACTTACAATGATCTTAGCCTACAATTGCTTTGTGCAAGCAGATGGCGATTGTAACCGATTTACAATAATTGCAGCGCTAAGATCGTTCTGTGCAAGTGGGCCCTGTTTTAATTTTCATAATTATTAAGTCACTAAATCGACCCAAATTTATAACTGTATTTTTTCGTATTTCAATATTTTCAAAAATCATGGGTAGGTATTTCTGGAGTTGCAATGTCACATTCTTTGTTCATAAATCAAGACAGTTAGAATGTAGAAATATGTGTGTTGTCTTCACGCAATCGTTTCCTTCAAAGATATGTGGGATTTTTGTTCATGAAAATTCTGCAAGTTGCGATTGAGGGAGGTATGGTTTGTGTGCAGTAACCAGTTCCACTCTTTATTTGCGCTGCATGCTATGCACACTTGCAGACAACTGTAGACAGGTGTTGAGTTCAAGAAATTCGTACCTCCACCGTTGAAGAGTTCGATCTTAGTTAAGATCGCGATCTTAAATCTATGCCATCTTACAAACGCGCTAAGATCGGCTTTGTGCAAGTGGATTAGGGCAATTGTATGGCGATTGTAAAGTTGATTGTAGGGGCCTAAGATTGCTCTGTGCAAGTGCGCCAAGTAACTAGACCTGAGGTACAAGTAATTAGATCTGGAGTAGAAGTAACTAGACCTGAGGTACAAGTAATTAGATCTGGAGTAGAAGTAACTAGACCTAAGGTACAAGTAATTAGATCTGGAGTAGAAGTAACTAGACCTAAGGTACAAGTAATTAGATCTGGAGTAGAAGTAACTAGACCTAAGGTACAAGTAATTAGATCTGGAGTAGAAGTAACTAGACCTACAAGTAATTAGACCAGGTAAGTAATTAGATCTGGAGTAGAAGTAACTAGACCTGAAAGGTACAAGTAATTAGATCTGGAGTAGAAGTAACTAGACCTAAGGTACAAGTAATTAGATCTGGAGTAGAAGTAACTAGACCTAAGGTACAAGTAATTAGATCTGGAGTAGAAGTAGACCTAAGGTACAAGTACTAGACCAGGAGTAGTAACTAGTAACTAGACCCTAAGGTACAAGTAATTAGATCTGGAGAATCTGGAGTAGAAGTAACTAGACCTAAGGTACAAGTAATTAGATAACTAGACCTAAGGTACAAGTAATTAGATCTGGAGTAGAAGTAACTAGACCTGAGGTACAAGTAATTAGATCTGAGGTACAAGTAATTAGATCTGGAGTAGAAGTAACTAGACCTAAGGTACAAGTAATTAGATCTGGAGTAGAAGTAACTAGACCTGAGGTACAAGTAACTAAGAAATAAAACGTTTTTATTGCTGCGCTTAGTCCTGGTATTGCCTTTAATTCCACCTGGTGTGAAGGCGAACTCAATTTTGCTATGTTTGCGCCTAGTTTGATGCTGTTCGGAAGGATGAATAAAACGTTTTCATTGCTGCGTTTAGCCTTGGTATTGTCTTTATTTCCATGTGGAGAGAAAACGGAGACAAGGTTTTTGTGATATTTACTTCTTATTGTTTGTTACCAAAGGTTACCTTCACACAAGATACATTCCTAAAGTAGCTTCATGGTGAGTTCTTACTCACAACATTGTCTTTAACTGAGCCTTGATTGGTATCATGTTTGCAGAGGCACTTGTTTGGGTCGGGCACACAAGCTTTGCTCTGATGTTTTGATTGTAATGCCTGATCCGAGAGTATCTGAGTGAGACATGGACGCCAACCAAGTGGCGGGAATTACGACCGAAAGCGCCAATCGTTGAGTGGTTGTTTAATGCACAGATCAGACCCCTCGTGATATCAAATCTGAGCTGTTTTGGCTCCCGTCACACGCATGGGGCTTAGCTTCGGGTGGCTTTAAGGGTGGGAAAACGTGACGACACCCGCACGCGTCGCACATGACGTGAACGCCAAGACACAGGGCTTTCAATCCATAATAACAACAAAACCCTGTGGTCGATGTACGAAACATAACAAGTACCTGCAGCGTGAAAAACTGCCGTAAATCGGGCTTAAAAGCGCCCCGGCGTCGAACCTGTTAAAGACAGGTCACTTCTGATGATGCCACCAGTTAGCCCTGGGAACCAGCTTCACGTCGATGTGCAACATGTCAATGGGTTGTGTATAGTCGTCGTCCACGCGACGTTTAAACAACGGCACCCACCGTTTCTGGCCCCTGATATAGGCCGTTACCCAGTTGCTATTAGTACAAATAATGGTCCCCCTAAAATCTCTCCCCAGTTTTTTAATAAGCTATATCTATTAATGTATATTTATCGAAAACTAGAAATTATGCCCTCGTGATTTTTTAATGTGTTAGTATTCATATGATGAAAAAATTTAACGACTGTGCGAGGTTGCACTTTTTGTACAGAGAGTCTTGAATATGGATTTTTTTGGAATCGTTCAAAACTTTACACGATTAGATGTATGAAAATCGCAAACGTAAGTTGCTAAGTTTTTTTGTGAATGATTTCTTAAAAAAGCGTTATGTGCCATAAATTATCCTCACCTCACCCCACCCCCACACCACCACCGCCGCCGCCGCCGCCGCCAAAACCAATACGAATTGAACTGGAATAATATGGAATGACTTCTTAGTCAGTGGAACAGTGACGAATACCACTGGACCTGCCTTTGGACAGTGCCCACTATCCTTGAAGGCAAGAAGAGAATTTGTTCATAAGTTTGTATTAAACAACTACTAATCCAAGATCCAAATTAGAAAGCTATAGATATCTCTCTTATCTCTGTCTGTCGCGCTTTCTCTCTCTCTTGTCAGGTCCACGCACCTTCAACATACGCCTCACTCACTCACACAATGTCTATGAACACAAAGTATCAATGTAATTCTTTTCACTCTTTACACACAAACATAGCCGTCTACAGTCTGACGTGTCTCAGTCAATGGCGTTTATTTATACGTTCATGTACGCAAACAGGAAAATCGAGTTTTGTAATGCTAAACTAGTATCACCAAAGATCTGTGGCCACCTACAACCGTGTGGAGTACCTCCAGCGCTCCCCTTCCAGTAATGACGGGGATACGCACATATGGCTTTCTGCCTCTTGTAGGCTGCGTTGTCTTACTTGTAGCTGAATGTCTGCAGATTACATCATTCGCTGCTTCATTCTGGGCCTGGGATTCCTCCGGGTCCCTCGGGCTATGGCGGCGGTGGTGGTGTTTGAATGGACCCCATGACGGTTGTATCCACTTTAACTACCCATGGAATCTGAAAGGTGAGTACGATAGTGTCACAACATGTTACAGTGGATGCTACAGTTTCATAACGAATTTAACTGAGTGAGTGAGTGAATGAGTACTGTTTTATGACGCACTTTGTATCGTCTTATGCCGACGGCGGTGGGTCGACAATTGGTCACCTACTTTGCACCCATATAGGGTATTTGGTATGACGAGGTGACGCTTATCTACATGGCCACCCTACACTGCTCTGATAGTAGACGTTCTATCTACGGGCGTTTGTGCTGTCGTATCGTGTTATAAAACATTACAGCAACAAAATAACAACATGTCAACATTTCATATTCTGAGTTAAATAGGATCTGATAATCACTGTGCGCCAGTAGCAGTCAAAATGCATTTACTACTGACATGATAGACACGACTTGCATATGTCATCTAACTATAGCAAACGCTAAGCGTTGAAGCACGCATGACCACACACGTACCTCAAAGTGTTCTTTCAGATATATTCAGCAATTGCCATGGTCTATCTACTACAGTAAAAGCCGTTAGAAAAGACATATTGTGACGAATTGTGAACAGTTGCCATTGCAAAGACCCTCGCGATTTGAAAAGAATCTTAAAGTTATACAAACTAGGTTGTATGCGTACTAGTGCAGTCTATACACTATAACACCTGCAGCTCACACTCGTTTCAAAAGCGAACACTCGTTAATAACGATCCTGTTGTATACACGAACTCAACATGCAGGGTGATATCGCTTATACTTGTCCCCATTCATCAATAGATCTGCCATGTTCTCAAACACGTCTCTAGCTCCTGACATAATCTTCATGATTTAGACAGAAGTAAGAAGATAAACTTAATAATATATCAGAGGTTTCCATGAAATTGATCAAGATGTACGCATTAACTGGCGTCACGGTACCCATTGATTAGGGTAGTACCTGAACTCACGGGTCCAAATCACTCGAGTGAAATCAGTGCCTTGTTCTTCCTCATAATAATATTACAGAGAACACCTCCTAGTCTTGTGACGTGATATTACACCGAACACTTCCTAGACTTGTGACGTGATATTACAGCGAACACCTCCTAGTCTTGTGACGTGATATTACAGAGAACACTTCCTAGCCTTGTGACGTGATATTACACAGAACACTTCCTAGCCTTGTGACGTGATATTACACCGAACACTTCCTAGCCTTGTGACGTGATATTACAGCGAACACTTCCTAGACTTGTGACGTGATATTACACCGAACACTTCCTAGCCTTGTGACGTGATATTACACCGAACACCTCCTAGCCACTTCCTAGACTTGTGACGTGATATTACACCGAACACCTCCTAGCCTTGTGACGTGATATTACAGCGAACACCTCCTAGCCTTGTGACGTGATATTACACAGAACACTTCCTAGCCTTGTGACGTGATATTACACAGAACACCTCCTAGCCTTGTGACGTGATATTACAGAGAACACTTCCTAGACTTGTGACGTGATATTACAGCGAACACCTCCTAGTCTTGTGACGTGATATTACAGCGAACACCTCCTAGTCTTGTGACGTGATATTACACAGAACACTTCCTAGCCTTGTGACGTGATATTACAGAGAACACTTCCTAGACTTGTGACGTGATATTACAGCGAACACCTCCTAGTCTTGTGACGTGATATTACAGCGAACACTTCCTAGACTTGTGACGTGATATTACACCGAACACTTCCTAGACTTGTGACGTGATATTACACCGAACACCTCCTAGTCTTGTGACGTGATATTACATCGAACACTTCCTAGACTTGTGACGTGATATTACACAGAACACTTCCTAGACTTGTGACGTGATATTACAGCGAACACCTCCTAGACTTGTGACGTGATATTACACCGAACACCTCCTAGACTTGTGACGTGATATTACAACGAACACTTCCTAGACTTGTAACGTGATATTACACCTAACACCTCCTAGACTTATGACGTGATATTACACCGAACACCTCCTAGACTTGTGACGTGATATTACACCGAACACCTCCTAGACTTGTGACGTGATATTACAGCGAACACCTCCTAGACTTATGACGTGATATTACACCGAACACCTCCTAGACTTGTGACGTGATATTACACCGAACACTTCCTAGACTTGTAACGTGATATTACACCGAACACCTCCTAGTCTTGTGACGTGATATTACACCGAACACCTCCTAGACTTGTGACGTGATATTACACCGAACACCTCCTAGACTTGTGACGTGATATTACACCGAACACCTCCTAGTCTTGTGACGTGATATTACACCGAACACCTCCTAGACTTGTGACGTGATATTACACCGAACACCTCCTAGTCTTGTGACGTGATATTACAGCGAACACCTCCTAGACTTATGACGTGATATTACACCGAACACCTCCTAGACTTGTGACGTGATATTACACCGAACACCTCCTAGACTTGTGGCGTGATATTACACCGAACACCTCCTAGTCTTGTAACGTGATATTACACCGAACACCTCCTAGACTTATGACGTGATATTACACCGAACACCTCCTAGACTTGTGACGTGATATTACAGCGAACACTTCCTAGACTTGTAACGTGATATTACACCGAACACCTCCTAGACTTGTAACGTGATATTACAGCGAACACCTCCTAGACTTATGACGTGATATTACACCGAACACCTCCTAGTCTTGTGACGTGATATTACAACGAACACTTCCTAGCCTTGTGACGTGATATTACACCGAACACCTCCTAGTCTTGTGACGTGATATTACACCGAACACTTCCTAGCCTTGTGACGTGATATTACACCTAACACCTCCTAGACTTATGACGTGTTATTACACCGAACACCTCCTAGACTTGTGACGTGATATTACACCGAACACCTCCTAGACTTGTGACGTGATATTACACCGAACACCTCCTAGACTTATGACGTGATATTACACCGAACACCTCCTAGACTTGTGACGTGATATTACAACGAATACTTCCTAGACTTGTAACGTGATATTACACCGAACACCTCCTAGTCTTGTGACGTGATATTACACAGAACACCTCCTAGACTTGTGACGTGATATTACACCGAACACCTCCTAGTCTTGTGACGTGATATTACACCGAACACCTCCTAGTCTTGTGACGTGATATTACACCGAACACCTCCTAGACTTGTGACGTGATATTACACCGAACACCTCCTAGTCTTGTGACGTGATATTACAGCGAACACCTCCTAGACTTTTGACGTGATATTACACCGAACACCTCCTAGACTTGTGACGTGATATTACACCGAACACCTCCTAGACTTGTGACGTGATATTACACCGAACACCTCCTAGTCTTGTAACGTGATATTACACCGAACACCTCCTAGACTTATGACGTGATATTACACCGAACACCTCCTAGACTTGTGACGTGATATTACAGCGAACACTTCCTAGACTTGTGACGTGATATTACACCGAACACCTCCTAGACTTGTAACGTGATATTACAGCGAACACCTCCTAGACTTATGACGTGATATTACACCGAACACCTCCTAGACTTGTGACGTGATATTACAACGAACACTTCCTAGACTTGTAACGTGATATTACACCGAACACCTCCTAGTCTTGTGACGTGATATTACACCGAACACCTCCTAGACTTGTGACGTGATATTACACCGAACACCTCCTAGTCTTGTGACGTGATATTACACCGAACACCTCCTAGTCTTGTGACGTGATATTACACCGAACACCTCCTAGTCTTGTGACGTGATATTACACCGAACACCTCCTAGACTTATGACGTGATATTACACAGAACACCTCCTAGACTTGTGACGTGATATTACACCGAACACCTCCTAGACTTGTGGCGTGATATTACACCGAACACCTCCTAGTCTTGTAACGTGATATTACACCGAACACCTCCTAGACTTGTGACGTGATATTACACCGAACACCTCCTAGACTTGTGACGTGATATTACAGCGAACACTTCCTAGACTTGTAACGTGATATTACAGCGAACACCTCCTAGTCTTATGACGTGATATTACAGCGAACACTTCCTAGACTTGTAACGTGATATTACAGCGAACACCTCCTAGTCTTGTGACGTGATATTACAGCGAACACTTCCTAGACTTGTAACGTGATATTACAGCGAACACCTCCTAGACTTGTGACGTGACATTACAGCGAACACTTCCTAGTCTTGTGACGTTATATTACAGCGAACACTTCCTAGACTTGTAACGTGATATTACACCGAACACCTCCTAGTCTTGTGACGTGACATTACAGCGAACACTTCCTAGTCTTGTGACGTAATATTACAGCGAACACCTCCTAGCCTTGTGACGTGATATTACACCGAACACCTCCTAGCCTTGTGACGTGATATTACACCGAACACTTCTTAGACTTGTGACGTGAAATTACACCGAACACCTCCTAGTCTTGTGACGTGATATTACAGCGAACACCCCGCTAGCCTTGTGACGTGTTATTACAGCCTTGTGATTCCAGTTATATCTATGTTAGCTTGCGTACATTGTCATTTTTCGTCCTAACCAAGGTCTTGATGGAGGAAGTGTGTGGCAGTCCTGCAACACCAACATCAACAATGAAGTCTTCTGTGCACCATTCCGTAAGTAGTGCAAATTGTCCCTTGTTTCCTGCACATTACGAGCAAACGGAACAACATCTGCTTGGATGCGTTTCTCCGACCCTTTTAAACACACTCAGTCCCAAATCAAGTTGATTTCCAAAACATCAGTCAGAAAATTACCATTTCATATTAACAGTTGCCTCTGGGAAGAGGGTAATTAGTATTAGCGAACAGTTTACTGGTAGCTTGTAGTAAGTTATGCTACTTATACAATGAGAATCCCCTTGATAACAAAAGGATTGCATATAACTATTTATATACCTATATACAATATACGGTATGATACGGGATTCCAGGCGATAATCATACATTTATCTTGTGTGATTTTCAAATAATTGATGTTTACGACGTAGTTAAACTCATGAAGTAACTTTACAAACTGTGCGTAAATCCAGTGTGAGTGTTCCCGTTAATCACGTCAACTGATTGCCTATGTCTGTTTACGGAATCATCCCTACATAAGGTAACAGGTATTCCACGCTCCACAATCCAGCTGATACAATCGTATTTCCTGACCACCTCGTTACACTGCAGTCCCTGCGGTAATATAAAATAGGAGCATATTCTAAGACTAAAAGCCAGAATCTACCTCAACAAATTCAGCATTTAGGCCTTTAATCACGAATTCCAGACTGGCTGAACGCTGTCCGAGGTTTGGAGAGCGTGGCCATGATCTGCGTGGCCATCCCCCTGGTCGTGATGCCCGTCTACATCTACGTCTCGGTGGGGCTCTACCATAGATGCTTCCTCTTCACCATGGCTGCTTTCATCCTTCTGGCCGGTGAGTATACACGCAAATGTCAGAGTGGGCCTTGTGTTAAAGTGACTCGTGCCCTTATGGTGGCCGGTGAGTATACACACAAATGTCAGAGTGGGCCTTGTGTTAAAGTGACTCGTGCCCTTATGGTGGCCGGTGAGTATACACGCAAATGTCAGAGTGGGCCTTGTGTTAAAGTGACTCGTGCCCTTATTGTGGCCGGTGAGTATACACACACATGTCAGAGTGGGCCTTGTGTTAAAGTGACTCGTGCCCTTATGGTGGCCGGTGAGTATACACGCAAATGTCAGAGTGGGCCTTGTGTTAAAGTGACTCGTGCCCTTATGGTGGCCGGTGAGTATACACACAAATGTCAGAGTGGGCCTTGTGTTAAAGTGACTCGTGCCCTTATTGTGGCCGGTGAGTATACACGCAAATGTCAGAGTGGGCCTTGTGTTAAAGTGGCTCGTTTTGTTATTGTGGCCGGTGAGTATACACACAAATGTCAGAGTGGGCCTTGTGTTAAAGTGACTCGTGCCCTTATGGTGGCCGGTGAGTATACACGCAAATGTCAGAGTGGGCCTTGTGTTAAAGTGACTCGTGCCCTTATTGTGGCCGGTGAGTATACACACAAATGTCAGAGTGGGCCTTGTGTTAAAGTGACTCGTGCCCTTATGGTGGCCGGTGAGTATACACGCAAATGTCAGAGTGGGCCTTGTGTTAAAGTGACTCGTGCCCTTATTGTGGCCGGTGAGTATACACACAAATGTCAGAGTGGGCCTTGTGTGAAAAGTGACTCGTTTTGTTCTTGTGGCCGGTGAGTATACACACAAATGTCAGAGTGGGCCTTGTGTGAAAGTGACTCGTTTTGTTCTGGTGGCCGGTGAGTATACACACAGATGTCAGAGTGGGCCTTGTGTTAAAGTGACTCGTGCCCTTATTGTGGCCGGTGAGTATACACACAAATGTCAGAGTGGGCCTTGTGTGAAAGTGGCTGGTTTTGTTCTGGTGGCCGGTGAGTATACACACAGATGTTAGAGTGGGCCTTGTGTGAAAGTGGCTGGTTTTGTTCTAGTGGCCGGTGAGTATACACACAGATGTTAGAGTGGGCCTGTGTGTGAAAGTGGCTGGTTTTGTTCTGGTGGCCGGTGAGTATACATACAGATGTTAGAGTGGGCCATGTGTGAAAGTGGCTGGTTTTGTTCTGGTGACCGGTGAGTATACACACAGATGTTAGAGTGGGCCTTGTGTGAAAGTGGCTGGTTTTGTTCTGGTGGCCAGTGAGTATACATACAGATGTTAGAGTGGGCCTTGTGTGAAAGTGGCTGGTTTTGTTCTGGTGGCCGGTGAGTATACATACAGATGTCAGAGTGGGTCATGTGTGAAAGTGGCTGGTTTTGTTCTGGCGGCCGGTGAGTATACATACGGATGTTAGAGTGGGTGATGTGTGAAAGTGGCTGGTTTTGTTCTGGTGGCCGGTGAGTATACACACAGATGTTAGAGTGGGCCTTGTGTGAAAGTGGCTGGTTTTGTTCTGGTGGCCGGTGAGTATACATACAGATGTTAGAGTGAGCCTTGTGTGAAAGTGGCTGGTTTTGTTCTGGTGGCTGGTGAGTATACATACAGATGTAAGAGTGGGCCTTGTGTGAAAGTGGCTGGTTTTGTTCCGGTGACCGGTGAGTATACATACAGATGTTAGAGTGGGCCTTGTGTGAAAGTGGCTGGTTTTGTTCTGGTTGTCGGTGAGTTAACATACAGATGTTAGAGTGGGTCGTGTGTGAAAGTGGCTTGTTTTGTTCTGGTGGCCGGTGAGTATACACACAGATGTTAGAGTGGGCCTTGTGTGAAAGTGGCTGGTTTTGTTCTGGTGACCGGTGAGTATACATACAGATGTTAGAGTGGGCCTTGTGTGAAAGTGGCTGGTTTTGTTCTGGTGGCCGGTGAGTTAACATACAGATGTTAGAGTGGGTCATGTGTGAAAGTGGCTGGTTTTGTTCTGGTGGCCGGTGAGTATACATACAGATGTTAGAGTGGGCCTTGTGTGAAAGTGGCTGGTTTTGTTCTGGTGGCTGGTGAGTATACATACAGATGTTAGAGTGGGTCATGTGTGAAAGCTGCTGGTTTTATTCTGGTGGCCGGTGAGTTTACATACAGAAGGTAGAGTGGGTCATGTGTGAAAGTGGCTGGTTTTGTTCTGGCGACCGGTGAGTATACATACAGATGGTAGAGTGGGTCATGTGTGAAAGTGGCTGGTTTTGTTCTGGCGACCGGTGAGTATACATACAGATGGTAGAGTGGGTCATGTGTAAAAGTGGCTGGTTTTATTCTGGTGGCCGGTGAGTTTACATACAGATGGTAGAGTGGGTCATGTGTAAAAGTGGCTGGTTTTGTTCTGGCGACCGGTGAGTATACATACAGATGGTAGAGTGGGCTCTTGTGTGAAAGTGGCTGGTTTTGTTCTGGCGACCGGTGAGTATACATACAGATGGTAGAGTGGGTCATGTGTGAAAGTGGCTGGTTTTGTTCTGGCGACCGGTGAGTATACATACAGATGGTAGAGTGGGCCATGTGTGAAAGTGGCTGGTTTTGTTCTGGCGACCGGTGAGTATACATACAGATGGTAGAGTGGGTCATGTGTGAAAGTGGCTGGTTTTGTTCTGGCGACCGGTGAGTATACATACAGATGGTAGAGTGGGCCTTGTGTGAAAGTGGCTGGTTTTGTTCTGGCGACCGGTGAGTATACATACAGATGGTAGAGTGGGTCATGTGTGAAAGTGGCTGGTTTTGTTCTGGTGGCCGGTGAGTATACATACAGATGGTAGAGTGGGTCTTGTGTGAAAGTGGCTGGTTTTGTTCTGGCGACCGGTGAGTATACATACAGATGGTAGAGTGGGTCATGTGTGAAAGTGGCTGGTTTTGTTCTGGCGACCGGTGAGTATACATACAGATGGTAGAGTGGGTCATGTGTGAAAGTGGCTGGTTTTGTTCTGGCGACCGGTGAGTATACATACAGATGGTAGAGTGGGTCATGTGTGAAAGTGGCTGGTTTTGTTCTGGCGACCGGTGAGTATACATACAGATGGTAGAGTGGGCCTTGTGTGAAAGATATAACTGAAACACTTCCACATCAAGCTGATACACAGTGGTAGAACTGAAATTAATGTTTATCTATATTCACTCATGAACAATGAGTCGTGGTTGGACATTTTCCGAAAATACAAAAATGTATACTTATCTGGACATTGCCATTTCAGCCATATGCAACATTGTGGGCGTTATCATCTATGGAGTGGCTCTTGGCGCTCGACAGGAGTGGACGGTTGGGTGGTGCTTGTTTGTCTGCTTGATTGGAGGGTTCTTCGACATAGCAGGCTTCATAATTCTGCTGACTGCAGCCTTCTTGAAACCAGACATTCCTCCCCAGAAGTTTCCTGAATCCACCAGCCTCTATGTCGTCCGCGACAGCAACACACTCTACGCTGTGGGTGGTGATGAAAGTGGCCGTATCGACATTAATGTTTCGGAATATGGCGACCGTACTAACGACCCCATCCACAACGAGCCTCCGAAACATGGCGGTGCTACCAACATGGAGCATATCCATCCAGACAATGATTCGGAAAATGCCTTCTTCACCAATCCTGATTATGCTTAGGATAAAGTCATCTACTGTTACGTCTCTGATCATGTTTGCCAGTATTTTTTCAGATAATATAACTGTTACCTAGTTACCGTAGAATAATCTTTCGACGCAGTCAGCACCTCACAGAAAATTATTATGAAATACCAGTTTGTCAGATTCAAAACAGAAGTAAAGAGACGCTAGTCTGATCCATGGCAGAGTAGGTGTCTGATCAATGGGAGGCTAGGTGTCTGATCCATGTGAGGCTATTTGTCTGATCCATGGGAAGCTAGGTGTCTGATCCATGGGGGGTAGGTGTCAGGTCCGTGTGGGGGTAGGTGTCTGATCCATGAGAGTCAAGGTGTCTGATTCATGGGAGGCTAGGTGTCTGATTTGCTTGAAATTTTGCAATCTCAGACAGGAATAAATCCAATTCTGTCAAAAAGATTTTTATCGAGTTTCCACACCACATCCGACAGGCCAAATTCAAGGAAGAAATTTACGCAGGAAATGGAAATTTTTACTTGACCCATATGTTCCCGTGGGTGAGATTTTAGCTGTAAACCTGACTTGACCCATATGTTCCCGTGGGTGAGATTTTAGCTGTAAACCTGACTTGACCCATATGTTCCCGTGGGTGAGATTTTGGCTGTAAACCTGGCTTGACTTAGCATGTGTTTGTGTGTTCCACGGGACAGACAGGATACACACATCTCGGCGCGAACACATGGCATCCTGGCAATAGCACTACTTAATAGAAATTCCGAAATACATGTTCGTGAAATAGTCCCATACTGGTTTTATCAGGTTTTATTATCAGGTTTTCATATGTAGATAATGGGTTGTATTGCGTGTATGCACGATCCTTCTCAATACTTCCCCATAGCAACGAACCCACCTTGTATTCATTTTTACTCCATGACTAACAAGCCATATTCTACCATGACTTCAGTAAATACTGGATTGTGATTGGTTAATCAAAGTCATTCAGAGGTATATAATCACGTTATAACAACTACGCGTTCCGTTTTAAATCAAATTTAGAGCTATTATAATTTCGTTATATACCTCTGATTTTCTTACACAGTATGATTATCTCTAATTTAACACCTCAGTCAGCACTTGCCACGTGGATGTAGAACGTGAACGCTTTCTACGTTGTTTTAATTTATTAGAACATGTTGCACCACAAAAACATTTCGATGTACAAAAATTTACATTGTGTCAAATTGAAACATATTAAGAGTAAATATTGTTTGTGCCATCAGACAACAAAATTGATAAGTTTGTGTTTTCATGTATGTGTGAATAATTCATGCAATAAAAGCGGGTGCTATTTCCCTTTAAATGTGAATATGATTAGTGTGATTTGAATTTGTTAAGTGTAAGTAATGACTGGTTTATTCAAATTGGAGGAAAGTGTTTTGTATTCACATTATCGTACGGAAGCGTAGTAGGGCCACGGTGAAATTATTTTTGGGGGTCACTATCTCCTACGTAGGACTAACTATCTGCTACGTAGGATTTACTATCTCCTACGTAGGGCATACTATCTCCTACGTAGTACTTAATATATCCTTTTTAAGGATGGTTATTAAGTTGAGAAATGTTTGGCTATGCAGGACGTTAGATAGTCGAAATGTGAGTCAGTGGATATTCATGACACTAACGCAGTGTTACTATACAGTGTTATTGTGTGTGTATTACGTTAGGGTGACGTGGACCCTGTTCTAATTGCAGTTATGGAGGTTTGGGTATGGTTATGTTTAATCTATCATACATACATCTATTCACACACACACACACACAGAGAGAGAGGTGGGTGGGATGGTTGGGGTGAGGTTGTGATATGAAACTCGGATTATAACACGACCTCCGCAAGTTGTTGCTTGTCTGGATGGGGCTAAGTTGGATCGGATGCAACGCTCGTTTGCGGTTTTATTCGTAATTGTTTACAGGTTGACTTGACTGGGGTGGACAAGTGTTGAGTGCGGCGTAAAACAATACGAAATTCAAAAAGGCAAAGAATTGTCATTATAGTTATTTGTATAATAATAAGGGGATGCGTACACATAGATTGCCACCGATAGTCTAACACACGTCTGTACACGCAGATTATGATTCCTGTGCAACGTCCTCTGAAATATCCAACGCATAATAGTAAAGTGTAACAAAGTGCAACATATAACAGTGAACTAACTGCAACGCGTAATAGTAGAGCAAACTGAACGCGAGGCAGTAGTATAACAGTCGGTCCAACACAGTACTAATGTGCAACAAATAGTTGAACACATGACTCTAATAGTGAAGGGAACAGTAGACTCTAATAGTAAATTGAAACACATAGCTGTAGACTCTAATAGTGAATGAAACGAATGACTGTAGACTCTCACAGTGACTGAAACAGTGAAACAGGAGATTGTGTGCGTGTCTGGGGCTTTAAGTCGACCGTTTCAGATTAATCTATATAATGGTATATCGATCATCTCCTACAGGAAATATTAAGTACTACGTAGGAGATACTATGTCTTACGTAGGAGATACTAAGTCCTACGTAGGACTTAGGATCTCCTACGTAGGAGATACTCACTTAGGAGTTACTAAGTCCTACGTAGGATATACTATGTCCTACGTAGGAGATATTAAGTCCTACGTAGGAGATACTAAGTCCTACGTATGAGATACTAAGTCCTACGTAGGAGATGCCCACTTTGGAGATACTAAGTCCTACGTAGGAGATACTAAGTCCGACGTAGGAGATACTAAGTAGGAGATACTAATTCCTATGTAGGAGATATTAAGTCCTACGTAGGAGATACCCACTTAGGAGAAACTAACTCCTACGTAGGAGATACTAAGTCCTACGTAGGAGATAGTTATTCCTATGTAGGAGATACCCACTTAGTAGATACTAATTCCTACGTAGGAGATACTAAGTCCTACGTAGGAGATACCCACTTAGTAGATACTAACTCCTACGTAGGTGATACTAAGTCCTACGTAGGAGATACTAAGTCCTACTAAGTCCTACTTTGTCCAGGAGCTGCCAAGTGACAGAGAGTTTCAGCAATGATGCACAACTCTGGATAACCACACAAACACTTCCCAAAACCTGACCATCCAATCACCATTTCAGTTGGTTCTTATGGCAAGCATGAGATACTGGGGATCTAATCCTAAATTTTGAATTAATACTCAGAAACGTGAATATCAACAACGCCGGAAAGTATGGTCACCATGACAACCGCACCAATCTGATTGTCCCCATGAACAACCAACCACTGGCTGCCACGTCAGTACCTCGTGTTGCCACCCCTCGTACGGATAACATCTGCGACTCCTCCTCATACTCCATCAAACCCCGAATTCTCAGCATTAGAATATTCTGCCATTCGTGGAGTGCCAGAGTCAATTCCTCTGTGTTCGAAGAGGAGGATCTCTACCTCGAACCTGGCATCAATGGCATCCCCATTCCCTCAGACCGACATGTAATGTCCTGACACACACCCCATTTTCATGTCAGCTCGCTATTTTCACGAAATCTGAACGACCACATTGATTAAATATAGGTAGCATTTATATTTTAGCAAATTTGATGCCAATAATATCGCCGATTATGTCCCGTATCTTCCATTGTTACATGGTAGGTGAGTGGATATATTTTTCGATCGCCCAGTGAAATAACTAGGTTATGCCCATTGTTCGTGGAAGTGTTTTATTAGAATAACTGATTTACTGCCCTAGGGCAATTATTTCTATTTAAAAACAATAATATTGTACTCACTTTGATAATCTTCATCATGCCTAATACATTACACGCATATTAAATAAGTATGCCCTCGTGGTGTAAGCCGTTTAATCACCCTCACTACGGTAGTTGTTTAAATAAACTCTGCTCGGGCTAAAGGGTGATTAACCTCTACGAAAGTTTTAGATCTATATGAATGATGATGACAGGATTGGTTATCCTAATTATTAAGCCTCTGGATTTCTGTTAATATGAAAATTCATCAATTATCTATTTGTTTTCTAATGCATAATGAGGGCATAACTGATCAAGTTTTTTAACTGTGGGGGTAGGGAAAAATATATTCATTATCTTGAGTTACTTTGGCACATATCATTTGTAAAAGCTTTAAAACAGATCCATGTATATAGCACTATATATACTTATTTCACAAAATGTTGTCACATCTGTGTCTGAACCAGTTTGCAAAACATGAAAAATTATCATACCCATATTATTCAGAAAGGTTTATGATTGTAATAATCATGGTGAACGAAATTATCTGTATGCAAAAATACACACGCATACACTGCCTAATACAATGAATTTGAAACAATATTTGACTAAACTGAAAATATAAGAGTACACAGTATGATTAGTATGTTAATACATTACTATAAACATACATACATTACCATAAACATTCGTACATTACCATAAACATACATAGAAAATAACTTCTTAGACAGATGTACATTCCATTATTTGTGAACTGTTGAATTAAGGGTGACTTTTACCAATGAAACCTGTCCAGAGTACTGTAATTTTGATGGCACGAAGTTATTACTAGAGTATACATTTAGATCATTTTGAGTTTATGCGGCTATTAGAAGACATCTGCTACAAGTCCATAATCGTATAATTTGATATTAACAGTTATTCAGTCAGATATCAAATAACTAGTTGAGTTAAATGCTGCGTTGCTTTACTTTATTATGCTTTACAGCAGTGCATACATAAATGGCTAAACACACAATCAGTGATTTTGCTTTGAATGTTGGAGAATTTGCTTTGAATTTGTTGACCAGTTCACTATTGTGATTTAATACCAACAGGTTCCTCAGAACAAAATGTCCCACAATCCCCACCCCTCCTCAAAACTTGATGTTTTTGTAACGATGGGCGTTGTACTGGTGACAGACACTCGGTAGTCATTGCCGGGGTCAGAGTTGAAGCGTAGCGCAGCAGACCCCGGGAACCAGGCTGCGTCAGGAAAACATATGTTAGTACTGTCGAGTTGAGAGTGCATAGTGCACACTCTGAAGTTGTGAAATATGTATAGGTTAATCACCCTTACAAGGAAGTTGTGAAATACATATTCCAATGTGCTTGCAGCACGTGGACATGCAACCCACAGATGTTGAAATATCGTGTGAAGCACGTCCACTGAAGTAAGATTGGGTTTGATGCTTGTTTGGACCCCAAAAGTATTACCCGGTGGTGCTTAATTAATGCTCATGTGTATATCAGGTGGTTACATTCTTGAGTGGAAAAATATCATTCAAAATATATGTCTGAACGAGGGTGTCCCTACTTGCCACCACAACCTACACAAGTTCCTGTGTGTTCATGTTGCACTAATCACTAAATCATGACCAATTTCTTTCTTTTAATCATAGGATCTTCGGTGTGACGAGCGAACGGTTTAACCACTAGGCAACCCCACCGCTCTAATTAAAAGAGAAGATATTTGTCAACTACATGATTAAAGATGAAATTTAAAAAAATATTTCATGTTTACTTTTCTTGTTTTTTCTAATAATATGTGTTGGCTTACTTGTTTACTGATGTGTGGTGGAGGAAAACTGGGACACATGCCACATCAGAAGAGGCAGCATGACTTGTGACAGCTTATAAGGTATATTGTTCGAGGTATACGTCACGATTACCAATGGTGATGGTCCCAGACAGCAGGTTGGCGGTCTGTACATATGGTAATACATCTGCTTTCTTCTCAGAGCAACCACGTCGTCCGTCATAACCCAGACTTTGAGGTATGTAAAGCCATTGAAATGTGTTTGTGAAAAGACAAGTGTGTTAAATGATACAGTTTAAGTTGAGGCAATACGGTGATGCCTGTATTAAATGTGTCGACTCCCCATAATGCGTTGGGTCTTGCTCCACGAATTGTTTATGTTATGTATATGTTTATGTCATCCCGTCAGCTTGTACCTGACGTTCCTCATGCTATTGACTATAATATACGGGAGTATTTAATGTTGATATTTGGCTCCTTTATCCAGACAATAACATCATGCTTGGTGTATAGTTGTCACAGCGAGATCCTACATGATGTATAGTTGTCTCAGTGAGATCCTGCTTGACACATAGTTGTCTCAGTGAGATCCTGCTTGATACATAGTTGTCTCAGTGAGATCCTACATGATGTATAGTTGTCTCAGTGAGATCCTGCTTGATATATAGTTGTCTCAGTGAGATCCTGCTTGATACATAGTTGTCTCAGTGAGATCCTACATGGTGTATACTTGTCTCAGCGAGATCCTACATGATACATAGTTGTCTCAGTGAGATCCTACATGGTGTATAGTTGTCTCAGTGAGATCCTACATGGTGTATAGTTGTCTCAGTGAGATCCTGCTTGATACATAGTTGTCTCAGTGAGATCCTGCTTGATACATAGTTGTCTCAGTGAGATCCTACGTGATGTATAGTTGTCACAGAGAGATCCTACATGATGTATAGTTGTCTCAGTGAGATCCTGCTTGATACATAATTGTCTCAGTGAGATCCTACTTGATACATAGTTGTCTCAGTGAGATCCTACATGGTGTATAGTTGTCTCAGTGAGATCCTACATGGTGTATAGTTCTCTCAGTGAGATCCTACATGGTGTATAGTTGTCTCAGTGAGATCCTACATGATGTATAGTTGTCTCAGTGAGATCCTACATGATGTATAGTTGTCTCAGTGAGATCCTACATGATGTATAGTTGTCTCAGTGAGATCTCAACATGGTGTATAGTTCTCTCAGTGAGATCCTACATGGTGTATAGTTGTCTCAGTGAGATCCTACATGGTGTATAGTTCTCTCAGTGAGATCCCTACATGGTGTATAGTTGTCTCAGTGAGATCCTACATGATGTATAGTTGTCTCAGTGAGATCCTACATGATGTATAGTTGTCTCAGTGAGATCCTACATGATGTATAGTTGTCTCAGTGAGATCCTTCATGGTGTATAGTTGTCTCAGTGAGATCCTACATGATGTATAGTTGTCTCAGTGAGATCCAACATGGTGTATAGTTCTCTCAGTGAGATCCTACATGGTGTATAGTTGTCTCAGTGAGATCCTACATGGTGTATAGTTCTCTCAGTGAGATCCTACATGGTGTATAGCTGTCTCAGTGAGATCCTACATGATGTATAGTTGTCTCAGTGAGATCCTACATGATGTATAGTTGTCTCAGTGAGATCCTACATGATGTATAGTTGTCTCAGTGAGATCCTACATGGTGTATAGTTGTCTCAGTGAGATCCTACATGATGTATAGTTGTCACAGTGAGATCCTACATGGTGTATAGTTGTCTCAGTGAGATCCTACATGATGTATAGTTGTCTCAGTGAGATCCTATATGATGTATAGTTGTCTCAGTGAGATCCTACATGATGTATAGTTGTCACAGTGAGATCCTACATGGTGTATAGTTGTCTCAGTGAGATCCTACATGATGTATAGTTGTCTCAGTGAGATCCTACATGGTGTATAGTTGTCTCAGTGAGATCCTGCTTGATACATAGTTGTCTCAGTGAGATCCTGCTTGATACATAGTTGTCTCAGTGAGATCCTACGTGATGTATAGTTGTCACAGAGAGATCCTACATGATGTATAGTTGTCTCAGTGAGATCCTGCTTGATACATAATTGTCTCAGTGAGATCCTGCTTGATACATAGTTGTCTCAGTGAGATCCTATATGGTGTATAGTTGTCTCAGTGAGATCCTACATGATGTATAGTTGTCTCAGTGAGATCCTACATGATGTATAGTTGTCTCAGTGAGATCCTACATGATGTATAGTTGTCTCAGTGAGATCCTACATGATGTATAGTTGTCTCAGTGAGATCCTACATGATGTATAGTTGTCTCAGTGAGATCCAACATGGTGTATAGTTCTCTCAGTGAGATCCTACATGGTGTATAGTTGTCTCAGTGAGATCCTACATGGTGTATAGTTCTCTCAGTGAGATCCTACATGGTGTATAGTTGTCTCAGTGAGATCCTACATGATGTATAGTTGTCTCAGTGAGATCCTACATGATGTATAGTTGTCTCAGTGAGATCCTACATGATGTATAGTTGTCTCAGTGACATCCAACATGGTGTATAGTTCTCTCAGTGAGATCCTACATGGTGTATAGTTGTCTCAGTGAGATCCTACATGGTGTATAGTTCTCTCAGTGAGATCCTACATGGTGTATAGTTGTCTCAGTGAGATCCTACATGATGTATAGTTGTCTCAGTGAGATCCTACATGATGTATAGTTGTCTCAGTGAGATCCTACATGATGTATAGTTGTCTCAGTGAGATCCTACATGGTGTATAGTTGTCTCAGTGAGATCCTACATGATGTATAGTTGTCTCAGTGAGATCCTACATGGTGTATAGTTGTCTCAGTGAGATCCTACATGGTGTATAGTTCTCTCAGTGAGATCCTACATGATGTATAGTTGTCTCAGTGAGATCCTACATGGTGTATAGTTGTCTCAGTGAGATCCTGCTTGATACATAGTTGTCTCAGTGAGATCCTGCTTGATACATAGTTGTCTCAGTGAGATCCTACGTGATGTATAGTTGTCACAGAGAGATCCTACATGATGTATAGTTGTCTCAGTGAGATCCTGCTTGATACATAATTGTCTCAGTGAGATCCTACTTGATACATAGTTGTCTCAGTGAGATCCTACATGGTGTATAGTTGTCTCAGTGAGATCCTACATGATGTATAGTTGTCTCAGTGAGATCCTACATGATGTATAGTTGTCTCAGTGAGATCCTACATGATGTATAGTTTTCTCAGTGAGATCCTACATGATACATAATTGTCACAGCGAGATCCTACATGATGTATAGTTGTCTCAGTGAGACCCTACATGGTGTATAGTTCTCTCAGTGAGATCCTACATGATGTATAGTTGTCTCAGTGAGATCCTACATGATGTATAGTTGTCTCAGTGAGATCCTACATGATGTATAGTTGTCTCAGTGAGATCCAACATGGTGTATAGTTCTCTCAGTGAGATCCTACATGGTGTATAGTTGTCTCAGTGAGATCCTACATGGTGTATAGTTCTCTCAGTGAGATCCTACATGGTGTATAGTTGTCTCAGTGAGATCCTACATGATGTATAGTTGTCTCAGTGAGATCCTACATGATGTATAGTTGTCTCAGTGAGATCCTACATGATGTATAGTTGTCTCAGTGAGATCCAACATGGTGTATAGTTCTCTCAGTGAGATCCTACATGGTGTATAGTTGTCTCAGTGAGATCCTACATGGTGTATAGTTCTCTCAGTGAGATCCTACATGGTGTATAGTTGTCTCAGTGAGATCCTACATGATGTATAGTTGTCTCAGTGAGATCCTACATGATGTATAGTTGTCTCAGTGAGATCCTACATGATGTATAGTTGTCTCAGTGAGATCCTACATGGTGTATAGTTCTCTCAGTGAGATCCTACATGGTGTATAGTTGTCTCAGTGAGATCCTACATGGTGTATAGTTCTCTCAGTGAGATCCTACATGGTGTATAGTTGTCTCAGTGAGATCCTACATGATGTATAGTTGTCTCAGTGAGATCCTGCTTGATACATAGTTGTCTCAGTGAGATCCTACATGGTGTATAGTTGTCTCAGCGAGATCCTACATGATACATAGTTGTCTCAGTGAGATCCTACATGGTGTATAGTTGTCTCAGTGAGATCCTACATGGTGTATAGTTGTCTCAGTGAGATCCTGCTTGATACATAGTTGTCTCAGTGAGATCCTGCTTGATACATAGTTGTCTCAGTGAGATCCTACGTGATGTATAGTTGTCACAGAGAGATCCTACATGATGTATAGTTGTCTCAGTGAGATCCTGCTTGATACATAATTGTTTCAGTGAGATCCTACTTGATACATAGTTGTCTCAGTGAGATCCTACATGGTGTATAGTTGTCTCAGTGAGATCCTACATGATGTATAGTTGTCTCAGTGAGATCCTACATGATGTATAGTTGTCTCAGTGAGATCCTACATGATGTATAGTTTTCTCAGTGAGATCCTACATGATACATAATTGTCACAGCGAGATCCTACATGATGTATAGTTGTCTCAGTGAGACCCTACATGGTGTATAGTTCTCTCAGTGAGATCCTACATGATGTATAGTTGTCTCAGTGAGATCCTACATGATGTATAGTTGTCTCAGTGAGATCCTACATGATTTATAGTTGTCTCAGTGAGATCCTACATGGTGTATAGTTCTCTCAGTGAGATCCTACATGGTGTATAGTTGTCTCAGTGAGATCCTACATGGTGTATAGTTCTCTCAGTGAGATCCTACATGGTGTATAGTTGTCTCCAGTGAGATCCTACATGATGTATAGTTGTCTCAGTGAGATCCTACATGATGTATAGTTGTCTCAGTGAGATCCTACATGATGTATAGTTGTCTCAGTGAGATCCAACATGGTGTATAGTTCTCTCAGTGAGATCCTACATGGTGTATAGTTGTCTCAGTGAGATCCTACATGGTGTATAGTTCTCTCAGTGAGATCCTACATGGTGTATAGTTGTCTCAGTGAGATCCTACATGATGTATAGTTGTCTCAGTGAGATCCTACATGATGTATAGTTGTCTCAGTGAGATCCTACATGATGTATAGTTGTCTCAGTGAGATCCTACATGGTGTATAGTTGTCTCAGTGAGATCCTACATGATGTATAGTTGTCACAGTGAGATCCTACATGGTGTATAGTTGTCTCAGTGAGATCCTACATGATGTATAGTTGTCTCAGTGAGATCCTATATGATGTATAGTTGTCTCAGTGAGATCCTACATGATGTATAGTTGTCACAGTGAGATCCTACATGGTGTATAGTTGTCTCAGTGAGATCCTACATGATGTATAGTTGTCTCAGTGAGATCCTACATGATGTATAGTTGTCTCAGTGAGATCCTACATGATGTATAGTTGTCTCAGTGAGATCCTACATGATGTATAGTTGTCTCAGTGAGATCCTACATGATGTATACTTGCTTCAGTGAGATCCTACATGATGTATAGTTGTCTCAGTGAGATCCTACATGATGTATAGTTTTCTCAGTGAGATCCTACATGATGTATAGTTGTCACAGTGAGATCTTACATGATGTATAGTTGTCTCAGTGAGATCCTACATGATGTATAGTTGTCACATTGAGATCCTACATGATGTATAGTTGTCTCAGTGAGATCCTACATGGTGTATATTTGTCTCAGTAAGATGTATAGTTGTTTCAGTAAGAACCAACATGATGTATATTTGTCTGAGGCGGCACACATAATAAACCTATTATAAACGGTTCGAATCCCAGTTCGTCACGTCGTGTTTGCAGGTTTGTCTGCACCATACACTAGCTTAATCAACGTGGTGAATGTCTGTTCCCCTTACGGCGTCCTGCATATCTATCTGACACGCTTCATATAACTGGGGGGCGGTGGGGTAGCGTCGAAGACCCGGGTTTGCTTTCCCACATAGGTACATTGTCCGAAGCGTGTGTGAAGCCCATTTTTGGTACACACACACACCCCGTGATATTGCTGGAATATTGCTTTAATTATCTAGACTCTAGTTATCATTCATTATTGCAAACTTTGTCGTGTTATAGAATGGCGCCTGTAGAACCTTTCCGTGTCAAGATGGTGGAACCGTTACCAAACATCACCAGGGACGAGAGAGTGAATAAAATGCTGGAAACTGGTTACAACCCTTTCAAGGTTCCAGATCGACTGGTTACATTTGATCTTTGGACGGATTCTGGAGCAACGGCAATGAGCAGTCAGCAGTGGGCAGCCATGATGGAATCAGAAGAAGGGTCTTTTATTCCTGACAGTTATTTCCAGTTCTGTGAAACCGTTGAATCTCTTACAGGTTTCCCTCATATACTGCCAGTTCACCAGGGAAGGGCAGCGGAGCACGCTCTCTTCTCGGTGCTCGTTAAGCCAGGGTTTAAACTCTTCAGTAACACATTCTATGCTACAACTAAAGGCAATGCTCAACTTGTTGAAATGACAACTACCCAACTTCCTTGCACGTGGGTCGATGGTGCACCTTTCAATGGTAATATCGACTGCGAGAAACTGGAAGAAGAACTTGCTGGGTTGGAGTCAGACCATGCTATGGTTGTCCTGACACTGACCAGCAATAACCAGGCAGGACAGCCAGTATCCATGGCAAACATGAAGCGTACGTCTGAGATTTGCCATGAGAAGGGTATTGTTATGTTTATGGACGGATGTCGCTTTGCAGAAAATGCCTACTTTATCAAAATGCGTGACAGGACGTATGCAAACTGTTCGGCCAGAGACATTGCTCGTGAGATGTTTTCCTATTTCGACGGTTTGTACCTATCCGCTAAAAAGGACGGATTGTGCAATACTGGTGGACTTCTGGCAGTCAGAAATGAAGACCTGTTCTTGGAACTTCGGGTCCGGTTAAACCAAACAGAAGGGAAATGGAGACTCGGAGGTCTTGCCAGCAGAGATCACCGAGCCATTGCGACAGGATTATTGGAAGGCATTGAAGACAGATATTTGAAGTATCGCATTGAAACACTGGCACAGTTCGGAGATTTACTGAAGAAAGCTGGAGCGGCTGTTGTTGAACCGGTTGGAAGTGCAGTGTACGTCAACGCCGCTAAATGCTTGCCTCATATTCCAACCTACCAGTATCCAGCTTGGGCCCTGAACTGTGCCCTGTTTGTTGAAGGGGGCATACGTGGAACTCATCTTCCAGATGTCTTGTATGTCGAGGACAGTAGTGACCGTGACCATCGGAAACATTTCGTTAAACTCTGCATTCCAAGGAGAGCGTACACCTTGTCGCACTTGATTTATGTTGCAGACATATTCAAACAAATTATAGCGAAAATGGAAAGAGTGTCTGGAATGAGAATTGTCAACGGAGACCATTATTACAAAGTTGAGATGGCACCCGTGGTGTAAACCTTCTGTGAACACCGAGAATACGACTCGACAGACCAGCACACAACAACCCTCCCTTACTCGTGCAACGGTTGTCCTTTCTGCATTAATTTCTCATTTAGAAAATGGAGACATGTAGTTTGCAAGGGAAAGCGTGTATACATAGTTTGTTTTTTTGTGGAGTTTTTTGTGCAAAATTTATTCAGGGATCACCATTTAAAACGAAAATGGTTTTGAATGAGTAATTACTGTGTTAAAATGAATTTCTTGTCACCTTGTCAATGTGATTCAATGAATGTTTATGATTTGCACGTTGGCCATAGGCCTTTACACCAAAATGACCTCTCTCAACCTTGATCGAGCAACCTCTGAACAAGAGTCACGTGACACTTTCCTAGTAGCAACGTCCCCGGATGTAACTGAACAGGTGTGAAGTATAAACACCACAAGCTGGAGCTACAGGAATCTGGCAACAGCTGATGTTTGATAGAGTTGGATAGAGGATTGATATTGTACACTGTACAGGTTATAGGTGTTACATTGTATTACTTTGTCACGTAATATCTACGTATGAGCAAACATTGACATTAACTTAAGGAGGAGAAGTTGCTTTGTGAATAAAGACAGAATGAAAAACACATTTAAAAGTTATATTTCTTTGCTATTTTAAGTATTGCAACGTGATTGGTTTCAGTGATTACATATTCCAGTATCCAGGCATCACTGGGGTCTATCAGCAGTATATTTGGACGAGGGCAGCCACGTTGTTGGATGACGTAGATGCAAGCCAGGCTACTCAAGGCTGACCACCTGACCCTCTTCACAGCCAAAGAAAATATGCTACTGAAACCTATTCTGACCCCAAATAGGCATGCGGGGATAGGCTCCAAAACATCAGCTGTATATATTTCTCAGGACTAGGCGATCAGAACGTGTTATCATGGTGTGTGAAAACCACACTTAAATGACATATTTGTTAGCGGTAGTGATGGAAATAACGCAGTGTGACGTCCTGAAAAGGGTATACAGTATTGTGGCTGACTGGTAATACTGACGTTCGTACATAGCCTCCAGTTGTTACTGAGTAGACTATTCAAGGATATTGTATCACCTGAACAATATTAAAACACTAAACATCAGTTTAAAGAATCTCGAACTTCTAAGACCGCCTTTGTAAAACGTGAAACTAAAAACCCATGTGTCTGCACACGACCACAACGATCATATCGAATCTGATTACGTGTTTCGTCAGGACTTGTAAGCCTGTCATTGATCAACATCTTCAGTCCCGGATTTGGACATTTTGTCCCGTGATGCAGCTTCTGCAACGCCATTCTTTCCATGGTGTGTAAATCAGTGTACATCTCAACACTTTCGCTCATTCATTAAAGTGCCAAGGTGCATTTGATCTATTCTATCATCATCGATTTCACACAAAAAAATGTATGTCTTTGTGAAATACGTTTACTCGAGGATTGAATTGAAGCGACTTAATATTGTCACCAATAAATAACAGCAACGGAACACTGTCCAAATTCATAAGAGAATTCTCAGAGTCCATCTTACGATTCCGACCATATATTGAGCATGTGGTTATGAATGACCATCACGCAGTTCTGATACAGCTGTTGGCGAAAAGGTGAGCGTATCCTGCCACACCCTGACACCCGTCACAAACACATGCAACGTCTAGTCAACTGTGCACTGCTGAAACAGTACGGACACGTTTGGGACGAATAAAAAAAAGGCAATTATATTTGATACGCCAAATTTGGAAACGCCTCTATAAAACCTTTGGTAGGCTATTGTTATTGTTACTGTTGAGCGCTGCGGCCTTGATGAAACAACCTTTGAGCAAACATGATATGATGCTCTTTAAAAGTTAAATAGAAAGTTCATATTAGGTTGTATCTCAACGTTGTGAAATATAGACACCGGACTATAGAGTTGCTGGAATAGTACTCGACACAAAGAGACGCTTGAAGTCATCCCTCGTGTTATACTGTCTTGCCTCAGATGTACGCACCAAAAAACACAGATGAAGTATTCTGAATGGGTGTAGTGAGAGTAGTTAAACAATTAAACAATCAAATCCGTCAAAATACTAGCAAAGTGCTGTGTGCAAATTTCAGATTCAATGACCTTCGTGTGTTGTACCCATACTCCCGATGAGTGCTATTGTTGATGGAGGTAACTCTAAAGTGTTTAGATAAGTTTAGATTATTCCTTCTTCTCCAGATCTCCATTGTCAAAAAGGATGCATACCAACCTTGGTATTCATGTGGAAAAAGCATGTATGGATATATTTATATAGTTATATATATATATATGCTTTCTTCCACATGCATACCAAGGTTGGAATGTATCCTTTTAACAAAGGAGATCTGGAGAAGAAGGAATTCGATCCGAAGCAGAAGAAAGTAGATCTTGAGTAGGAGAATTAGGCGTGAGAAGAAGGGAAGAGTAGTGAATGAAAGTATATCTGGGGTATATATAGATAGGAATTTAGAAGACAATGAGTAGAAGTACGCAGTACTTGAGAGAATTAGAACAATCGTAGAGTACTGAGACCTGGAGTAAGTGGTTGGCTATATCCTGATTGACTAGACCTGTATCAGAAGGAGTCTTGCAGAGCCGGGGCAGACATAAGTAGACCTGGTCAGAGAAGAAGTAAATAGATCGGTAAATCTGGAGTAAAAGTAGACTGACTTTGAAGTTAGCGTAGCGTCACTCCTCCTCGGGTGTTGCTGAAAGCTGGTGAAACTACTGTTATCCCAGGGGTCATAAACACCTTGAGCAGCATATACATTCATGACATGTACGACTGAACACGCTGATACATCCAAACAAACGTTTGAAAACATGGCAAATACTACGAACGGATTGTTTGCATTCAATCACTGTTCAGCTTCCTTGCTTGAACCTGTCATTCAAAACCTGGAACCGTATTTAGGGATTCCAAGCATACAGCAGACGAGAGATGTTGTCCCCGGAGACAAGGGCAGGTAACTCTACTCATTGTTAACCTACATATTCCGATGTGGGACATCCTACCAGCAATGGACATTTGGTATAATTCTTCCAATACATATCCTGATGATAAAGGAGGCAGTGCACTGATGAGGGTTAGGAGTAAACGGTATACAACAGTTTTATATGATATACACCGTATTATCTACATAGACTAGAGGATGTGAGGTGAGGTGAAATTGGGTTTTACGTCGTGCTTGAGAATATTTTGCTCATATGACGACGTGCATGCGTGTGTGTGTATGTGCGGCTGCTTGTACTAGCCCAGACTTAAGCTGGTTTTATAGTAAGAAGAAGAAGAAGAAGAAGAAGAAGAAGAAAAGATAGAAGAAGAAGAAATATTTTATTAATGTGTCACATGCTGCAGAACATTAAAAAAAGACGGTACATTATTGCAAGAATTTAAAAGCAGCATCCGGCCATAAGGCCTATGAGACACAAATGTCACAGTTGTATAAAACATTAGTAATAATCATTAATCACACCCACACATACACACACGCAGGCCGAACCGTATGCACAAACGCAAAACGCATACACCTTCACACACCCACACGCACACGCACACGCACACATACACATACACACACACAAGCGCACGAGCCTACAGACAGACACCTACGACAGACAGACACACCTACAAGACAAATCGTTAATACGGGCGTTGTGTAAATTTAGAATTGGCTTTCATGATTTTAGAATTCACTATTTACGCAAACCCAATAGAACTTTCAGTGATGTAAATGAATCCATCTGTAAAAATTGTAATACAGGTAATATTGAAAGTGAATTTCATGTATTATTTGTGTGTACCAAGTATTTAGATTTAAAAAGTAAGTATTTGTATTTGTATCAACACCTGTAAGAGATGAACAAATATTGTCCAGTCTGTTAAATTCAAAAAATATTGATATTATCAAATCTATTGCAATTTATTTAAAACATGTCTTCAATGCAAGAAATGTCACCACAACCACCACGTGCATATAATTGTAGCAAGTGTATTTGTACTATAGGCCTTTAGGCCCGAAATACTGAATAAAAATGAATCTGAATCTGAATCTGACAGACAGACACACACACACACACACACACACTCACACACACACACACTTTCTTACCTAAAATGCATAAATTACATAAATAGCATACATGTTGACCTTATTATCAAAGTACATTGTAGAGTTAACTATTCTACAGAAATATTCCGGCGCCTAAACATAGTATGGATGAGTGCGGCAAGGGGCTTTACGAACTGGTTATTTGTAAGTAAGAACTCAATTTTATCTACTGCTGACATAAATGGGAATGTAGGATGGACACTGGTTATTTCCTTCCAAAGATTATATCTGAGATCTGAATAATAATCACAGTTAACCAGAAAATGTAATTCATCTTCAAACGGCATTGCTACTACAGCGAGTACACACCCTTTCATGAAGGGGAGACTTCGGACGAGAATATCTACCCAATTCTACCTCTAAAGGCAAAGTGCCACGACGGAATTTGCTCAATATACTACGATGTGACCTAGGTAGAATTGTTTCAACATAATATTCAACTTGTAAAAAATCTTTAAAAAGACGATAAGTACGTAATTTATTTCCATTGTCCTGCCCTTTATCATTCCAAAGCCCAGAAAACCAATCAAAACTGTCTAGCGCCTTAAGGTGTTCTTTAGCAACAACAAACTCCTCATGTGAAATACCAAACAGATCATTTATAGGTAAATCAAAACTAACTAATAATTTATGAGCTCCAATATACCAAGATCTCCTCCAATTAAATGACCATCTGCTAATAACGCTGGGTATTCTACTAAATTCAAGTAACTGAAGTTTACACCAAAGACGAAGAACCTCAATTTTTTGTTTGGTATACTGAGAAACCCAGCCCATTTCGCCACGAACTGCTAAATTTGGAGTTTTTCTAGCGACGGCTAAGAAGAATCTGGCTGCCCGATGTTGAACTGCATTGATACAGCTATACTGCCGTGTTCCCCAAATAGCGGCTCCATATGAAAGAATGGGCTGAACAAGAATATCATATAACTTATTATAAACTTTATAATCCATACCGCCAACTGCCTTAAACTTACAAAAAATCACACCCAAAGCTCTATTAGCAGACTTAGCTATTTCCTTAGCAGTAACATTTAAATCAAGATTCTCATGCAGCCACAGACCCAAGTATTTGTAAGCACAACAGTAGGTAATGACCTCACTACCCAATGAAAATACAAACTCTGAGCGTTTAACAGAACAAGGACGGTAATGTACAACTTTAGTCTTATTGATATTAACCAAGATCCTCCAACGTGAACACCATCCGGCAACACAGTCTAGCATACGCTGTAAGGACTGCTCATCAGGTGCTATCAAAGCAACGTCATCAGCATAAAACAATGAACTCAACATATCTCCATCAATATTTATACCCAAATGTAAACTGTGCTAGCCCACTGAGATACCACGCCGCAGTGAAGCATGAATACCCCACTCAGACACATTATACTGACTCCGAGCCGACCAGTCCTTGTTGTACCCATTAATGCCGAGCGCCAGGCGGGGACCAACAAGTACTAGAGGATGTGAAAACTATATATCTGGCCAGCGAGCAGGATCGGGTTAATCGACAACAGACAACATATTCGTGCTAAACGCAAAGGAAGATTGTATGTGGCCTTCGTTGATGTTTAAGAATTCAGTCGATTCAGTTGTCCGACTTGCGAAACAGGCCTTGCTGGAAGAATGATTCATGATTCACAGCAAAATATGGAAAGTTAAAATATATTATCGATATTCTGGACTACATTTCAGTTTACAACTGGTTAAGACGCAGCTGCTTAAACAGTACATGTATATTCAAACTTGGCTTCGGTTAGGTCCACCAAAAAGTTGGACATGAGGTGTACTTTATGAATAAGTTAATAATATGATGTCAAAACATTTCTTCTGAAGAATGTAAAATTACAGTTTCTGAAAGCTCTAGCTATGAAACCTTCCTTCATTACAAAATACAACTTGAACGGTACATACTAAACAAATTTCATTTATCACTTAAGATATTTAGCACAACTGAAAACGGGTAGAGCAGGACTACAAATTGATAATGGTGCCTGGTATATCATTGACATAGAAGCAAATTATATATTGCTCACTTTCAGCTGAAATTGAATTTGCAAAAAGTGTCCATTTCTAAAAAAATATAGGATTGCGATATAGGAAAATTGAATGAGAAATGCATAATAATTGTTCGTCTCCATTGAAGTTTTGCTGGATTTTCAATCTTCCATCCATAACATTTCAACAGATACTTTGCCCCTTATCCCTGTCAGCGGATACTCTCAACTAGATATTGTCTAAGAATCATATTGTATTTAAACTGGGTCGATGATTTAGATGGTATTCTGAAGTCCCCAACTTGTAAGCATATGCTCCGTGGAATATGTCTGTGATGAGTCAACCATAAACAATGTTCAGGCCTAAACGCTGGACCATCCCCACTGTTGGTTTTAAACGTCCGTATTATTGGTAACTGCCAGTTGTCTGTTTCTCCGCGATTAGGACCCCATCGCATCGAAATTCTGTTTTAAGGGTCAAGTTTGGGGGTCGTCTTATCCGTCGTCTTATAGAGGTCATATACGGTACATATTTTTTCTTAACCGTCGTTTTCTCAGCCGCAGAAATTCTGCAACGGAGGTAATTCATAATTAACATATCGTTAGTATTAGTTTCAAAATAATCAGTAAATGCTGTATCGTATTACAAGATGTTCTGGTCTATCGAGCACTTCATTGTCTGGTTTGTTTACGGGCCAATGTCGCATGGCAAGAAAATTGCGTGATTGGCGGTTTGTTACCGGTAGAGCAGGAAGTGCTATCCCCATTTGTGAACACCTCATGACACGCTCACATAATCCGAGATACATGCTTAAGTATCCAGATCCATAGGAATTGTGTTGTGTTGTTTATTGGTCCACCTCGTCACATTCTGATACTGGGGTTTGTGTTGTTTATTGGTCCACCTCGTCACATTCTGATACTGGGGTTTGTGTTGTTTATTGGTCCACCTCGTCACATTCTGATACTGGGGTTTGTGTTGTTTATTGGTCCACCTCGTCACATTCTGATACTGGGGTTTGTGTTGTTTATTGGTCCACCTCGTCACATTCTGATACTGGGGTTTGTGTTGTTTTTGGTCCACCTCGTCACATTCTGATACTGGGGTTTGTGTTGTTTATTGGTCCACCTCTCGTCACATTCTGATACTGGGGTTTGTGTTGTTTATTGGTCCACCTCGTCACATTCTGATACTGGGGTTTGTGTTGTTTATTGGTCCACCTTGTCACATTCTGATACTGGGGTTTGTGTTGTTCATTGGTCCACCTCGTCACATTCTGATACTGGGGTTTGTGTTGTTTATTGGTCCACCTCGTCACATTCTGATACTGGGGTTTCTGTTGTTTATTGGTCCACCTCGTCACATTCTCATACTGGAGTTTGTGACGTTTATTTGTCCATCTTGAGCAGAATATTGTCTGTACCTCAGGCCAATAATGTCACTTGCTGAAAGGTAAAACAACAGACATGTGTTTCTGTATGATATATATGAGACACAACCCAAGGCTATCTATCGCATAGCCCTACCACGCAACATTATAGATAGTTTGATGATGCATAAGGCTGTTTGTGTCAGCTGAGATAATAAGTTGAGCATGTATAATTCCATGTCAATGTGAGTGCCAAAACAGAGTCTCTACATGAACATGGTGTACTCCGATATATGGCATTGTATCCGTGTATAGACAAATAGCTTCGTCAACACTCGCCTTCGTGGTCCAGTAGACAAGCATCCGCGCTGTGAGCGAAACGTTAACAGTTCGCAATAATGCAAAGTGTTCATTGTTAAGCCTTCACAAGATCAGACTCAATTACAATAATAACAAAACCCCATTTAGCTGGGAGTGTGCTTATATTACGGTGAACCATGAACAGACCCTCCCCCAAACGGCGTCGCACAGAATGTAATGGTGGCAAGTTGGGCTTTAATGTCATAGCTCAGAGGTGTAAGATCACGTAACGTGATATTTGTTGTATAAACAGCGAAAACCCATCTGTTCATGATTTCTCAAGCGATAACAACTACCACATCTCCACCACGGCTAGGATTGGGGGACAATCTTTACAAAGCAAGGTTCGTGGTAATACTGCTCAATTCACCTAGCTGTAAAATGAGTACCCGTGAGGATGTGCTGGCAATGTGTGTGTTTAGTTCATTGCGCCTAACAGGCAGCATGGCTGTACCATCCCCAGGGAGTTGAAAAAGTATATGAAAGTACGATAGCGTCCTATGACCGGGGATAGTAATGTACGTAGCGCCGTGAGCAGGCAATGTGCCTGGATATGAGCGCCATATAAGCTGACTGTTACTATTATTATTACTATTACTGGGTTACATTTACCACTGTTACTCTGAATAATGTGAGGTTAAGGTGACGGGCTGCCCGGCGTCCACATGTTCTACTGTGGACATTACTGACGATATCGTCCTCCTTATAAACATCGATAGTAGCAACAGTGAAAGATGTGCACCTGTGACTACCATCACCGCTACAACTACATCATCCACGTACTAAATAGGTGAACAATACCTATATTTTACCCCAGGTGTTCTGTCGAAACTGATATATATTTCCTGTATTTATTTTAAATATGTAAATTCCTAAAGGTAAAAGAAACATGTCAATAGCTGACGTTGTTTGGTTGTTGAAGTTCGGTTGTGTGTTTGTTATCATTACAGTGTGTGCCATCGGCATGGTCTGTATCGATATTCAGACAGTATCCAGATTGACTCTGATACCTTGAATGTGACGAGTGCATTGAAGCAATTCATGGCATATCGCTTTTACAACTATTGTAAAATTAGTGCTGGTTTTAATAACTCCTCAATTTATATTTGATGGCGATTAAAATATCAAAGAAATTCCCACACAGACCAATTCTCACTGTAGCCATTATCACTTATGATTCAATAACAGGTTTATCTGTTTTGAGGAATAATATCGGAATAACGATATCGACTGGTAAATGGGATATGTCAGACAAAAATGGTGACGATAGCAAGGTTGGTAATACGTACAGGAACTGCTGGAAGACTCTGCTAGTGACATCTGGCGGAATGACCTTGATATATGAGAGATGGATGTAGATCTTTGTTGGAATGTAGGGCCACGTGTTCTCCCACAGGTGAAGATAGTGCTAACCTCCTTCCGAAACCGTTTACCTTTCACCAAACAGATGATGAAGTTCGTGGAGTTGTTGAGGTACATGACTAGACTCACACATGTCTTAATAAGCTCTCGTGCAGCTTCCGCCTCCTTCCCTGGGTACATGACCTTCCAATATTGCTCCACAACGAAGAAGACGGACACAGGCAACGTGCAGAGGAGGTACACTAGGTTCAGACTCAGCAGCATAGTTGTCATGGACGTTACGAGATTTTGCCTCAATCTATCTGCTCTGGCTGTTGAATTGTGTCTTTGGAATGTATGGGTTTGACGACGTAGACGGTAAATGATGAGAATATTGCACACAAGATGAACCACAACAGGTGCGATACACCACACACACATATCAATCCAGGGGAACACGTTATGGAGAAAGTATTCATAGTCAACCCTTGACCCGGAATCGCACTCATAGACTCCTGTATCTGTTTCAGTATGTACCAAGAAGAATAGAAAGTGACTGTTCAATATCAAACAAAAAACAGTGACACCAATCATACAGGAGGTGGCGACTCTCCTGGTACAAAACACCTTGTAACGTAGGGGATGCCAAACAAACACTGTGCGTTCAATGGTGACCGAGACGAGTATCCAGGCTGAAGCGTGGAGACATGTGTACAGCAGCCACGTGTGGATCTTACAAGCAGCTTCGTGAATATCACGGATAGTTACGTCAAACTCATGTTCTATCCATGGTGCGAGGAGCCCCGTGTATATGACAGATAAGTCAGCCACTGCCAGACAGGTCAAGTATTTGGACACATTGGACTTCCTCATTGTCTTACGGGTCAACACAACAATGGAAAGGAGATTACCTACAGTTCCAACTAGAAGGAGGATCGGCGGAACGATCTGCCACAGGAGATTGGCCGTTTCTTGGTTTGGCAGTATTGTGTCATCCTCTTCCTTCGAAGAATTTGAATCATTCATTCTTATTTTGTGCACATAAACCAAATACCATTTGCCAACTGTAGCGGCGATTCTCTATAAGAGAATGACAGTATCTCTTCATCTTCATCGTTGGTCTTGCTGGAATTGCGCGTTTTTAAATTAACTTTACAGTGTTCAATAATTTCCATGTTCTCCCGTTTTGTGTCTCTATTCTATTGTTCCTAGAAGCAGCGAGTCTCCTCCACCCAGTTGCCTGCATCCTGTGAACAATCTGTCTCCCCTCTGAACATCATCCCACTATAGTCAGTTGCCAGTGAAGAATCTGCCACGATGTCTGTGACGAATATGGCACCACCGATGTACAACATATTTCCTCTTCCCGGTTGCTGTGAACAATATGTCACTTCTCACTATTTCATGTGAACAGTGGGTCCCGACTACCTGTTCCCTGTGAACAATACGCCACTACTTTCTGCTGACTGTATCTCACTATGGCTCTGAGCAATATGTCAGTGATGTCTGTTCCTGTGAACAATATACCCCATTGGTCAGTCATCCAAAAGCCATGTTTTAACGACAGTGTCCAATAAGCCTAGTTTCTGCCGACAGTCTCCAGTAAGCTTTGTCGCCTGAATAATCACCGCCCGTAACACAATGGCGTCTTCAGCATTACTCGTCGCTATTAGTGATGATCGTGTTACTATGTTGAGATCCTAACCTGTTTACCTGCACCGCATATCAAACGGAACAATTACATCGAGTTACATTTAGTGCAGGATTCGGTTCATTTCAGGTTGACAAATCTGACTGCATGAATATGTAATGTTGTAACAACACCGAACCTCATGGGATCAAATAACACCCTGTACATTAAGAAAGAAATATAGTTCATGCTGGGGATGCATCTCAAGTCCGTGTCCTCGATACATCTGTAGTCCGTCGTGTTTGTGTGTGTGTGTGCGTGCGTGCGTGCGTGCGTGCGTGTGTGTGTGTGTGTGTGAACAAAACTTTCTACATTAGATGTTGACAATATCCGATTGTCATTACGTAGCCCCAAACTGGTTCAAACAGCATAACCATGTTATAAAGTCGTCTTTAAGTTAGTCATGCGGTACGTATGTGTTTAAATATTGACCCATTCTTGCTAGATAATTATACCATACTGCTGGCACACAATGGACATGTGCAATACATGCAGGTGAGGCGTTCAACCTCCCGGGCTGGCGGACTCACAATAATTGTTAACTTGCTGCGTCACGTCGCCCGAGTTGTCTTGAACTCATTTACAATGATTCGTTGTTTCGTGTTATACAAACATGAATCTCTCACTTCTAGCGAGACTTCCTCTGAATATTATCCTCATACTTTCAGTAATAGTATCTTCACAATGTATACGGGGCGTTTTAAGACCTACAGTTTCAGATGAGTTGACTTCAAGCAACATTTAACATAAATACAAATAGGCTCAATGAAAACTAGAGACTTAATATACATGTACACGTTTTATGGTTATTCTCTGAGTGATACAAACAGCAATATCTTGATCTAGTTATACTGCCCGCACTCACCTGACATATAGTTCAGTGGGTGAGTTATATGCAGTTATGTCATTTTGACCATGACCGTTACGACCGTTATGATGTAGGGATGACAGGGTTCCTGGAACTGACCTGTCGATTTAACCACTGGTAAACGTCACTGAATATCGACGACGGGTCAAGACGACGGCTGACAGAATACAGGAGATGTTCCTGACAGTGATCAAATATTTACACCAGAAAGATTAAACAACAGCAACCAGGAAGTCGAGTGAGTGAGTGAGTGAGTATGGTTTTACGGCGCTTTTAGGAATATTCAAGCAATATCACGGCGGGGTACACCAGAAATTGGCTTCACACATTGTGCCCATATGGGGAATGGAACTCGGATCTTCGGCGTGACGAGCCAAAGCTTTAACCATTAGGCTACCCCACCGCCCCAACCAGGAAGTCGAATTGAGCCGGCTTGACAATGAAATGTTAATAGAATGTCACTTACCTGACAACGACATTAGAATCTATGTCGAAACGTCGCCTATACAGAATAAAGAAGTTGTATATCCATAAAAAAGTGTCCTCATTCTTTAGGCTCACGAATGACAAAGGGCTGAGTATTCATTGAGAACACTGCCAAGTATAAGCCGCACCCTGGTTGTCACAGAATAACACGTATGTGACCAGGTCCTCACATTCCACCACAGGTATATACTCTCCCAAAAAAGAAACGCATCATGAAAATTGCAATTTCATGTAGCAATGAATTAAAACGTGATTCGTTTTACAAAAGGTTTTGCACTGTTTATGAGTCCTATGGTGTTTATGTTTTGAAACATCACAACAAAACGCACCATCCGTAAAATACCCGTATTTAACAGCATGATTTTCAATTTCGGCGTGTAGTGTCACAGAATACACAATTCACATGCAATGCACGTGAAAGTTGGGGATCAGATAGTCTCAATGATTGGTATAAAAGGTTGATCGCTGTCTGTCGATTATTCACTGTATTTGGAATATTGTTGACGAACACAAAATGCCACGTCTAAGTGAAGCCAACCGTCATATCGCCATTGGTTTGCTTGAAGCTGGCCAGCCTCAACGTGCAGTTGCCCGACGCATGAATGTTCACCAAAGCACCATTTCACGGCTCTGGGAGAGATATTGCCAGCAGAATTCGGTAGCAGATGCCCCTCGTAAATGGCGACCTCGAGCGACCACTGCGGCGCAGGATCGCTACATCCGGGTACATCAGCTGCGTCATCGAACAGCTACGGCGACCAGTACCGCTCGACAAATACCCGGATTGAGGAGGCTTTCTGCACAGACCGTCAGGAACAGGTTGAGAGAGGCTGGTTTACATGCCAGAAGACCTTATTTTGGGCCCTGTGCTTCGACAACAACATCGTCGACATCGAGTTCATTGGTGCACCAACGTTCAGGCCCGGAACCTACCGAATTGGCGTTGAATCTGGTTCAGTAATGAATCACGATTTCTATTGGAACGATGCGGGTGTACAGACGTCGACGTGAACGTTTCGCCGACGCTTGCGTTCCCCAGGTGGACAGATTCGGCCGGGAAAGTGTTATGATGTGGGGAACGATCACCTGCCGTAGGAGAAGTGATTTGGTGATGATCCAGGGCAACCTGACAGCTCAACGGTACTGTGACGAAACCCTACGCCCACACCTCCTTCCAAGCATTGATCGCCAGAGGGAGTTGTTTCAACAGGACAATGCCAGGCCCCCACACAGCACGTCACACTAGAGACTTCCTCCAGAACCACAACATCAATGTGCTCCCCTGGCCCTCAAGATCACCGGACTTAAACCCGATCGAACATCTGTGGGATGCCCTGGACAGACGGGTGCGACGCCGTAACCCTCAGCCCCAGACACTTCAGCAACTCGCACAGGCACTACAGGCAGAGTGGGCTGCGATTGGGCATCACGAAATTCTGAGACTTATTTTTTCGATGCCGAGGCGATGCCGTGCAGTTCTGGATGCCCACGGTGGTCACACGAGGTATTGACTCGCTATATTTCATTGACTCATAAAGCCTACAAGATGTTTCAAAATAAATTTGTTTTTGAAAGTGAAATTAAAGAAAATTATCTATTTGAAGCACTTAAATGAAGTCTAACAAGTCCACAGGATGTGATGGCCTCAACCTGGAATTTTATAGATATTTGGACTGATAAAAAAAAAATTACAAATCCTCAATTTATCATTCAATAGAGCAAGGCTGTTTGAGTATTTCTCAAAGAAGAGGAGTGATTACTCTAAATGAAAAGCCAAATAAAGATGGGAAAATTTTAAAGAATAACTTTACTTAACACTGACTAAAAATCTTTGGCAAAAGTTTAGCCAGCAGACTCAGGTTAAATAATATATTTCATGAGTCACAGACAGGTTGTATTAAAGGTAGGAATGTGCATTAAAATATTAGACTGATATCAGATATAATCAGATCAGATCAAGTTGTTCAGATTTAATAGGCCATGTGGCCAAGTGTACAACAGGTAGCACAACATTGTCATGATGTGTAGAGTTGAAATATTGTAAATGATAACACAATCATGTTAACGTAGGTTTTGCTTCAGAAATATACATGTTTTGTATCTTCATAAGGGCTGGAAATTTGACAATTGAAGGAAGGCTGGAGAAATAGGCTTGAATACATTGGGACCTGCATCGGTTTAAAATGGACATATTAGCAACAAGTGATATTCATCTTCAAGCAAGTTTACATTGCATTTGCTAAAAATTAATTCATTATATGGGACCATTATCTTCAAAAACGTTGTTTTTTGTATCTTCAAGTTATGTGATTGACATCAAAATGTGATTAACATTCGCATTAGATCTTTGTTTAATGCGCCACAGGACATATACAGTTCAGGTTCAAGACGTGACTTAAATGTACTGTAATTTACAAGAAATGATGAGTCACTTATTTTACTATTCCAATGTTGTATATTAATATATATACAACGCTGTTTAAAATCTAACATGAAGTGATTTACATTGCCACAATCCTGGGCTAACCAGACATAGGAGAATCCTGTAGTTAATAAAAGCATTCGAACATGAGTCATCATAGACTTTCATCATGTTATAGCAGGCATTTGGGGATCTCTTTTGGTCCATACGAATAATTCGGCACCAATATTTAATACACCTTGAATAATTATGTACACACAAATCATATCTGCCAATTTCTCCAAGTACAGCACATGATGCAGTTTTTTTACCGATTGATAAAAATCTTCTAAAATACTCTCTATGAACCTTTTCAATACACGTTCTATAAGTATAGCCCCAAATTTCACTTCCACGGGTTAAAATTGGTAGTATCTTACTGACAAATATGTTATGAGCAATAGTTCAAGACATACTTTGATACATCGTGAACAGTTGAAACAGAGGGACACATGTACGTTTGGCTTGTAAAGATAGCGTTTCACAAGCTTGGGACCAAACTAAACCAGATGAAAATACAATTCGCAAATATTTATAATAAGGGGTGACCTCTACAGGTAAAGCTTTAAAGAACCATTTTTCATTCCAGAACATATTATCTATGGTAGAATAATTATTTCTAAAGCCTCCTTGCCCTTCATTAAGTAAAGCATTAAACTCGGCCCAGCTACGCAGTCGTCTTTCAAGAACATAAGTGAATATTTTACCAATCACACATAACATGGATATTCCTCGATAATTTCCTTGTTTATAAATAGGCACCAATAAACCAACATTCCAAGCAAAGGGAAATACTCCTGAATCTAAAATGATATTAAACAATATGTATATATTGGTGTATTGCCATATAAGGTTCATAGCAAGGGAAGGTGCATTTTTTTTTAATTCTGGAGGAAGGCCATCTATACCAGGTGACTTTACTTCACATTTAATTCACGTCCGCTTTCGCTTTCCGTCCTTTCCTTCTGTATTCACGATTTAATTTAATATTTCTTCGGATAATTACTGGGAGTATTGAGTTCCAAAATAACATATCCATGATCACTGATATCAGTTTTGCATGGGGTCGCTGGTGATAATTCTGAAACGTTGCCGATGAATCTAGAATCGGTTGGGATGTTTTCAAGAATACACTTACACGAGTGCCGTAGAGCGCTTTCCACCATGTTGGATGGTGTTTGCAAAGACACGTTTCGCGAAGGCCGGTGTTGAGAAGCCTATTACATCACGTGTGTTTCATATTCAGCTTCGAAAAATGCATCACTGAATTCCCCATGCAATTTAGTATCAAATTGCAACTGGTCTTTGTCACCAATACCAACTGTCTAGATAAAATGAAACGAAACATATTGGGTGTGAAAACGAGCGCTGTGCTCGACAGACTGCGCTTGTTTGAAATGTGAACAAAGAGAAATTCCGATTTTACACTGCGTAGGATTGTGCAACTCCTTCCCACGTTATGCAGGTCTTCATATGAAACTTATCTGTTATCATCAGCGCACCTGCTAACATTCTTTGGGTTTTTTCAGGGTAAGCGAGGTAGTCGCCCTTTCAATCAGCGACACGTCACAGAGGGCTGTGTTGCTGAAGGACATGTCTCTTGCTAGCGACCAATCCTACGTGGAGGTGGTCCCACGGGCCTCCAAAACAGACCAGCAGGTCCACGGCACACGCATTGCCATTCAGGCAGTCCCTCAGTCCATACTATGCCCTGTCAAAGCTCTGGTGCGATTTTTGGCTGTTCGACCACGTACAGACGGGTATCTCTTTATTCATACTAACTCGGCTCCTCTAACAAGATTTCATTTTCAGGCAGTGCTCTGGAAGACGCTAACGGAAGCAAAACAACTCATCAATATTAACCTTTATTCTTCTCATTCATTTCGGATAGGGGCAGCAAGCACAGCAGTGTTACAAGGAATTCCGGCTGTTCAGATTCAGGAATTTGGTCGCTGGAGATATAATGCCTACAGGGCGTATATTCGTATGCCTCGGCTAGGCGTACAAATTTAATGTGAATAATGATGGGTTGCAGGGTCATCGTGGGTGATTGGCTCCAGTCATAACACCTCGGGCCGCAGTGACGTAGCCTGGGCCTCGTCCACTACCTTCACTTGTCCAAGCTGGGCATGGCGGCCCAACATCGGGCCATTCTGGCAGCACTGCATAGCAGTTAAGTATCAGTGAAACCTCTTTTGCGCCCCCTCCCCTACTCCCCCTTTAACTATTTAACTCGTTGTGGATTGCAGCCCCGCCCGCTGTCCGGCAGTGGGCAGCGTGCGTCCTTGTTGGCATGGTGCCGACGGGACTAAACACCAAATCAGCTTAAAAAATGGATACTTGGCTTCTGCTTTTACACTGGCAGCCCAAACATTACAGTACAAAAGTTTCCAATGCCTTAGCAGCCTGCTTTTCCTGCCTGCTGTCTCCGCGGGAGGAAGTACAAACTTGCCTATGCTTTGCCCGTCTGCTTTTCCACGGCGGAGGGCTGCAAATAGCTAAACTATATATCCGGTCCCGTCGGCGCCATCCACACCGCGCTCATTGTCATCCACACATCTGCGTTGTGTAGTCTTTCATCTGGTATGCGTACCACGCGAAGGCTATCCTCATCAGCCTCATCTTATCTTTATTACAAGCTAAAGGTCTGCATATAAACATGATAATAATCACCAAACAATAGTCATGCTATCAGGCCAATGCTGGAAATGCAGGGTGGACATACCGACCTTCATCACTACCGGTATTGATGTAATGTGAGACGAGAGGAGCACGCATCATTGAGTAATTCTCTGCCGGACAGGCCTTCAAGCTTCCACATCACAGTAGACTCCAAGTCCAAACATAACTTCTTGCACACCACTGCATCTTAGGGCATCATTTTTTTTATGTGTTTCACTTAGCCACCAAATTCTGAACATGGGCCGGTCGGTCGGGAAGAAAAAAGAGACTTAATAAAGACAAAATTATCTGAATAATGGTCTTGATTCTCATTTATTGTAATTCTTATCACAATTTCTCGCGTTCTTTGGACTTGGCGGCGTCTGATTAAAAGAGAAACATTTTATATGACGAGGCGGTACGTTTTAGGTTCGAGTCGGCGGTGTTGGTATGAAGAAAAAGGTTTTTTGTGAGGGTCGGCAATAAAATTAGAAGGGTCGGTCGGGCGATGAGAAACACAAAAAATAGAAATATAGAAATGTCGCCCTTTCCTAAAACCAAATAATACTGTTCCAAATGAATAACAGTCACGAAACATTATGCTGAGGTATTTTCACTTCATCAATAACGTTTCACCAGAAACATGCATGTCCGTACGTTTGTGTGTGCTTCACTCTGTCGGGTCTGTCAGGTCAGTTGTGAACGGGGTGACGGGGTTGACCTGGGTGTGACAGCTACCAGTCTCACATCGTCCCCACAGTAACTGTTGCTCACGCGTCATTACATGGGTCCACGTATTTAAAAATCTGACAACTGATGTGCAGCTTCTGGAATATATCAATGCTGGAAGAAAATATGTTGCAGTGAATATGTATAACCAGGGATTATGTATGATCCCACAAATGTTCAGTGATTATGTATAATGTCTGATTCACTCAATGATTATACATGTATAATGTCTGATTCACTCAATGATTATACATGTATAATGTCTGATTCACTCAATGATTATACATGTATAATGTCTGATTCACTCAATGATTATACATGTATAATGTCTGTATCAATGATCATGATAATCATTCACTCAATGATTATACATGTATAATGTCTGATTCACTCAATGATTATACATGTATAATGTCTGATTCACTCAATGATTATACATGTATAATGTCTGATTCACTCAATGATTATACATGTATAATGTCTGATTCACTCAATGATTATACATGTATAATGTCTGATTCAATGATTATACATGATATATACATGATTATACATGTATAATGTCTGATTCACTCAATGATTATACATGTATAATGTCTGATTCACTCAATGATTATACATGTATAATGTCTGATTCACTCAATGATTATACATGTATAATGTCTGATTCACTCAATGATTATACATGTATAATGTCTGATTCACTCAATGATTATACATGTATAATGTCTGATTCACTCAATGATTATGTATAATATACAATGATTATGTATATGTCTGATTCAAATGATTATACATGCATGCATTCACTTGATTATACATGTATAATGTCTGACTCAATGATTATACATGTATAATGTCTGATTCACTCAATGATTATACATAATCACTGAAATTTATCGCATGCATACTTGAATAAATTATGACATTGTCCCAAACACCACTGTTTACTATACTGTTTAATAGTCTTGTAGATGTATTTGATTATACAGAAAAAGAAACATGTCGAAATGTATCAAGTTTTAAATTTTGCTGAATACTCTACACAAAAAGCTAGTGAAAAGAAAGTACCCCTAAATATTACATTCGGCTATTGTAAATGAGTACTGGCGGTTTATGTTATATCGTTACAATGCTGTGAGCATCACATTGGCCAAGTATAAATCAACACAAGATATACTGTCCTCAACGTGACAGACTCATCGGTATTCTTCTCGTGAAGGGGCGGTGGGGTAGCCTAGTGGTTAAAGCGTTGGCTCGTCACGCCGAAGGCCCGGGTTCGATTCCCCACATGGGTACAATGTGTTAAGCCCATTTCTGGTGTCCCCCGCCGTGATATTGCTGGAATATTGCTAAAAGCGGCGTAAAACTAAACTCAGTCAGTCAGTCTTCTCGTGAAGCCCTCCAAATGATTTCACGAATGATTTTAATGTGCAGGTATGAACATATTGCCAATCAAACGTCTGATTTATTAATGGGCTATTATTGATATCCACAATTCAACAATAGTATCGCATGCATACTTGAATAAATAATGACATTGTCCCATTATACAATCTAGAAAACAAGCATCAGTTACATTAAATGGACAGGAAATGATTAAAATAATCACAGAATTACTGATCACTCACTGATTACAGCAATTCCTACACTGCAGATCACATACTGATTACGATGTTTCCTGTATAACAGATCACATACTGATTACATGTGTACATGATACCAGCAAAATGACAACATAATTAATATAACACGGTGTGGATATTATAAACGGTAAAGAAACATGCCCAATTCATATCACTGTTTTGTAAAGATGATTGAGTATAAAGAAGCTATATCACCTGTGAAGTAACAGCATTGTCTCGACACCCTCTCTGTTTACGATGTGTGGGTCAACGTCTATGGCTGACGACCATGTCGAGTAAATGACTGATAAATGACTATTACGGACAAATGATCCACAAATGTCATCCTTGAAATTTTCTGGCTCCCCCTATCGTTCTTCAAGATCGTTGGCGACCATGACAACTTCCTACATCACTGCCGGTTGTGATTCCCTTTGATCTCCCTTGGAATCATCAATCTAGGGAACACTGTGCTTAAAAGACATGTCTTGGTTGTCATGCGGAGTTACATAACTGTAGTGTTATACCTCTTCATTTCAGCTTTCAGCAAGTACTGGTAGATGAACAGCTGGTTATGGAAAGGACGGGATATCTTAACAACACAGTCGGACCAGGTTGAAGCCTTCAACTGACCCCTAACACGATATTTCAGATATTTTACAGCCGCTTTGCCTAGGTGAGAAATTCAACATGAATGCACCACAGTCACCAGTGAGCCACTGTATTCCATAGAACATCGCTTATGAAACGTGTAATTTAGGAATCCACTATGATCTCTCGGAAGAAGCGCGTTATGATCAAATTAGGAAATAACGACGGAGATGCTGCTCAGAAAACAAATATTAGTCAATACAGCTCTTTCGGTGCATTTAGTGTTTTCTGATACACAAATAGGCGTAGGTTAGTATCTACATACTATCTCTGTTCAAACAATCATATAGGTGTATCGGTCAGTACACATATTCTTTTAAACAAAGGGAACTATGACATAGAGAGCCACGAGGGTGTTCTCTGCGTCAGTGACTCGGATCCTCCTGTCCACATGTCACAGGTGTAGTGAGTGCTGGGGTGTAGTCGGTACTGGGGTGTAGTGAGTGCTGGGGTGTAGTGAGTACTGGGGTGTAGTGGGTGCTGGGGTGTAGTGGGTGCTGGGGTGTAGTGGGTGCTGGGGTGTAGTGGGTGCTGGGGTGTAGTGGGTGCTGGGGTGTAGTGGGTACTGGGGTGTAGTGGGTGCTGGGGTGTAGTGGGTGCTGGGGTGTAGTGAGTGCTGGGGTGTAGTGGGTGCTGGGTGTAGTGGGTGCTGGGGTGTAGTGGGTGCTAGGGTGTAGTTGGTGTGTGATCCCTCGAGACATGAAAACACATTCATACATGATACAGCTGCGTTGTGTGTGAAACACTTTCTTTAAACCATGACTAGAGAGAAACAAGGTATTAGCACAGAGCAAATCTCACCAGGGTTTGTGAACTCATCAACCAGTTTCAGTTGCATTATGACGTAATTTGAAACCAATTTATGCATATCGTCCCTTTTGGGGGGACGGGTACTTCAAAAAAGCATTTCTCTCCTGTTGAAGATAGAAAGTTGCAGTGTAGACGTGAATGAAGCTGAGTAAATTAGTAGTGGTTGAACCATTTACATTACTTGTAGAGTTTGTTCTTTAAGCATGGCCACTTCCAGTGGCAAGGCAGGTCCCCTGCCAATTCGGCGAAGTGTAAGGTAAGATGATTTTTGATTGGTCCCTATTTTAACTATGTAAGTTCATTAGAATGTGTTTAAAGCTTTCGTTGTTCAAATGGAAAAATAAAATGAAAATGGTTTGCATTTTTTCCATACTCAATTTTCCGCTAAAGTACCGTCAATATGCAGATAAGTGAACTTAAATAAGCACTTACAGAATCGTGTTTAGAAACCCTTTTTAAATGTGTGATATAGTATTTGGACGTCAGTGGAATTTCCTTCTTCATGGCGTGATGCTATAATTGTTCCAGTTCCTTAACCTGGACGTGACCCTACCGATCCTTCAAATTATCGACCAATTTCACTGACTAGCTGCGTTTGCAAAACCATTGAACGCATGATCAATAATTTATTAGTTTGGCACTTAGAAACCAATAATCTACTTACTGGCATATGACATACCCAAGGCCCTTCACTTCCTCCAGATGTGTGTATGAATGCACCTACCTAACACTGTACAATAACCCTGCACCCATGGTTTTCATATGTGAGGAACAGCAGAGGACGTAGGGATACATTCATCAACTATGATGTTTAGTTCATCAGAAAAAATTATGCGATCAAGAATGCCCATGACATGTCCAGTTTTCAATTTGTTAATGCACATAGTTTCATATAACAGCCAGTTCGGTTTTATTCCATGAAAGTTTTCAAATGAAAAGAGTCAATTAAGATTTAAGAGGTTGATCTCCCCCAAGTTCACTCATCTGCATATTATCCCATTTATGGGACGCACTTTTGCAGTGTTAAAAAAGTATGGAAAAATTCATTTTACTGGTAAAATGACACCTCATTCCTTTCATTGCTTGCAAAAGAAACCAGCTCACAAAATTTGATGAAAATCAATGCATAAATGGGTTAATACAACATTATCGGTGACTGAGGTTGTACACCACTGTAACAAGAACATCGAAAACGGACACATTTCACTCCCATGGGTAACCGGATTCACATGTCTTCAGTATACCATTCCAGGTTTTTAATCGCCAGGATATCAGAAATCCTTAATTAGAAAGCTGTAATATCTTCATCAAACAAGACACAACATTTAATAATGTCATACTGACCATGATAACATATTAGGAATGATTTCTGCATACGATGCATAGGATAGAAAGGAGAATGTTTCCAGTCCTTGCTTTTGTCATTCTATACACCATTTTACATTCATGTGGTTTAAACATATTTATTTCATGAAAGAAACATCAACTGGATTGGTCAGCAAACTCAAAAGAACTTATATGAAGATCGCTCCAGTATACATAGATAGATGAAACATTATCATGGCAAGGAAAAGAAACAACACAAATTATATCAAATGAAAAATAGATGCTATGACATGTAGTCAACAGATTGAGAAACATGATGGTAAGATAAATATATGACATTTATTTTACATTCGTATGTATAATTGTAATAAACTTTCCTTCGAAATTATTATCACCATAACATATTTTCATGAGACAATATCAAAACATCACTGAACCTTTTGAGTTAAACCGTATGTCATACATGCACATCCATACATTACAACTGAGTGCAGCGTCTCCAGTACCAAGATACTGACCACATGAACTGTGCCCTTTGTACCACCTCTAATCTGTGGTGTCCCCATATTTCGCATCCATAATGAAAGATGGGTTGTATTTTTTAATCAACTATACTAGGCACATAAAGAAACTGTGCATACAAAAATTTTAAATCTAAATTTATCAAACCTGTGTAGACACATAAGGATTTAAACTCAGAGATTAGTGACATGTATCCAACATGCATGCACGTGCCACGTTCCGTGACGTCAGTGGGTTCGTCCTTGAGACGTGCAATACGTTGTTGCACGTGCATTCCGGGAAAGAGAAGCAGAGCAAATGAATGCCACACAATACTGTCACTTTTGGAAAGCTCAACCCCTGCCCTTGCGATCGTTCAAAAACTTAAACGGCTATTGAAACGCATATCATGCCAAGGCTCACGTCTGCACAACGTCATGAGGCCATTGGGATGGTCCGTGGGGGAATGTCTCAACGACAAGTGGCTGCACATTTCCACTGCCATCGGAACACCATTTCTGCACTGGTGAGACGCTAACAGAACACAAATGACGTCATCGATCGGCCACGTTCTGGACGTCCACGTGTAACAACGCCAAGACAGGACAGATGGATAAGGGTGACCCATCTTCGCCACAGGTTTCAGACTGCAGTGATGACTGCCCGAACCATCCCAGGACTTCGCCGTATCAACCCCAACACAGTTCGACAACGTTTACGTCATCACAGGATCAGACCACGACGTCCCACCATACGGCCTATCCTGACACAACGTCATCGACAAGCTTGCCGAATGTGGTGCCGAAATCATGTCCGCAGACCTTTGTTTTGGTGGAGAAATGTTGTTTTTACAGATGAGTCCAGGTTTAACATTTCCCATAGTGATGGACGTCAACGTGCCTATAGACGCGTGGGGGAACGTTATGCACAGGCCTGTGTCTTGGAGAGGAATGGCTTTGGTGGTGGTTCCGTGATGATTTGGGGTGGAATAACAGCACGCCAAAGAACTCCTGTGGTGATTGTTCAGGGCAACTTAACTGGTGTGGGCTACAGGGATCAGATTCTTCGACCTGTGGCAATTCCTTTTCTGCAACGTCATAGCCCTGAGTTAACATTCCAACAGGACATTGCCCGCCCTCATACGGCAAGGGTTGCTTTGGATTTCTTGCAACACCACAACGTTGACTTACTGCCTTGGCCTGCAATTTCACAGGATCTCTCCCCGATAGAGCATGTTTGGGACGAGATGAGTGGACGTCTACTCCGTCTTTCTCATCAGCCAGATAACGTCCTTGACCTTGCAACAGAACTTGAGAGAATCTGGCGTGACATCCCACAAGCCTTCCTTGCACGTTTGATAGGCTCTATGTGTCGTCGATGCACTGCTGTTCTCAATGCTGATGGTGGACATACCCGTTATTGAGCTTGTGACATGGTCGTTTGACCCCTGTTCCGCTTGTTGACTCGTGACGTCATTGTGATTGACTTTTCAATTGAAATTCTCCCGACTTGTTATGGTCTCATGATCCCTCCATTAAAGTTTATATGTACCTTTGACATTGTTATCGTACTTATCAACTGGGATAATATTTTGACAATGCACAGTTTCTTGATGTTGCTAGTATATATTGAAAAATGGTCTAAGTGGGACTTTTTTGTCCAAGCCAATTGCAAAGCCATCAGTAATGCCGATTTCCCATTTAACGCTAAATGTGAGTGCTCTTGTTAAATTTAAAGATGGATTCATCAATATATTCTGAAACAGCTTACGCGATTTCATTAAAATAATACCATGTTTCATATTGTTTAAGAATTTCACATTTGAAAATTGTAAATGGTTCCAATTAGACGCAACTGAATATCTAAACAAACACAGTAATATTTAAAACGTATAAAACCCATATGAAATCGTGGTTATCATATTCGTCTAGAACATTCAGTGTTAATTACCAATCACAGGGAACCCCACAGACGGGCACCAGGTATGTGTTCATGTCTACGCCATGGCAAACGTTGTGCCCGTTCGTAATCAGGAGTCACTCGGCTCATGGTATGAAGCGTACATAAAAGATTCACCACATCACCGTCCTTCAGAGTCTGTGTATACCCAGTTGAAGGCTACCCCCTTCTTTGTGGCTTCAGTTCTGTCTCGACATATCCCCTTACCTTTACCAAACAGGTTGCCAAGGTAGTTCCTTTGTGGAAATTCAATTCATATATCTCGCTACATATCCCACTTACCTTTACCAAACAGGTGTGCCACAAGGTATGATCACAGGGATCAGATCATATATCATAAACATCGAGGCAATACGTTACACATTCACGTCTGGCATACCTGCCCTCGGTCAGTTCAGTATGGGCTACTAATTTCATACTTCATTCGCTATCGTTCATCACAGTGTACTCAACAGTGGACTTAACTATATGACTAAGTTCAAACGGTGTACAAACACGGTGTGACAAAGAGTACATCACAGTGGACTAAACTATTGACAAAGTTCATCACGGTGTACTACTAAACATCACGGTGTACTAAACAGCTATTGACAAAGTTCATCACGGTGTACTAAACAGCTATTGACAAAGTTCATCACGGTGTACTAAACAGCTATTGACAAAGTTCATCACGGTGTACTAAACAGCTATTGACAAAGTTCATCACGGTGTACTAAACAGCTATTGACAAAGTACATCACGGCACCCCACATGTTGAAATGGTCTCTGAAAGTCCTCAGATTGTATAATCTACCTCTCATAGAAAGAACCCGACGAACGAGACGAATCACTTCAGGCATCCGATCAAATTTGGTCTTAGACCTAGATCTCAAAGATCGAGCATCGTGATCCCCGATTTAAGACACAATTTAGTCTTTGGTCTTAAGTCTAAATTTTAAGAGTTATGCCAAAATATGGACTTAAGGCAGTTTATGATCCCGGGACAGGTTGCCCAGTCCAATTGCAGACAGATGACGCCACGACTCCCTACCCGCTGTAGACTGAAACATGTCTTTGGAGTGAACATAAGAAATGAACTATCTTCACAGCTTAAAGATAACATGCCATTAGTCGTAGCACGTTTTGTCTGGTCACAAAAATACGCAATGGACGTTTACAATCCCTCAAACTAATGATATTATTTATGAAACTTAAGTCGGATTCAGAAAAGGATATACCACTATCGACAACACCTTTACCCTTCACGGAATGATAGGAAAGTAATTTATCAAAGTCGGAGGACGTTTTCACTGAATTTTTGTTGGTTTATTATGCCAAGAGTAGTTGACTGTGTCCATCATAATCACCTGTGGTGTCTGCCTCGATGAACTATGGTATTCGTGGACGAGTCTTGAACCTTCTGGAGAGATATGTACTCAAAACTTAGCTGCTGTGTGTTAGAACTGGAGCTTGACTGAGTGATTCTTTCACATGCGATACGGAAACGCGCCAGGGCTGTATGCTGATTCCCTAACTGTTTTCACTGGAATTAATTAGTTACAGAGATGGAAGATTCAAAGTGCAGAGCCAACAAGCAGAAAAAGCATGTTTTTCACTCTATAACTTTAACTCAGTATGTGGCGGACTTCCTATTATACAGCATCTCCACTCTTCGACAGCATCGTGCTTACGAAACTTATGGCTCGGAAATCTGGGAGTATCAGACTTACAGAACTATTGAAACATTCAAACAAAATACTTCAAAAGGATTTTAAAATTATCAAATTCATCTTGTAACGCCGCTGTTCTTGAATATTGTGGACGACATTCTATATATATAACGTAAATAATGTAATGTATCCCATATTGGAGCAAATTAATTATCATGAACAACAGAAGGTTACCAAAACAGCCTTACCTAATGCTATATCAACTTGATCTTTCTAAACGTATTTCATGGGTATCATTCTTAAAGGACATTTTACATATATTAGGATTTGGAATCGTATGGATAGCTCAAGATTTTGGAAGCCGTGAAAACTCTGTATCAGAAGTCAAACAACGCTTCAAGGATATCGGCCTGCAACAGTGGCGCACTACATTGCTGAAACTTCAAGATTAAGTTTATACGTAACCTTCAAGTCATTATTAAATGTGGAATCTCCTATCTCATCACTGTATAAGGGGCAGGTTTATCGCCAAGCTTTAAGTCGTTTTAGATGTGGTAATCATAATTCAATGGTAGAAGTTGGACGTAGAACTGGTATTGATGTTGAATGTAGATTATGTACTCACTGTTCATGTTATGGATCAGGGATTTGATTATATTGAAAATGAATTTCACTTTTTATTGGTATGTACAGCATTTACTGATTTACGGAAAGGTATTTTAAATAAATGAAACTATAACAGGAATCTTTTACTAACTTAATGAACTCAAATTGTCAATCAACTATTTTAAATCTTGGTATATATAGCTTTTAAACTTGATGGTACACTGCATCAATAATTGTAACAGTAGTGAAACGTTGTACTTCTTCATATGTTGTATACCATATCAGTACATATCTAGTCAATTGTGGGACAAGTGTTTATATGAGGCTATGTAAATTAGATGGTTGTGTATTGTACAATTGTATTGTCCTATAGGTATGTGACCTCTTTGATAGAAATATTTATTGAAATGTAAACATGCTTGGATTATTAACATGTTCAGAGTGTCTATCTATTATCCGGTGCCCTAATAACATTTTATACCTGCACGAATTACGTATAATCCGGAGATAGTGCAGTGGCAGGAAAGTTATAAGGAAAACGTAAGTGCATATTATCCGTAACTGATAAATGAAAAGAAGATTATATTGTTTTCAAGAAAGAATAAAATATTCATATGTTTTTTCAGTAATGACACATCAAGAGGCTGTTGATTCGGTGATGATGGTATGTATACGATATGTCATTTAGAGCATGCACGCACGCACACACACACGCACGCGCGCGCGCGCGCACACACACACACACACACACACATTCTCAAAAAGCTGTATCCGCCCCTGGATGTTCATGTTAAACGTCGCCATGGTATCTCCGGCTACCAGCACAAGTAGCCACGCACACGCACACGCACACGCACACGCACACACAAAAACAACACACACGCGCACGCACGCGCGCACGTACACACACACACACAACAACAACACACGCACGCACGCACGCACGCGCGCGCGCGCGCGCACACACACACACACACATACAAACATACACTGACTCTTGCACTCGACGTTAAATCCCATTTACCCCAGGTTTCCTGGTATGCAGGCATAAATACGTGCAGGTGATTTGTAACTCGCGACAACTCTTCTCCCAGCACAACGCAGGCGCGCATTGCAATAGTAGGGTTTGACGTCCCCAGCTGTCGCGAGCTTTCACTCGCGTTGCCAGTTCAACTCAATCATTTTACCCCACATACAAGATTGAAAGGTTTACTATTAATAAGTTCCTTCCGAGGTAACACTGGCGTTTTCACAAACTGGCTTGTCGAGTTCCAACCACGTGACTACCCGTAAACTCAGCATGCGATGCATCCTCCGCTGTTGTGAATGGTTTCAGTGTTGTTAGCTCCAGGCAGACGATAGGTATAACCAGACGATAGTTCGCAGCAGACGACAGTTAAGACCTCCTCATCGCTTTAACCTTTTCAGCTTTGGAGTGAGCTTTGGAGTTATCATTTCTGACTCTTGGATATCTTAAAGAATGGCGAGTGTATTTGGAGCTGCGGCTATACCCTTTGTCGCATGCATAGCCCTCCTTTTGGCGGAATCATTGCAGATCCTGTCTTTCGCAGCTCCGTACTGGGCGTCGGATCGCTTCGGTTCGTTTGGATTATGGAGACACGTGAAGTGTGTTGGAGGCTCGAACATTGACTGCTTCCAGTACGAATATCCGTGGCACGTGGATGGTGAGTTATTGTGCGCATACAGCTTATAACAGACGACAAACGACATAGTGTCGATGTCTGGTATATATAGTTTATATGTAACAGTATTCTCAAACAAACATTCCTCTTACCAAAAATAATATTTTCGCTGCTTTTCCCTAGTATTTGAACATATGACCTATATTTATGTTTTTCTTTGTATACAATTTAGAATCCTGTAGAAATAGAGCTTTGCTGTCACTGTTAGTGTGTTAACTGTTTCCAACTTCAGTTTGGACGACTAATGAACATAACAAGTCCTGTTTGAACTTTTCCTTGTCAGTACTGAGAACAGACAGCATCGAGAGATGCTCCCTCTCAGAGCATAATCATTCATTTGTACAAGATGTCTAATACGCCCCAAATCGTATAGCGTTTTCCCGACGCCAGCACATCTTCAAGCATCGTCACGGGTCAATGATCTGTCGTGTGCTGTAAAAGAGTCGTTATTGTTGTTCTGTGAAAGTAATAGAGGGTATGTCTGCTTCATCCACAAACGACCTGCTTGCTTCGTCAGTATGGTTATGATGATGTATGTCTTGATGTCTACACTCCTCCTTTCGTCAAACATCTTAACAGAATAACTGCCTCCTTGTCTTCTGTCCACCCCGAAAGTGGCAGTCGGACAAGGCCACGTCTATGGCTGGATGGTTCCTTTACATTTAAAATACAGAGATATAACTCCATTCTCAGAAATATCTGCCAAAAGCAGGGTCAGCTGTACAATTCCCACTGACAAAAAACCCGGGTCACATGTAACCTCGGAACATGTAACACTGGTCAAACACTACCACCTGGCCACATATAACACTAGTCAAACACTACCACCTGGCCACATGTAACACTAGTCATACACTGTCACCTGGCCACATGTAACACTAGTCATACACTGTCACCTGGCCACATGTAACACTAGTCATACACTGTCATCTGACCACATGTAACACTAGTCATACACTGTCACCTGGCCACATGTAACACTGGTCATACACTACCACCTGGTCACATGTAACACTAGTCATACACTACCACCTGGTCACATGTAATACTAGTCATACACTACCACCTGGCCACATATAACACTAGTCATACACTGTCATCTGACCACATGTAACACTAGTCATACACTACCACCTGGCCACATGTAACACTAGTCATACACTGTCACCTGGCCACATGTAACACTAGTCATACACTGTCACCTGGGCTCCACATGTAACACTAGTCATGTCACACTAGTCATACACTGACCACATGTAACACTAGTCAGTCATACACTACCGTCACCTGGCCACATGTAGTCATACACTGTCACACACTAGTCATACACTGTCACCTGGCCACATGTAACACTAGTCATACACTGTCACCTGGCCACATGTAACACTAGTCATACACTGTCATCTGACCACATGTAACACTAGTCATACACTACCACCTGGCCACATGTAACACTGGTCATACACTGTCATCTGGCCACATGTAACATACAGTTGTATTCTTTCAAGGATTTTTAATTTACCTATGGTACTAACATCAAGTACAAGTTCAACTTGTCTTGCCAGAAGGCGGTCTCTGTGTACACGATATGTCATTAACTGGTCATGTCGACATGCGGATTCATTAAAGCGGCCAGTGTCCACTTCTCCGGTAATTGGGATCCATTAACGATGACATATGACCTGGCGTGGACTGGCTTGTGTCTCCATGTACACATAAATAACCGACGCCTGACATGCATTATACATAATTATCACTCAGTTTCAAATATGAAAGTATCTAATTGAATCAGGATGTCTGATGTTTGTCTATTCCTGTGTGCTGTAAATACGTCCATATCGTGACCGCCGGAGAGTGGTCAGTGCCACATGTACATGTATTGTTTACAGCTGATTGTTATGGGTGTATACGGACAACAATAACGTCAAAACGGGTATTCTTTATCGAATCCGTGAACGCTTTTAGACTTTAGGCAGCTGTACCAGCAGAATATCAACTCAGCAGCAACATATAATGGTGGATGACAAGCACTGGTGGACGCAATGCCTCATATATTTCAAAGTGATCTGGAGATCCTATTGTTCAAACGAGCCTATGACCTGCGCCTTTGAGCAAATTTTGGATTAAGGCGCAATACAAATATGAACTTTATTATTATTATTATATACTTCCCCTCAAAAGTTAAGACTCACTAGTGAAAATATAGCCACTTACTTCAGGCAACTGTTCTAAACTAAATTTTGAAAAATATTCCATACTGTTTAAAGGTACTGTTTACACATGAACTGATGTATTGTAAAACAAATTCGTACAGTTGAAAAGATTATTGTCATGAGTTCAAGAAATGATAAAACTGAGTGAAAATTGGCGAATCCTTAACAAAACCTTACACCAAAATGCAGCTGTTCCCATGCATATGTGCACATGCTTTTCAGCAATCTGATGCATGGTCCTCTTGCAATTCATCTGCATAAAGTTTGCAGTTGGTCCCCCAAAGTTAGTGGAGAAATCAATCATATGGTGAGTGTTTTCAGTGAGTCAAAACTTTTGATGGGAAGTATATATGTTACCCCATCAAGCTGCTGCTGTCAGTACCGACCTGTAGGAACATGTGGATAAATCAAGGTATGACGCTTGTCACAACTAGGACCTCGTCTGCGTAATACTCATCAGGACTATAGGTGGTTTGCTGCTGTATCTATAGTCCTGAACACCCGCTGTACAACAAGCCATGTGTCGTGTAACACCCAGGTGTCGGCGGTTTGCTGCTGTATCTATAGTCCAGAACACCCGCTGTACAACAAGCCATGTGTCGTGTAACACCCAGGTGTCGGCGGTTTGCTGCTGTATCTATAGTCCAGAACACCCGCTGTACAACAAGCCATGTGTCGTGTAACACCCAGGTGTCGGCGGTTTGCTGCTGTATCTATAGTCCAGAACACCCGCTGTACAACAAGCCATGTGTCGTGTAACACCCAGGTGTCGGCGGTTTGCTGCTGTATCTATAGTCCAGAACACCCGCTGTACAACAAGCCATGTGTCGTGTAACACCCAGGTGTCGGCGGTTTGCTGCTGTATCTATAGTCCAGAACACCCGCTGTACAACAAGCCATGTGTCGTGTAACACCCAGGTGTCGGCGGTTTGCTGCTGTATCTATAGTCCAGAACACCCGCTGTACAACAAGCCATGTGTCGTGTAACACCCAGGTGTCGGCGGTTTGCTGCTGTATCTATAGTCCAGAACACCCGCTGTACAACAAGCCATGTGTCGTGTAACACCCAGGTGTCGGCGGTTTGCTGCTGTATCTATAGTCCAGAACACCCGCTGTACAACAAGCCATGTGTCGTGTAACACCCAGGTGTCGGCGGTTTGCTGCTATATCTATAGTCCAGAACACCCGCTGTACAACAAGCCATGTGTCGTGTAACACCCAGGTGTCGGCGGTTTGCTGCTGTATCTATAGTCCAGAACACCCGCTGTACAACAAGCCATGTGTCGTGTTAACACCCAGGTGTCGGCGGTTTGCTGCTGTATCTATAGTCCAGAACACCCGCTGTACAACAAGCCATGTGTCGTGTTAACACCCAGGTGTCGGCGGTTTGCTGCTGTATCTATAGTCCAGAACACCTGCTGTACAACAAGCCATGTGTCGTGTAACACCCAGGTGTCGGCGGTTTGCTGCTATATCTATAGTCCAGAACACCCGCTGTACAACAAGCCATGTGTCGTGTAACACCCAGGTGTCGGCGGTTTGCTGCTATATCTATAGTCCAGAACACCCGCTGTACAACAAGCCATGTGTCGTGTAACACCCAGGTGTCGGCGGTTTGCTGCTGTATCTATAGTCCAGAACACCCGCTGTACAACAAGCCATGTGTCGTGTAACACCCAGGTGTCGGCGGTTTGCTGCTATATCTATAGTCCAGAACACCCGCTGTACAACAAGCCATGTGTCGTGTAACACCCAGGTGTCGGCGGTTTGCTGCTATATCTATAGTCCAGAACACCCGCTGTACAACAAGCCATGTGTCGTGTAACACCCAGGTGTCGGCGGTTTGCTGCTGTATCTATAGTCCAGAACACCCGCTGTACAACAAGCCATGTGTCGTGTTAACACCCAGGTGTCGGCGGTTTGCTGCTGTATCTATAGTCCAGAACACCCGCTGTACAACAAGCCATGTGGCGGTTTGCTGTAACACCCAGGTGTCGGCGGTTTGCTGCTATATCTATAGTCCAGAACACCCGCTGTACAACAAGCCATGTGTCGTGTAACACCCAGGTGTCGGCGGTTTGCTGCTGTATCTATAGTCCAGAACACCCGCTGTACAACAAGCCATGTGTCGTGTAACACCCAGGTGTCGGCGGTTTGCTGCTATATCTATAGTCCAGAACACCCGCTGTACAACAAGCCATGTGTCGTGTAACACCCAGGTGTCGGCGGTTTGCTGCTACTACCCAGGTGTCGGCGGTTTGCTGCTATATCTATAGTCCAGAACACCTGCTGTACAACAAGCCATGTGTCGTGTTAACACCCAGGTGTCGGCGGTTTGCTGCTATATCTATAGTCCAGAACACCCGCTGTACAACAAGCCATGTGTCGTGTTAACACCCAGGTGTCGGCGGTTTGCTGCTATATCTATAGTCCAGAACACCTGCTGTACAACAAGCCATGTGTCGTGTTAACACCCAGGTGTCGGCGGTTTGCTGCTGTATCTATAGTCCAGAACACCCGCTGTACAACAAGCCATGTGTTGTGTAACACCCAGGTGGCGGAAGCACTCTACCTGCTGTGATTCATCATCAAGTACTGCTATATCAAGAACAGCCTATTGTGAGGGCGACATTCCAACCTGCACATCTGGGCGAGGTCCACATTCTTCCATATTCAAAGCTGCACCCACCGTACTGTACCCTCATCTTGAGAACACTACCACCCTTCCCTACACCACCCCATCCCACTCCCAAACCCCACCCCGCAACCCCATCACCTACCTTCCACCCTCAACTAATACTGTGATAATACGTTACCACGTTACCTGTGGAAGAGCCCACTAGAATGGAGGTATGGCTCTATATTGTCTGTAACTATGGTATATAAAGTAGTTGCCAGCAGTGACTGACATAATACATACCTATATAAACGTTAGGTTATTCAGTTCGCCAGAATCGGGTGAAACTGTCTACCTTGAACAAAGCTAAATGAAACTTTCTCAACAGCGTGTATGTGAACATAGAGTGCCCCGACTTCTAAACGAGCACCTTGCTTCACTCCCACTAGCTCACAACTGTGCGACTGTTCAGGGTTTTTGAAAGTAATTATAACGGTATTTACACGGCTACAGAAATCGTGGCTTGGAGATGTTTTTCTGTTCACCAAGAGTGTAAAATATGCCAAGTCTTGTCAGCATTAAAACGGGAAAGTGACATAACAAAATACTTCAAAACCTGCGACAGCCTCTCTCGATCGTTTCCCATCTGTGCAAGAGTCGGTGTATATTCACATAACTGGAGTCACATCTTCAAGCGGAATGTCACAGATATCAAGCATATGTAAAGACAAAACACGCCTTCTGGAATGGAATATCGGGAAGGTCTACACATACACATATCGGAAGATAACTACAGTTATTTATTCATCCGGTTTGTTAATCAACTGGATTCAGCTGATATCTCCGAAGTCCCGATCATAACGGTTTCCCAAGTAGAGAGAGCGTGGCCGACCGTCAATGGCGGTATGGAAGGACTTCATGGCTCACTCCCTGGGTCGGTGGCTGGTCCACTTAGTGGTCAGTGGACCATGAAATACCCAACAAAGTATTACAAATTCTGCTAGTCTTTTGAATACCATTGACATTCAGAAAACGTGTACGGGCTAGTCCCAACATACCTGCTTGGAGCCAGTATTGTTTAACGTCGCTTTTAGCAACAATCCAGATATTCTACACTGGGATACGATGACATAATCAACAAAGTCAGCGAGCATGACCATCCAGTCTTTTTGAAATATGTTATAACAAGAACTGGCCTTCTTATATGTACGATGAGATACATATCTTTTCATGTAAATTTACTGATAAGTAATATGTAATTGCTATTTAATGACGTATGATATAATGCTGATGGTGTGAGGAGTACCCGGCGGAGTCGCGGGGTAATGACATTTCAAACGAATACAAATGAAGGACGTCAGAATGTCCCCTAGTGTATGATCACTATGCATGAATGTCTGTGTCCATGAAAGCCCCCAATGAATTCGCCACCTCCTCCCAACCTACAGCTATGGACATCGCCATTGATATGAGCTGAGTGTAGACGGGGACGAGGAATGTCGACAGACGGGCTGTCACCCCAGTGTTAGTGGGTATTGTACCGTAGTGCTTGGCGGGGGGAGGGGTAGGGGTAGGGGGTGCTGTTGTGATAAGATATAGATAGCATATGTATATGCAATGTAATGCCAATGTACGGCCCTCCTTCATCTATCTGAACATGTGGCAATTTTGTTCAAACACGATAAATCAATTACATAACAACTTTGTGATGATGATGATAACGATGATGATGATGACGATGATGATGATGATGATGATGATGACGGTGGTGATGAATCTAAGAATGAGAAACTGACTCTGATGGGTTTTAATTCATAACAAGACATCATCATAATACACCATGTATATCTTTCTACACACACTGCTTGTCATGACATTTTTAAACATGTACTTAATCTAAAGGTTCTGCTGGCTCCTGACATTCCAGATTGCACCCCGATCAATACTGCGATCCCTCAACAGGGTGTACGAATAAACGTAAAGGTCAACATATAACCACACCCACGTCTGTTTACCGCTGTCACCCTTGTTCTTCATTCTACCCCCGTGCCCCCCGCCCACCAGTGTCTGTACAGTGCTGTGTTTGTGTAGAAGAGATCCAGTTGTTACGCTGGATAGAGCTCCTTAACAACGACAACCCTGTTTGAGAAGCGATGTTTGTTCTTGGGACGGTTGAAGTGACTGTCTATAACGAGACAATTACCTCGGGCAAGACTATGGTGTAAGCCTACTCCTGAGACACAGGTCCTGGTGATCTCGCAGTTGGCAGAAGCATCAAGATGTAGAACCATATGTCTTTTAATCCAATGTCATTGGGCATTGATTTATAATGATTAGGCAAGGGAATTGTTTTACATAAGAACATTAATACCTATATCAATAGTTAAAGCTTCCCGAAAACGTACACCCTTTGTAAATAATCTAGAGCTACGTCGTTTTGTTTACAATTCTGTCTTATGAACAAAAGCTGCACCTACGTGCTGATCATTAAATCACTTCCCCTCGATTCTCAGCATCCTGTCAGGATAGGAATAGCCCATTGCAAAAATATCACAATTAAAACAGCCAAATGTAATTTATCGATATACATGTAATCAAATCAGATCGGAGATACTATCCATGGATTGTGAAAACAAGTATTGGACTGTAGGTCCGAAACCTTACATTATACGATCTAAAAATAATACTGGTAAACTAAGGGAACGTTTACAGCACCATGTACAGATACACCCAATATAACGGACACCCTGGTATAACACAGCGAGAAGGGTGTGACGGTACCAGCTCCAGACATCCACATGTTTCAGTGTGTTCCTAGTAATCAGCCAGTGGCGTGAATTGTGTAACATAGGATTAACGCTACTTTGAGCAACGTGTCGGCTTAATGTTATGGAAAATCACAAAACGACACAGATTGTAGACTCACTTCTGACTGACACACCAGGGAGAATTATCGGCTGGACTCTGGGATTCGAACCCACGACAATAAGAACCGTGCACACCGAGTTGCGTGGCTTGTATATCAACTGGCCACCCTTTCTACCTTTACCCACCAGGAACATCGGTAAATATTGTTTTGTTCAGTATATCGATACTGATGTAAGCCGATAAACGACTTGTTGAAGCCTTTACACGAGAGTATGGTGACAACCGTTAATGTCAAGTGGAAAGCAAATGTAACCTCGGTTGTTAGAGAGCATGTCATATTGTCAGCATCAAACACAGACACAAGGCTGTAAAATAACCGTGAAACTGAGATTTGGTGTTTTTAAACGTTATGTTGGCTTGAGTTGGGCGTGACATCACAGCTCGTGTCAGTGGGTATATATCTGCTACAGGGAGGTGAGTCATACCTGCCTCTGAGAACTAGCACTACTGTACATCACCGTCAGTGTGTGGGCTCTGTGAACTGATTCTATCTGTGTGTGAAACTCGTGTAATAAGAGAACTCCAAAATATGACTTCATTGTTCGTAGGAGCAACTTCAGGAGATGTTTTAATTGTTAAAGGACAACAGAGCCTGTGTTAAAGTGTTGCCAAGTCAGCTAATACTATTAACGTGTTCATATTTGTCGTAACCATTGAGTAATCACCTGTTAACCGATGCAAGTATCTAAAGTAACGGTTATCATGATTGGGGATAAAAGTACCAACTAATATACTGCAAACGTAAGACGCCTTATATTCTCTCCCAACACCTTCCCCGTAAGGTTGTATACACAGTGACTCCCGGAATGAGTTGCTCCTGTTCCAGTCCAACATATGATTGCACCAGCACTGTTACGGTGTCTAATTGCACCAACACTGTTAAGGTGTCTAATTGCACCAGCTCTGTTAAGGTGTCTAATTGCACCAGCTCTGTTACGGTGTCTAATTGCACCATCACTGTTAAGGTGTCTAATTGCACCAGCTGTGTGTTAAGCACCATCACTGTGTCTAATTGCACCAGCACTGTTACGGTGTCTAATTGCACCAGCACTGTTAAGGTGTCTAATTGCACCAGCACTAAAGGTGTCTAATTGCACCAGCACTATTACGATGTCTAATTGCACCAGCACTGTTAAGGTGTCTAATTGCACCAGCACTGTTACGGTGTCTAATTGCACCAGCACTGTTAAGGTGTCTAATTGCACCAGCACTGTTACGGTGTCTAATTGCACCAGCACTGTTAAGGTGTCTAATTGCACCAGCACTGTTACGGTGTCTAATTGCACCAGCACTATTACGGTGTTAATTGGTGTGTCTAATTGCACCAGCACTGTTACGGTGTCTAATTGCACCATCACTGTTAAGGTGTCTAATTGCACCAGCACTGTTACGGTGTCTAATTGCACCATCACTGTTAAGGTGTCTAATTGCACCAGCACTGTTAAGGTGTCTAATTGCACCATCACTGTTAAGGTGTCTAATTGCACCAGCACTATTACGGTGTCTAATTGCACCATCACTGTTAAGGTGTCTGTTTACGGTGTCTAATTGCACCAGCACTATTACGGTGTCTAATGCACCAGCACTATTACGGTGTCTAATTGCACCAGCACTCACCAGCACTATTACGGTGTCTAATTGCACCAGCACTATTACGGTGTCTAATTGCACCAACACTGTTAAGGTGTCTAATTGCACCAGCACTATTACGGTGTCTAATTGCACCAGCACTGTTACGGTGTCTAATTGCACCAGCACTGTTACGGTGTCTAATTGCACCATCACTGTTACTGTCTAATTGCACCAGCACTATTACGGTGTTAATTGCACCAGCACTGTTACAGTGTCTAATTGCTCACTGTTACGGTGTCTAATTGCACCAGCACTATTACGGTGTCTAATTGCACCATCACTGTTAAGGTGTCTAATTGCACCAGCACTATTACGGTGTCTAATTGCACCATCACTGTTACGGTGTCTAATTGCACCATCACTGTTACGGTGTCTAATTGCACCAGCACTGTTACGGTGTCTAATTGCACCAGCACTGTTACGGTGTCTAATTGCACCAGCACTGTTACGGTGTCTAATTGCACCAGCACTATTACGGTGTCTAATTGCACCAGCTGTATAACTGTGTACCAGCACGGATAAGACCATTTATATGAAACACCGCTATCACCGATGTAAAGGTTACAGTTTCAATTAAGCCAGAACGAGAAGTAAACATTTGTTGACTACCATGCTATCCCACCGACACACCATGGTCACACAGTGCACCCAGTGACAACATCGTCACGTACACACGTTGTGCATACAGCGGGGACCACTCCCTTAACGCCTGGTACTGCACATGTACATGAATGGTTTTTATATAACAAAATGCATATAACTATATACGTGAAATGACATGAGTTATTTCTGTTAGAAATGTCAGTCACATGCTGCTATGTGTATCATATATGAAAATTTCACCCAATGTAGACATAATTGATAACTCCAATAACCCGTGCATGTTGTAAAAGACCACAAAGGGTATCGGATGGTCAGACTCGCTGACTTGGCTGATACATGTCATGGTATCCCAGCTGCGAAGATCGATACTTATTATGCCATTTCGCTGTGATACTGCTGCAAAATAATCTTCAATTTCTTGTCCGAGGTAGTATTATTGTTTTACTTGCTAGTAATGTTTTATCTTATGAGTAAATGTGGTAGACTGAACTACAATAGGATTGATTCAGTCTGAGTGAATGTCCTCAGACAAGGCTGTGTCAGCTGCTGGGTGTTGTGGTTGATGCTACTTGACCTGCAGGTGTGAGTGGAGTTTCTCGCCCTCTGTATATGCTATATAGCTTATAGCTGACTGTTGGAGACCCCTGGGTGGTGTCGACTCCGCTGAGGAACATATTGATACCACCAGTTGTTAGATCATGATACTACCATAATTTGTAAGATAATGATACTACCGCCAGTTGTTAGATCATGAAACTACCACCACTTGTTAGATCATGATACTACTGCCAGTTGTTAGATCATCATACTACCACCAGTTGTTAGATCATCATACTACCACCACTTGTTAGATCATGAAACTACCACCACTTGTTAGATCATGATACTACTGCCAGTTGTTAGATCATCATACTACCACCAGTTGTTAGATCATGAAACTACCACCACTTGTTAGATCATGATACTACTGCCAGTTGTTAGATCATGATACTACCACCAGTTGTTAGATCATGATACTACCATCAGTTGTTAGATAATGATACTACCACCAGTTGTTAGATCATGAAACTACCACCACTTGTTAGATCATGATACTACTGCCAGTTGTTAGATCATCATACTACCACCAGTTGTTAGATCATGAAACTACCACCACTTGTTAGATCATGATACTACTGCCAGTTGTTAGATCATGAAACTACCACCACTTGTTAGATCATCATACTACCACCAGTTGTTAGATCATGAAACTACCACCAGTTGTTAGATCGTGATGCTACTGCCAGATACTATTCTCGACATGACTATATCCCATGGTGCTGATATCAACGGAAGCTGTCACTTTGAAGACCTATCTAACTGCATAAACACTCTAGATCATGTCGAGTCGACTCGCAGGTCATTGTAATGTTGATTGTGTACTGAGACACTGCCTCCTCATTGTAATGTTGATTGTGTACTGAGACACTGCCTCCTCATTGTAATGTTGATTGTGTACTGAGACACTGCCTCCTCATTGTAATGTTGATTGTGTACTGAGACACTGCCTCCTCATTGTAATGTTGATTGTGTACTGACCTGCCTCCTCATTGTAATGTTGATTGTGTACTGAGACACTGCCTCCTCATTGTAATGTTGATTGTGTACTGAGACACTGCCTCCTCATTGTAATGTTGATTGTGTACTGAGACACTGCCTCCTCATTGTAATGTTGATTGTGTACTGAGACACTGCCTCCTCATTGTAATGTTGATTGTGTACACACTGCCTCCTCATTGTAATGTTGATTGTGTATCAGACAGTCATTGTAATGATGATTGTGTACTTTGTAATGTTGATTGTGTACTGAGACACTGCCTCCTCATTGTAATGTTGATTGTGTACAGACACTGCCTCCTCATTGTAATGTTGATTGTGTACTGAGACACTGCCTCCTCATTGTAATGTTGACCACGAGACACTGCCTCCTCATTGTAATGTTGATTGTGTACTGAGACACTGCCTCCTCATTGTAATGTTGATTGTGTACTGAGACACTGCCTCCTCATTGTAATGTTGATTGTGTACTGAGACACTGCCTCCTCATTGTAATGTTGATTGTGTACTGAGACACTGCCTCCTCATTGTAATGATGATTGTGTACTGAGACACTGCCTCCTCATTGTAATGTTGATTGTGTACTGAGACACTGCCTCCTCATTGTAATGTTGATTGTGTACTGAGACACTGCCTCCTCATTGTAAAGGGAACACAGCATTGTACACATCATACCAGCAGCCAGGTGGCTTCACAAATATGTACCTACATACTTCACTACTCTTCACATCTCATTAACACCTGCTGGGTGAGATCCGTATCACAGTTTGCTGAGTGACAGCTTGCCCCGGGCAGGTACAACACAGTGGCAAGTGTTGCGCTTTACACCACGATCCACAGATCCATGGCGTATACCGTGTGTAAGTTCTTTGATCATAAAACACGCACGTGCGCAGCATGCTACACGCACACACTCACATGTACACCACTTTAACACGCACGCACACAGCTACCGAGCTTAAAAAGTAGCACTAAATCTGATGATTTAACAGACAGAGACTGGTTACCTTTCATTGCGTACGTTTAAACTTGCGTTATCAACACACAGTACATAGTGAGACACACCTTCCTGCACATCGCCGACAGACGTTAACATACATAGAGCAGGGAAATCCAGTCTGAATCTTTGATAGATGCCATCTTGTTAAGCTGGCTCATGATATCTATGGAGTGTTCACAGATAGACAAAATAAAAAAACAATTGTATTACTTGTATAGAGGTTTTGTCATCCATCAAAGTTTTTAACTTGGGTGGTTTTCGTGTAAACACAATCGGTTTCCCAAGCTACAGCGTAAGGTGTATAATGACACAACGTTTATCACACTGTTGATGCGTGCTGTAACAAAGGTTTTATCGACTATCACTGGTGCCAACTTCACAGTTTGATTGATCAGGAGTAAATTTCCCCACCGCGCCTGTCACTTTCACCTTCCAGTGTTAAATGTTTACTTGTTCTAGCATTGTTGATGTCGCTAACAGTCCAAAAACCATTCCAGGAAACAAAGACTCCAGTTGGTGATCAATATGCTTCTATCTCTCCATATGCATCTGGCACGTGATAATGCTTCGCTCGTTTCTTCTGAAAATGATTTCTGGCATTCTGGTGCATGCATTAGATCAATACGCGTGTATATCGCAGTGCATGTATCAGATCAGTACGTGTGTATATTGTAGTGCATGCATCAGATCAGTACACGTGTATATTGTAGTGCATGCATCAGATCAGTACGTGTGTATATTGTAGTGCATGCATCAGATCAGTACGCGTGTATATCGCAGTGCATGTATCAGATCAGTACGTGTGTATATTGTAGTGCATGCGTCAGATCGGTACGCGTGTATATCGCAGTGCATGTATCAGATCAGTACGTGTGTATATTGTAGTGCATGCGTCAGATCGGTACGCGTGTATATCGCACAGTGCATGTATCAGATCAGTACGTGTGTATATTGTAGTGCATGCATCAGATCAGTACGCGTGTATATTGCAGTGCGTGCATCAGATGAATATTTGTGCTCATTGCAGATCAATACGTATGCAGTGTCATATTCAACGCAGTGACTCCTTCCCATGAAATAACCACGGTGAGGTGACAACACCACACAGTGCCCCCTTCCCCTGAAATACCACGGTCAGGTCACAACACCACACAGCGCCCCCTTCCCCTGAAATACCACGGTCAGGTCACAACACCACACAGCGCCCCCTTCCCCTGAAATACCACGGTCAGGTCACAACACCACACAGCCCCTTCCCCTGAAATAACCACGGTTCCCTGAAATACATTGCGCCACGGTCAGGTCACAACACCACACAGTGCCCCTTCCCCTGAAATACCACGGTCAGGTCACAACACCACACAGTGCCCCCTTCCCCTGAAATACCACGGTCAGGTCACAACACCACACAGCGCCCCCTTCCCCTGAAATACCACGGTCAGGTCACAACACCACACAGTGCTTCCCTGAAATACCACGGTCAGGTCAAATACAGTGCCCCTTCCCCTGAATACGGTCAGGTCACAACACAACACCACACAGTGCCCTTTCCTGAAATACCACGGTCCACAACACCACACAGTTCAAATACCACGGTCAGGTGCAACACCACACAGCGCCCCTTCCCCTGATATAACCACGGTCAGGTCACAGTGCCCCTTCCCCTGAAATACACCACACAGTGCCCCTTCCCTGAAATACCACGGTCAGGTCACAACACCACACAGTGCCCCTTCCCTGAAATAACCACGGTCAGGTCACAACACCACACAGTGCCCCCTTCCCCTGAAATAACCACGGTCAGGTCACAACACCACACAGTGCCCCCTTCCCCTGAAATAACCACGGTCAGGTCACAACACCACACAGTGCCCCCTTCCCCTGAAATACCACGGTCAGGTCACAACACCACACAGTGCCCCTTCCCCTGAAATACCACGGTACCACGGTCAGGTCACAACACCACACAGCGCCCCTTCCCTGAAATACCACGGTCAGGTCACAACACCACACTTCCCCTGCCCCCTTCCCCTGAAATACCACCACGGTCAGGTCACAACACCACACAGTGCCCCCTTCCCCTGAAATAACCACGGTCAGGTCACAACACCACACAGTGCCCCTTCCCTGAAATAACCACGGTCAGGTCACAACACCACACAGTGCCCCCTTCCCCTGAAATAACCACGGTCAGGTCACAACACCACACAGTGCCCCTTCCCCTGAAATACCACGGTCAGGTCACAACACCACACAGTGCCCCCTTCCCCTGAAATACCACGGTCAGGTCACAACACCACACAGTGCCCCCTTCCCCTGAAATACCACGGTCAGGTCACAACACCACACAGTGCCCCCTTCCCCTGAAATAACCACGGTTAGGTCACAACACCACACAGTGCCCCTTCCCTGAAATACCACGGTCAGGTCACAACACCACACAGTGTCCCCTTCCCCTGAAATACCACGGTCAGGTCACAACACCACACAGCGCCCCCTTCCCCTGAAATACCACGGTCAGGTCACAACACCACACAGTGCCCCCTTCCCCTGATATAACCACGGTCAGGTCACAACACCACACAGTGCCCCCTTCCCCTGAAATACCACGGTCAGGTCACAACACCACACAGTGCCCCCTTCCCCTGATATAACCACGGTCAGGTCACAACACCACACAGTGCCCCCTTCCCCTGATATAACCACGGTCAGGTCACAACACCACACAGTGCCCCCTTCCCCTGAAATACCACGGTCAGGTCACAACACCATCAGAGACCAGCACCAGGTAGTGTCCACTTCCCTATCAGTCCCTATCAGTCTTCATCTGTCAGACTGACAGCATTATGTTACCTTTGTTTCTTCCGACACATTAAAGAACTATTTTACTAATATTCCTTGAAGCTGGTGTCTCATTTGTCACATGTTTACGTTTTACTAACGAGAAGGAAGTGGCATAAATAGGCAGCGCGATAGTTTGGAGGTTTCGTGACGAGAAGACGGTGGTGGAGGAGTGTTCTGAAGGCGGGTCAGTGGTGCAGGACATGCCCCGGACATATCACACTACCTCCAGCGTTCCATTTGGGGAGCTCCTTAACCAGCCATGCCTATTCTATAGATCTATTCACAGATAAAGAGAACAGATTTGTTTAACGGAGCAGGACGATTAATTGGCTTTATTTGCCACATTGGTCTCGCGTGACTGACCTGGTTTCGCGTGACTGATCTGGTATTACGGCTCTATAGAGTGATCCTCGAATGAATTGCCCAATGTCTGTATGAAACCTTCAACGTTGACGTGTGGAATGCATGCTGAGTTCCTGCACTGTCTATTGTCTCGAGAGGCGTAGGCTTGTAATACAATGACAGCTTTAAGTATTAAAGTCAGGTTTGTCAAGATGCATTTGAAAACATTTCTTCCTTAACATATTCGATGAAACTGTAGAGCAATATTTGTCTGACTTTGTGATCTGGAAACTGTGTAGGGTATAAACTATCAGTAGTTGTGAAGTTGTTGTCCGTGTTGTATGTGTGCACGTTGCACGTTGATGTGGTACCAAATGCAAGGGGAGGGGGAGCTGTTCCTATCATCTTTGCAAGTGTTTAGGAATCACTGTCAAATATACATACCTCATATACCTTATAACCAAATCTACAGACAGCAAAAGTACGTGTGGTGTGTTGGTGTGTGTGTGGGGGGGTGGGGGTGGGGGTGAGGGTTTAGAAAAGTGGGTTATGGGTGGCGTGTGGCTGTGGTTGGAAAGGTAATTGGTGGTGGTGGTGGGATTGGTGGTCATGTGGCTGGGTGTCTGCGGGGAGGGGGTCAGTGGGATTGAAAGTTATGGATCCCCCGAACCTTCCACGGTCTCGCCAATGCTAGTCTGTCGAATTGTAGGCTCAGTACCTGCAAATCTAACCTCATAACTGGCCTACCTTCTATCCTCAGTAAATGGTATAATAAAAAATCATGACGCTCTTGGTGTTTCGAGTCGTGAATGTCATATCCAGTGAAGTGCTATTTGAGTAGTATAATGAACAAATGTAACTACACTTCTACTGACAAACCAAGGGAGATAGTTGGCGTCCTTTCTCCTGTTCTCACCATGTCATAAAACAATACGTCTCATAAGAAGTAGCAGTATTTGAACTACTTAAAACATGCTTGCTGGACCATGTCCGAGTGCACTTCCCCTTTAAGACAAGAAGAGGTCTCTAGGAACCTTAACGGGGTTAACGACTGTGCTACCAGAGGGCAGTGGATACTTCAGTGGGTCTCAAGAAACAAGTCTTCCATTTGTCAAGTCCCGGTAACAAACCAAACTGATTCTGCGTGTAGTTTGTCCACAGTTGTTGACAAGGAGGAATGTTGTTAAATGACTATTGTATAGCTCCGTCTATATGCTCCTTGTATTTCCAGGTTATTGTAGCCACACATCAATACAAGTTGGAGAGGTGTGATATGTGTAAGGCAATGTTTACTATCTGGTCACTACAGAGAGCGTGCACTGTTATGGCCTCGTTCACGAGTACTGTATAGGAGGACGCTCCTTACATAGAGTACTGTTTTGACAAGTTGAGCTTCGCGCTAGAAATATTTAAGCCTTCATGTACACTTTAAGGGTCGTATAAGTAATAAACATGTGTTAAGGAGACAGTGGAAGATATGAAGCTTTAGTAAGCGTGAAATAGGCATAGCGATCTGTCGGGTGATGTACAATCCGAATATTAGGGCTGACGAAGGCTGTGAAACCTGCAGTGCTTTTTCCAGGCCACAATGTATCTGCCATGACTCTGATAATCAAGACACTGGTGTATATTTGAGCGTAGAATACTAGTATTTCACCAGGTAGTGATACATAGTTCCACGTGAATTGTTATCACAGGGATTGCGAGGTTGACATGTGTTTCTTGTCCAAGCAATGGTGCAAAAATTCCAGTTCCATTCTAAGCGATGCCAACAGAGTAATACATTAACCCTGTAATGTTAAGTTCAGTAAGCAATTTGAATTTAAATATGTTAAGTAATCAGTGTTTAACCATGCCAATTTACAAAACTATTCAGGTGAGCTACAGAGCCGCATGAACCCTGTATTTTGTTTCATTATTTACCTATATTTTGTTTCATTAATAACCTATATTTCGTTTCATTATTTACCTGTATTTTGTTCCATTACTTGTATTTTGTTCCATTATTTACCTGTAATTTGTCTCATTATTTACCTGTATTTTGTCTCATTATTTACCTGTATTTTGTCTTTATTTACCTGTATAGTTTAAACAAAACATTATTGTCAAAAACGTTAGATGTCTATTTGTGTTTCAGACTGGCTCAATGCAGTCCGGGCAATGGAGAGTCTCGCCATCATCTTCATCGCCATCCCCCTCGTGGTGATGCCCGTGTACATCTACGTGGCCCTGGGACTGTACTACAGATGCATGCTCCTCACGATGACGGTGTTGGCACTTCTAGCATGTAAGTACAGACACACGGTTTATTGGGAATCCTTGGAGGAAACGACTCCACAATCTTACTGTAACTATAGTCTGTTTGCAGTGAAAACGTACCGATGAATTTCACTTTAAACAAAAAAGTAAATCACATAAAGTGAAATTAAGATTGCGAATCCTCATGATTTTTTTTAATGTTTAATTCGCAAGGTAAAGTTATGAGGATTCGCAATCTTAATTTCGCATTATTTGATTTACGTTTTTGTTTAAAGTGAAATTCATCGGTACGTTTTCCCTGCAAACACACTATAGTGCGAGCGAACGAACAACTGAACGAGTGAATATGGTTTTACGACGTTGTTGGCATGACTTCATATATTGGTATGTGCTTTCTGTCGATGTTTTCGTCTGGAAGGGGCTTGTTGCTTGTGTGTGTGTTGCAAGTACATCCATGGAGCATCTAACATCCTTCGCTCTAGACAACTTTACTATAGCATCTGTCACCACACGCTGGCCCCTCTCATTACACCTTCCCCGTGTATGTGTATACAAGGAAAACAGCCTAATCAACACGACAAATAATGATATTAGACTCGGTCGCTAGAATGCAAATAAAATGGTAGCTGTGGAATGGTGGATATAGATGTGGAATGGTGGATATAGATGTGGACAGGTGGATATAGATGTGGAATGGTGGATATAGATGTGGACAGGTGGATATAGATGTGGAATGGTGGATATAGATGTGGAATGGTGGATATAGATGTGGAATGGTGGATATAGATGTGAATGGTGGATATAGATGTGGACAGGAGGATATAGATGTGGAATGGTGGATATAGGACAGGTGGATGTGGAAGATGTGGTGGATATAGATATAGATGTGGACAGGTGGATATAGATGTGGACAGGTGGATATAGATGTGGAAGGTGGATATAGATGTGGAATGGTGGATATAGATGTGGAAAGGTGGATATAGATGTGGACAGGTGGATATAGATGTGAACAGGTGGATATAGATGTGGACAGGTGGATATAGATGTGGAATGGTGGATATAGATGTGGACAGGTGGATATAGATGTGGAATGGTAGATGTATATGTGGGAATGGTGGATATAGATGTGGACAGGTGGATATAGATGTGGACAGGTGGATATAGATGTGGACAGGTGGATATAGATGTGGAAAGGTGGATATAGATGTGGAATGGTGGATATAGATGTGGATAGGTGGATATAGATGTGGACAAGGTAGATATAGATGTGGACAGGTGGATATAGATGTGGACAGGTTGATATAGATGTGGAATGGTGGATATAGATGTGGACAGGTGGATATAGATGTGGAATGGTGGATATAGATGTGGACAGGTGGATATAGATGTGGAATGGTGGATATAGATGTGGACAGGTGGATATAGATGTTGGAATAGGTGGATATATATGTGGACAGGTGGATATAGATGTGGACAGGTGGATATAGATGTGGACAGGTAGATATAGATGTGGAATGGTGGATATAGATGTGGAAAGGTGGATATAGATGTGGACAGGTGGATATAGATGTGGAATGGTGGATATAGATGTGGACAGGTGGATATAGATGTGGAATGGTGGATATAGATGTGGATGGTGGATATAGATGTGGACAGGTGGATATAGATGTGGACAGGTGGATATAGATGTGGACAGGTAGATATAGATGTGGAAAGGTGGATATAGATGTGGACAGGTGGATATAGATGTGAATAGGTGGATATAGATGTGGACAGGTGGATATAGATGTGGAAAGGTGGATATAGATGTGGACAGATGGATATAGATGTGGACAGGAGATATAGTGTGATATGGATACAGTGGACAGGACAGATGTGGAGATGGATAGATGTGGAATAGGTGGATATAGATGTGGACAGGACAGGATATAGATGTGGACAGGTGGATATAGATGATGGAATGGTGGATAGATAGATGTGGACAGGTGGATATAGATGTGGACAGTGGATATAGATGTGGATAGATGGATATAGATGGAATGATGGATATAGATGTGGACAGGTAGATATAGATGTGGAAAGGTGGATATAGATGTGGACAGGTGGATATAGATGTGGAATGGTGGATATAGATGTATGGAAAGGTGGATATAGATGTGGACAGGTGGATATAGATGTGGACAAGTAGATATAGATGTGGACAGGTGGATATAGATGTGGACAGGTGGATATAGATGTGGACAGGTGGATATAGATGTGGAATGGTAGATATAGATGTGAATGGTGGATATAGATGTGGACAGGTGGATATAGATGTGGACAAGTAGATATAGATGTGGACAGGTGGATATAGATGTGGACAAGTAGATATAGATGTGGACAGATGGATATAGATGTGGACAGGTGGATATAGATGTGGACAGGTGGATATAGATGTGGAATGGTGGATATAGATGTGGACAGGTGGATATAGATGTGGACAGGTGGATATAGATGTGGACAAGTAGATATAGATGTGGAATTGTGGATATAGATGTGGACAGGTTGATATAGATGTGAATGGTGATATAGATGTGGACAGGTGAATATAGATGTGGAATGGTAGCCAGACGTCCAATCTGTGCAGAATGGGGCTCAGACATCCAATCTGCAGAATGGGGATGTCAGAATGGGGGTTGTAAGGATAGAAACGTCCAAACTGTGCAGAATGGGGCCAATAATCTGTGTAGGCAATGGGGCAGACGTCCAGTCTGTGCAGATTGTAGGTCCAGTACAGAATGGGGCCATACGTCCAATCTGTGTTGAATGGGGGAGACCAGACGTCCAATATCTGTGTGTGGTAGAATGGGGCCAGACGTGCAGAATGGGGATAGACGTCCAATCTGTGTAGAATGGGAGCCAGCCGTTGATTAACATGCCTCGTGTTTCAGCTCTGTGTAACATAGCCGGAGTCGTGGTGTACGGCGTGACCATCGGTCAGACGTCGGACTGGGAGGTCGGCTGGTGTCTCATTGTCTGTATCATCGGCGCCGGCTTCGACTTCATCGGCTTCCTCATCCTTCCTCATCGCCGCTATCAACAAGCCCAACTTCAGCCCTGAACGCTTCACCACATCAGGGTACTACGTGGACCCCGACAGCAACAAGTTGTACGCCGTGGAAGGGGTGGAGCGAGACTTTATTAGGACGGACGTCTCACAGTTTGGGGGACATTCTAACCCTGGATTGGACGTTGAGTAGGTGATCAAACACAAGACAATAACTGGACTAAGCTTGGTCCGGTGCGTTGACAATGACCACAGAACGGTATTGGTACAACGGACAGACGGTCCTCGGTATAATTATCTGGAATTCAGCCCAACATCGGCTCCCGGGATTTACTATCAAATTATGGAATAAACCCTTTATGTTATTTAAATAACCATAACCATATCAGTAATTCAGGGAGTATATATTCATTTAACTAATTCAACAAAATTTCAAGAAAATAGTCAAGTATTTGTACATAAATCCAACTTCTACTAAACACCTTTGGTCGTGGGTCCAAATCCCTGATTATGTTGTTCTACTTGCCTTAGCCGTTAAAAGTTAAATGGTATGACGCCCTAAGGGCCTAATGTAACTTTCAAATTACACATCATGTAATAACTTGATGCTGTCCTGCTGGTTTCCCTAGAATAGTGCTGTCCCATTCATCGGTGAATGATCTCCAAGGAAACAAATGGTGCTGTGGTAAACTTTGAGTGTCGATTTATGTGCTGTTCAGAGTCTGTCGAATTTCCGTAAATCTGGTTATAAATGCATTTATACCATGTTTAGATCTTGTCCGTTATACATGTATCAGATGTTTAGGTCGTCTCGGTTGTATACACATTGAATGTAGATCGTAGATGGCATAAGTGTATTTATTGTTTAGATAATACCTAATGTATTCATGTATGTAAACACTGCTTAGGCCATGTCAGTTACACATATATACAATGTACATGTATATACAGGAAGTGTTGTATATATGAATTTTGACAATATTTAGACCGTCAATTACACATATTTATTACCCACGTGGTCAACGTATGGGTAGTTGCATACTAATCTCGTACGTCACACGTGTGTGTCGTATCGCGTTGACCTGTGTCGTAACGACTTGACCTGAGATTCTAACGATTTGATTCGATAACCGATGACCTCTCAATTAGGTCACATTATGACGTAACTATATTTTCATTCATAACAAACACGTGAATTCATTCATTCTACAACTTAAATGCATTGTGGGAATGTAAGCATCGAGAACGTTGCCGTGTAGCTGTTTAATTGTGAGTCGAACTGACACATTTTATCCGTCGAAAAACATAAATGCAATGTTTCCACCAGTGATGTTAGCCGAATGAAGCAACTGCAAACCAAGAAACGGGGTGCTACGGAGGAGTTTAATATAGGAGGCTGTTCGAGGCGATGACAACTGACATGCATCGTGACGTCGGTTACCAAGGCAGTGACGTCATTTTGGTGTGACGTCATGCAAATATTGTACTACAGTACAAAACTCTTCCGCAGCCCCTTTATGAAACCGGTTTCGGTTTGAAACCATATATACAATGTATATACCGGGCCTGCTGTATATATGCACCTTACATGTGTGTCCTTCACCTATCCGTGGTAATGGGAGTTTCACTTTCTCTGCATATCATTAATATCCTCTTTGTTGACCGACCAGGTTATTTTCTGGGCGCATTGGTGGAATAGTTTAATACCGTGTTCGGAAATATACCGCATAAAAAAAATTTGGCCAATATGTACGATTAGCTGGGCAAGGTCAATCATGGAAAGATCTTCCTTTTTTCACAATTGTTCAGCGACTCGTTGCTGAGATGGGATTAGCATCTCTTGAAGCAGTGTCTCCCAGGAGACGAAATGGTTGGTCCCTGATTCCAATAGAAGGCCATCTGGCCATGTAATTATCTGAAGTTCGAGCGTGACAGTATTACATATTACAACGAAAACCTTCTGTGATTAGAATGACATATTGTCGATATTCCTACAATATGTAGTGGTGAATTATGTGGTGACATGTATTACAAATGCTTCAGTGATTTTGGTTGATGAAATAAGTTCATTATTTGTGTTTAAATACCATGAATGGTGTAATAGCGTTCCCACAATGTCCGATGGGAAACATTCTAAATAGATTATGATGACAATCTTGAAGAATAAATGACTGTTTTCTTACGGGTGACAAAATAAACACAACGGAACAAAATGGCCAGGTGTTATTTCATGTTAAAGTGATCTTGAGTAGCTGCCATCGAACGTGTTGAAACATCTGATATCTGTTTGAACGCATGTGGTTCTCCTTACAAATGTTTGTGATGGTTTGAATGAGAAGCCATTGTTCTCTGCTGTGACTTACCACCATGTGCATGCTCCTAATGTAACGAAGCCAGTGTCAATGCCTTACGTTGTTTCAGGTTGTTTACAAATACCTGTATGTTATATGTTATACGCCATGTTATAATTCTAATAAACATATCAATATCCCCCGGAGTTGTGTTGTGTCTCACGGCCCGGGGATATCTCCCTACCCTCAGTAAACGAGCTTGTAGCTGAAACAGCAGCGAGAACGTCCCCCTGTGAAACTTGACGACTTGGAAGCTTTCACTGAATCCCATTTCACGAGTCTGGTTTGTGTGGTGAAGTAAAAAGAGGGAATAAACATTTCTAAGATATCCTTTAGTTTTCTCTCTCTGACTGAGCTTGAGAAGGGGGTGAAAATTCAGCCAATGTCGATTATGTACCTTTCAAGTCCAAACTGGTACACTTCCTCAAACGATCTTGTTTTCCCACCTATTTTTGTTTGAAACGTGTCTAACAATTTATCAAGGTGAGAAACATTCCCAAGAATTCGAGATGAAACGGTAATAAACATTTCTGAAAACACGTAACACAGATGTGGATAGTCTTATCTCACGACCTGTCAGAATCACTTTAGAGTTATCTCCCCTTGATGTTAGAATGTTGTTCAACACGTTCTCCAGCTTTGATGAAAGGAAAATGACACATGTACATGTCAGACAAGCAGACACGTGGATGCTTTGAATCATTACATCAATCACACATTTAAACTCACTCATTTATTATATTACAGATTATGAGAATATTAGTTATAAATACTTCAATATTATCAGACGACTCAACATAACAAATTTGTATTGATACAAGTCATGAAGAACATGCCAACAATCTATTTACATACATGTATATTACATGATTGGCTGAAATGAACAAAGAATTCTTCCTATATGTACACTGTTCTATGTACAATATCACAGAAATACTGGGGTGATGGGGGAGGCATCTAAGGCATATAGACAGTAACTAGGGCACCTGACAACCGATTAGCCTAACCAAGTCGATTCAACAATGAACCAGAAACAAATTAGTTCCAAATTAAAAGTAATAATCAAACACTTGACCAGTATGTTGATGAACACCTATGGAAAGTCATTAAAGAAAGTTATGAATGTTAAGTAGTTTGGTGGTAATAAATGAATTATATTTGATTTTCATCTCCGTATTACAACCAAACACTCTGTATTTGCCCTAGTAACTGTGAGTAGCCTTGTCTCACTACTTGATGAAACCTGCAATACACCTATAGTTCTACTACATCATGTAGCATGTGAACCACAATAGGTCAATATACAGCTTCATAAAAATCAATTAATAAAAAATGAAAATATAATGAATAAAATGCCTTTCACCAAAGTTTTTTAACTTTGGGGTAAAAACCTAATATTTAATTGACTGTGGCCTTGTGGAGCTGTATCTTTCAAAACATACCTGCATGTGACTGTAATATATATGATACCTATTTTCAAGGGCACAACATGATATGTATGTATGCTGCAATCAAATTAACAGAATTCAGGAAGGAGAAACATGTTATTGTCAAGTATGGAAAAATATAATTAACAGGTATCCCTTCAAAATATATAGTTGCTCACAAATTATGAAACAAGAATTATGAAAGGTATTAATGAACAATGGATGTCCTGAAAATACTGGCTGATGTTCATGTTTCTGTCGAGTTAAAACTGGGGATTCCCGAATCCCACCTCCTGCTGCACGTGGTGGATTTCAGTCAACAGATCATTGTCTTGTAGGCTCAGCTGGAAAACAACAAGATACTAATGTATCCACATACCTTCAATACAATAACTAGCATCATGATATAGGCTAGTTGCCAAGAAACAGAACATAATGCTGGACAAAAACAAAACAACACAGAATTAGCAGACCGGCTGAAACTATTACTGTTATATGCTGCTGACTGTACACGTGATTGTCCAGGCACAACAGTCTACAAATGAATTCCATCATTTTTATCATTAAACAACATAAAACTTTAACTTAAAAGTGAGAAAGTTGTAACTTCTTTAAACAGTATTTCAAACATATCACTGCCTGGTAACTTTCATGGGCACCAAATCAAACAATGCATCTCTCAGAGGTCTGATTTACTGACCTTCAGTGTGGCCTACAAGGACATGCAAGGCCGTGAACTCAGAAAAAGTTCAAGGGATGTTGTTTTACCATTGGGCCACACTACTCAAACCTTGACTCACAGACGACAGGAGGAGACCTCTGAATTTATTTTGTATTACTTAAAGCCTCTTGTTGTACTATGTCACAGATACATTTATCCAACAAGAGAAGTCTGTTTGCCCCATGTGTCCGACAACAACACCCACTTAATGGCCTGCTGTCCAACATGCAGACAGAGTGTAACAATACTCTCCCATACAGGCTCTTACCTTCAGGGCATACTTGTATGCCTGTTCTGCCTCAAGCTGCCTCTGTGTATGCAGGCACACCAGAGAGAGGTACCCCCAGACCTCGGGGTCACTGTTATTGAGGACGTTGGCCTCAGATAGTGCATCCTCTGCCTCGGTCAGCTCACCAAGCTGGGGAGGAAAATGATGGAATCCCATGTTAAACATCATTCTCATTCAAATGGTATCACCAGCACTTTCTATATTACAAGGCACAAGAAAGTATGAACCACACACCCTCCCATGTACTCACCCTAAAGCAGGCAATACCAACGCCAAGCCAGGACACACACGATGGAGATTTCTTGCAGGCAAGCAGGAAGGTATTTTTGGCTTCTTGGAACTATAACAACAAGATAAGTAGCTCTTTATTTAATGCCTGCAGTGAGAGTTCCTCTTGTATTCCATCAATCATCCCAAACAAACAATGCTTGAGAAAAATCAAATTTATAATACTTCAGATTTTTTGTCTTGTTTGTTGTGAACAAGTAATTCTATTGTCTAAACATTTAGACTTCACAACAATCAAGGTAAGGAAACATATAGGGCAATATACATCAGAGCATTTTGGAAATGTCACATCAGATCCTGACTGCTGTCTGTACATCTAATATGACTTCATTGACATGAGATATTGAGATTGGGAGATGGAAGAACATGACAGACGTGATGCTTCATGGATAAAACCCTTTTGATGGTGAGAATATTTCAGTGACTTTATGCTGCTAGTTTTTTGTTTTGGTTGTTTTTTACATCAGTATATAAATTAATTCAGAGACAAAATGTCACTGAGAAATGTTGCCATGAAATAGACATGATATGTCAGAAGTACATACCCTGCCCTCCTGCAGATAGACAGAGGCAAGTCTCAAATAGATGGAGTGCATTTCCGAGGCGTCGGCAATAAACGTGATGGTCCGTTCATAGCAGTCGCGGGCTGCCTCTGTGTCACCAGTCAGGTATTTCACGTGGACCCATCAAGGCCCATGCATCGGGGTTCTGAAACCAACATTGTCCGTTGATGGAGATCCTATGCATGTCATGAAGAAAATAAATAACATTGACAAAGAAAAGCATAAATTCTAGAAACTAAATATCTGATGATGTTTTTGTGTAAATATTTCCACAGGTTCTCAGGGGTTTGAAACCTTCGTTGATAGTTCATAAATCTGTTGTAAATCTGGAGCTAACCATACCTTTATTTCAGTTTAGAGCTCTGTTACCTGTAGATCCAACAGCACTACATTGGAATCAAACACACTGCATCAAGTTTCTAATGTTAAATTGAGCACTGACATCACCGAGATAAAGTTACTGCCGTTTGAAATCTCTAATTTATTAATCACATATCAAGTATTATATATTTCCAGTTTCTAGAATGACGCTTCAACATCAGTACTGCTGACTATTTATTCAGACCAACATATACTTTCAACACTAGTAATAACAGACAGAGCCCAAACCATGGCCACACACCTGGTGTTCTGTCTGTAGAGCTTCACTTAGATGCTCCTCAGCCTCTGCAAACTCCCTCTTCTGCAGCTTCAGCTTGGCTAGAGCGATGTGGTATCCAGGCGTTGGTCCCCCCATCGGTGACAAGAGCTCGTGACCCAGGGCCCGCTCGGTGAACTACACACATTACAGACATCATTCAACTGACATCAGATTGTCATTACAGTTTAGAACTGCCTGCCTGGGAGGCATAAACATATATAATGCTGTGCATACATACTGTGAACATTCTCTACTGTACACTATCTTTTATGTTTATAAGTCCAAACACAAAACAAGTGAAGTCAATCCTTGTAAACATATGCATCATAAAAATCACTTCTCACACAGCATGTTCATTGAACAACACAAAACAAAGTGGGACAACATTATCAAATCATGACATTAGTGGCGCAAAGATACCAATATTCTGAGGTATATAAGGGGAGCTAACTCTTGCCTCTCTTCTAACACTACATCTCCAGTTGCCAGAAGACCAGCATTGTATGTGATTGTCATTATACCCTACCAAGGCCGTTAGTTGCAAGATGGATGACTGTTGCCGAGAGGTGTATACATGTATTACCATAACTGTTCTGCTGCTATAATCACTGCCCTTGTCTTATATTACCCTGGGATTGGTACTGCTATAGTGATTGCCCTTGTCTTATATTACCCTGGGATTGGTACTGCTATAGTGATTCCTTAGTAGTGATTTGTTTGGAATAGTGAGTGAGTTGGATTTTAAGCCGCTCTTTAGCAATATTCCAGCAATATCACAACGGGGGACACCAGAAATGGGCTTCACACATTGTACCCATGTGGGGAATCAAACCCGGGCCTTCGGCGTGGGGGTGGGTGGCCTTGTGCATGGGATACAAGATCTGTTTTCTCTAGTTGTGTCACTTTCAGCTTGCACTTGAAATGTCAACCGCCATCCAATAACCACTGATATTGTTTGAAATAATTCTTGCAAGATCTATTTTAGAGTATAAATTTCAATTGTATCCAAATATCTTCTTCAGACTGAACATATTCTGCAAATAAAGTTTTGAATGTGCTTTGTCTCAATCATGATCACGGGTAATGCTAATATTTCTTGTCAGTGCCCCTCCAGATATGGTAGTTAGGTATGGGAAGACCGTGATCACGACCGACTTACAGGGATAGCCTTGACTTCCAGGAGCCAGTCCACAGCCTGCATGTACACACTGGAGCTTGGGACGGGCGTTGGCTCACGTGGAGGGACGTCCTCGGGGGCATCCTCGGCTGGCTGGGGGGTGCCACGCTGACTGGACATCTTCTGCTGACTGGCTGGGCGGGAGAGAAGCCCTCCCCCACTCTCCTGACTCTTGGGTTTCTGCTGACCAGCCCCTGGTGGTGCTGAGGGATGGACATTACCCAAGATGGGTGAGTGAACCAAGTTTAGTACTGCTTTAACTAGAACTTATCACTGTAATATCACTGTTTGAAATAGAAGTATTCAGGGCCAAAATTGAATACAGCAAGATGCAATGTTCATTCAGCCATGACAACAGGACATTGTAAGTAACAAATTTCAGTGCCTCTACCTCTCTAAGTGATTATATGTCTACATTATAGCAAAGTGGAGAAACCAAGTTTCATTAATTATTTTCAGAGAAATACTGCAAAAACTAGAGAATTAAGAAAACATTACTTGCATCGTGCTTGTCCACAAACTGTGCTTCAACTAAAACTCACCTGGCTTTTTGCCTATTGCTGATGCCCTCTTCTCTGACAAGCGGTTGGTGGACTTGGCAGAGTTGTTCCCCCTGTCACTGGTGGGCGTCGGTTGTTTGATCTCAGGAATCATAGGAATAGACAAACCTCCCTCTGGGTTATCAATGTCTTAAACAAACAGAAAGATCAACATTAGCCCACAGAGGCATTACAAACTACTGCAAGATAATCCAATGTGACATGTAAAGCTACGATCAGGTAATCTGTAACTCAATAGCTGAAAGTTTACAAAATATCCCACAATGTCCATACTGTATGCAAACATATTTACAGGCCAAGGAATATTCTCCAGTTTGAAGTCAGAATCTAAATATGCTAGCTGGCCTGTTAGAACCCTGCAAGACAAGTGTTTACCTCTACCAGGCTCGTCTTCAGGGATATCCTCCTCCTCCTCATCAACCCTGTCTCTCTCCATCTCTTCCTCCCGAAGTGCTCGCGCTGTGGCTACTGCAGCAGCCTGGTTCAGCTTATTGGCCTCGAGGTACGCCATCTCCGCTCCGATCTCATTGCTCACCGAGTCATAGTATAGGCCTGAAATACACAACCACTTGAGTGATGTCAGGTGCAGTCTGAGAGGTCATAACACAGACTTCAATCAAAACATGGGAACAATGGGTGAAACCCATTTCTGATGTCTCCCATTTTCACTATTGTTAATGGCAACATACAGGAACAATCACTGATGAGATTATCCAACAACAATCACATCACATATCAAATCACTCAAACACCCAACATGTTCTGGGTTCAACACCCTCACTCATTCACTTAACATGTTCCTAGGATCAACACCCTCACTCACACACCCAGCATGTTCCTAGGTTCAACACCCTCACTCACACACCCAGCATGTTCCTAGGTTCAACACCCTCACTCACACACCCAGCATGTTCCTAGGTTCAACACCCTCACTCACACACTCAACATGTTCCTGGGTTCAACACCCTCACTCACGCCCAACATGGTCCTGGTTTCAACACCCTCACTCACACACCAAGCATGTTCCTAGGCTCAAAGCCCTCACTCACACACCGAGCATGTTCCCAGGTTCAACACCCTCACTCACTCACCCAACATGTGCCTGGGTTCAACACCCTCACTCACTCACCCAACATGTTCCTGGGTTCAATGCTCTCACTCACTCACCCAACATGGTCCAGGCAAGGATATTCCTGGGTTCAACACACGTGGCTGCTTCAAAGAATGTCTCTGCTGCCTCGTTCCTCTCGGACAGCGTACAGACCACCCCGTACAGCAGCAGGCTGCAACACACACATGTACATCTTACTGTAAACGTATTATATTTCGCGCAGGTTTTATTTTCGCGCTTTTCGCGCAAAACATTTTAGCGAGAAAATTTATACACCGCGAATAAACCTGTCATTCATTCTGTCTAGCCACGCTCGCCCCTGAGTTGTTACCATAACACATCACGTTTGAAGACAGAAATCAACGGGAATCTTAAAATGACGACTGATCATACTTAACTGTCGCTGTAATGGATTTCCCCAAACATAATTAAATAATGAGCCAAATCCCATTGCCGAATTAGCCAAAACAGCAATGTGTGTTGTGGCCGCCATGGAAATTGGTCACATGACATGGTTTGATACAAAACAGATTACCGTGAAACGACTCGGAAAGAAATAATACAGCAGTATTTTATTTATTCATTAAGATTTTATTCACCAGTACATCATGAAGCGAATAGTCACTAACACTCAATCATCTCATTCACAACAACCCGGCTTGTTTGAAATCACAAAGAGCTTCATATACAGTATAAGTTAATTCGTCAAATCGTCAGAATTCGGAACATAAGACTGATGTGTTTTTCATCTCTTCCGGGAGTAAACGGATTACTGTGTACTAGTAATCGCACAGATAGGGATTTCCTGTGAGTAAGCAATAAACGCCGCCTGACAGGTTAAGCCACTCTGTTTGTTTTCACTGCTATTAGTGGCGGCCAAAGAGACAGCTGACAGTTCCGGCAATTACTGATTGCACGAATAATTGACCGCGCGAAGTAGTCTAAACTGTCAATTCCGCGAAAATTGCACCACGCGAAAATAAGTACGTTTACAGTATATCTGAATGTCTAAACATCACGGTTTGTCTTACTTGTCTCTGTATTTTATGTGTGCTTCATCAAGTGTATTATGTTGGAGAGGAATACATGAAGATCTTTGTCACCATCACTGTGGTAATGTAATACTGCTTGTCTGACAGATAGCGGACAGTGGGAGATAATACATACCCTGGCAGATGTCTCTGATTGATCGCGATGCACTCCTTGAAGCACTCCTCAGCCTGCAGAAGACAATACACCATGTCAGGTTTGTCTTAGCACCACATTCATGTTTAATATTCAAACTTTATGACAATGCACCTTTATAATCGAGTCTTCACCAAACAATCCAGTGGTCAATATTGCGAGCAACATGCCATCAGTGCATGACACACAATCTACCCAGTGACCCCCTACATTTAGTCGCCTCTTACAACCAGTGCACTAATACTTACAAGGGATCATGGCAGAACTTCTGCATGACATATGGATATATGAAAATAGAATTAACTCTTTCAACATCAGTCAACCAGAGGCATTTACTGCCATATTACGGCAATGGATACCGTCCTCGTAAACGAAAACTTGTAGATTTAGACGAAAGTTTGGGGTAAAATAATGCTATTCTGAACATATTAAGCAAGAAATCGCTACCTATTATTGGACGTATCGTGCTAGGTTATGACCTGTGACAAAAATGCTTCATGCATATATTTTCGCATTAAACATCGTGTCCGAGCGTGAAGATTGAGGCGGCGAGAGCCAAGATGTCACTTGTCAGTGACTTGACTTACATTGCATGATCGCACAAAAAGATGGAAATAGTAATTTTATATGTACGTTTGACAACTTTTATGAATGTTGTTGTTGATTTTATTCATTAGTTTATTCAATTTATTTAATGATTCCTCGAAACATCGTTACTTTGCTCTTTGACAATGTTATTATGGACCTGCTGCCCGAAGCATGTGTCCCAGAATCGTTGTTTTCAATAACAATGCGGAAAATAGTTTATAATTTTAATTTTGCTGATGATATATGATAAATTGAAATTTAATAAGTGTTTTCAGACATTGTGAAATGTGATAGATTTAATATATCACTCATAAGTCAGTTAGGTTCCTAAAATTATGTCTCAATTTGACGTGACTACTGCCTGGCCGATTAATCGGCCTCCGGTGTCTGGGGACTCATATAACGTTGTGGCCGATTATTCATCCTGCGGTGTTGAATTGGTTAATATGCCATATATTTATCAGCGATACTGTCACTATCATGAATAAGTGCTTCAGTTCGTGTTTCAGTTCATGTTTCAGTCACATGATCAGGAATTTGGACCAATGATCACAGGGTCCTGACAGTGATGTTACTATCAGCAAACATTGCAGCACTTACATGAAGGGGTCATATATATGCCTTCTCTCCTGGTTAGACAACAACGATGTGATGTTTGATGTTCGAGGACCCCTACCTTGGTAATATCATTGATGTACAGGCAGAAGGTACCATAGTCAAACCAGTTGTCAGGATCATTCTTCTCCCGTGCGATCCTCTGAAAACAGTTATGTTTTACAGTTTATGTCTATATTTTGATAATGTGCGCTACTAGCAGAAGGAATTACCAATCTTGTGACTTGTCATGAAATCATCTAAAGTCAGATAAATCTGAGAGAGAGACAATTGTTAGACTACAGGAGTCTTATCATATACAGAGGCTCATCTGAGATCATTGACATTACTACATTGGGGATTGCAAGCTTTAGATAAGTTGCATCTCTCTAAGAATTGTGCTCACTTCTTGGTAATATTTGGCTGCTAGGTCAAAGTTCTCATTGACCTCTGCCTCCCTGGCAAAATGTTTGAGTTGAGCGGAGTCTGTGAGTGGGTCTGGCACTGGGGGTTGGTCCTCAAGGGCCAGGACTTGCCCCAGGGCTACATGCATCTGATCCACCAGGTAAACATACAGCTCACTGAGGAAGGTCTGAAACAAACACAAATAGGTAAACAAGTGTCTCAGATGACAGACCATCCATGGTAGTGATCCATCAAAGAGCAATCACACAATCCCCTCTTATGTCAACTCCTGGAACTTGAGTACAATAGATCAAGACAATATACAGCTCACTTAGCTACAGTGAAATATTTCATGACCCCATAAAACATCACAGACCTGTAGTTCCTGTCGGTCTTCAAAGTTTGATGTCTTTAGATATTTCTCCCGGACAATCTTGACCACAGCATGTTTGAGCTGCTCCTTGAAGGCGAAGTATTTCCCTGAGGAGTTCAGCTCATAGATCAGCTTCTGTCTCCTGGCAACAAATATTGAGGTAAACATGTGTATCGTGAAATAAAAAACTGAGCAAAACAATGCATCACTTTTCTGGACGATAAGAAAGAATTATAGTTTAATTGTTGTGTGTCCCTGTACTGGCGCCACTAGACCCACCTGCCCTCCATGGCCTCGTTGGTCTGTGTCTGGGGATCCTTAATGTCGTCAGCAAACAGTTCCCGGAACTCCTCCAGGACAAGTCCGGCCACACTGGTGATTTGGTTGTGGTAGTCCTCCACTGACTGGCAACATCACAAACACAGCATAATTACAGGGGAAAGTAAACATTCTGCATTTCACTCATTATTTACGAACATTGTTGAAGTGATTCTATGTAAAGTTTGTAACTTACCCTTTGAGCTCCATCTGTTCTCTTGGGAAACAAGGGTCGGGGAGGAATGAGTTCTGCTACTCTGAAAACAAGAACACATTACGATGACAATGTTGTCAATGAAAGATCAAACAATATACTGCTGCTATGTAACCAGATGTTTCTTAATCCTGGATTCATTATGTTACAAGCATTAACTTACTGTTGACCACAAGTTGATGGCTTTGTTAATGGCTTTCCTTCATCCTCCCTAGATCTTATACAAGTTGGCTCTTGATAAATTATTTCTCCTACAAGGCTTCCAAGAACATGTATATTCAACATAACATGAAACAAAATCTCATTGAGATAAATAAAGCAGAAAAATCATTCTGCCCAAGTTGACAACCAGCAATCTATATTTCTGGTGACATTTGCACGTACCGTTTGGCGAGTTCCTCGGGGGGCCTCTTGGGCACCAGGGGGCGTTCCAGGTTGATCTCCAGCATGATGTAGGCCTTGGCATCCACATACTGCTGGCCCTCCACATTGACCACTGCTTGACCATCCACATCGGATGCAGTGTCTGACTTCACTGTCTGCGAGGCCTGCAACCACAGCTTACATTTGACTCGGTGTTCACAGAAACAAAGTCTACATTAGAAAGACGTTTGTATTAAGTGAAGTGCAGATGGACTGTCAAGCTTTACTGGTGCACGCAAATGTGAATAAATGAACAAACTAATAAAAATATTCATAAAGGTTTGTCTAATATATAAATAACTGAAAGTGCAAAGTTGAGAATACTCTGCAGAGCTGCAGTACACTAGAACAGGCCTGACATCTTACACTTGCTGGTAGCTCATGTTTATATTGTGTTGAGTATTCTACAGTAGGATTCTATAAGGTTAAAATATTATTTGCAACAAGAAAAGAAAATAAAGAAATGAAGAGAGAATTGAAAGTATTGTGCCTTTTCAGAACTGAAATAAAGTACATTTGTCTGAAACTGATTTGAAATGAACAGGGTATTGATGTGCACAGTCTGTCACTGTCCTGAAATAGACAAGCTATGTATTAGTACAAGCGTGTTAAGAGCAGTAGAGGCAACCTGTTTACTCTGCATTAGCAGGGACTATAGATGGAAGCCACATTTGACACTAATCTAAACTGTACATGAAGCTCGGGGCTACACAGGCTTGTGGTGATCACTATCATGCTAATCATGAATCGATGATGTGCTATTCAGGAGAAACTGGTAGAGAGAAAAGGGTGATGATCTGCCACTGTAACTAACACTGATCAAAGAGATGATGAAATCTGATGATACTGGCTGCTCGGTATATATTGTACATGGATGTAGGAGATAAGGGTGATGATCTGCCACTGTAACTAACACTGATCAAAGAGATGATGAAATCTGATGATACTGGCTGCTCGGTATATATTGTACATGGATGTAGGAGATAAGGGTGATGATCTGCCACTGTAACTAACACTGATCAAAGAGATGATGAAATCTGATGATACTGGCTGCTCGGTATATATTGTACATGGATGTAGGAGATAAGGGTGATGATCTGCCACTGTAACTAACACTGATCAAAGAGATGATGAAATCTGATGATACTGGCTGCTCGGTATATATTGTACATGGATGTAGGAGATAAGGGTGATGATCTACTGGCTGCTCGGTATATATTGTACATGGATGTATGGAGATAAGGGTGATGATCTGCCACTGTAACTAACACTGATCAAAGAGATGATGAAATCTGATGATACTGGCTGCTCGGTATATATTGTACATGGATGTAGGAGATAAGGGTGATGATCTGCCACTGTAACTAACACTGATCAAAGAGATGATGAAATCTGATGATACTGGCTGCTCGGTATATATTGTACATGGATGTAGGAGATAAGGGTGATGATCTGCCACTGTAACTAACACTGATCAAAGAGATGATGAAATCTGATGATACTGGCTGCTCGGTATATATTGTACATGGATGTATGAGATAAGGGTGATGATCTGCCACTGTAACTAACACTGATCAAAGAGATGATGAAATCTGATGATACTGGCTGCTCGGTATATATTGTACATGGACGTATGAGATAAGGGTGGCTGGGTTGAGATCTGGCAGATGGAAATCCTGCTCAGTCCATAGATCACTGGTTTGATGAGTCTGCCACTGTAACTTGAGATCATCCATCACTGGTTTGAGACTTGTTGATAGATTGCCATACCCTTCAATAACATTCCAGTCACACCTAACCCTTTTAGGCACCGTTCATAATTTATGGCTTAGGGGGATGATGATCATCAAGTTTGTACACATGTACTGGGTGGGTGGGTTAGCAATTATGTACATGACATGCAGGGGGGGTCACTTACTTTGTTCATAAATTTTAGGGGTGGTCATTCACATTGTACATGCTTCTCTTTAAAAATCATCATCACCCCTCTAGCCATAAATTATGAACAGTCCCTTATAATGCCAGATGCATTATAAAGCCACAATGCAAAATAAACTGAGGCATCAGAACCTTGTAAATCTATTGTTACCATGGTTACTTGTGTCTGAGTACTGCTATATTAAGCCAGATAAGAGATAAATGCACATTAGTTTCTGAAGGCAAGAATAGAGAAGGGTTTATTTTGGGGCGTTTCACTGACCATTTCTCTAAAGGTGTGGAGAAAGTTTGGGAGCAGGTTTTAGTTACCAAATTATTCGTTTATTCAGTTTTCTAATAATTCTAAACTGGTTAAGTAGGAGAGTTTTACAATCTAACTACAAGTGTTTGAATGTTTCCCATACCTCACGCTGACGTCCAACTAAACTTGACAACTGTGTGGTAACCGACTACAGACAAAAACACCGTTTTATTTGATAATTACAAAAGTTCCTCAGTTGCGAGTGTTCTTATTTTTAGATCAGAGTTTATTATTCTGCATGATGAATCTTTCATATAATTCTTATTTCAACAAGTTAGGAGTAATATGCCATCATTCAGTCATCAGTGGATGTTACTCTTCAGTCAGTGGAAGTCAGTGGAACTGATTGATTGCATATAATCATGCTACACATAATCAATATGAGCAATATATTTCACAAATAATGTTTCATATAAACTGTAACATAGTATTTGTATATTTCATGGTTTTTTAAACTACTAAATCTACATCTGACAAACACTTTGTTAACTTCATAACTTTCTACCAGTGTTAAGTGGTAAACAATAATATGGGGATAATCTCTTTAAACTAGTCACTAGGTAGACAGCTCTAGCACAATTAATGATCCTATATTAACAAATAATGGTTACAGCATATTCGTTATACATCAATATTTGTGAGTGAGTGTGTCTGGTCTAACATCACTTTGACCACTACATCAGCTATGTCACAGATTGTCAACTATGAAGGATAGCCTGAGGAGATTCAGACATGTTCAGTGGCGGTGAAACCCACGAGCACGGGTACCACGCTGACAAATCTAGAGGTGAATTGAGGAAGAATGTTTTGTTATATTTAATGGAATGGCATTTCATTAAAAACTGCTTCAATTATCCTAAAACTACAACTTCATCATTATGCATATACTATGAATTGCTGAAATATATTTTAAACTATTCCCAACACAAACAAATTATTTCATGCAAAGTTCAAATCAAAACTAAAGACTTTCTACAGCTGCTGAAATCTACATGCTACAGATTTGTTTTACCACAACTGAAGTCCAGTTAGAAACTGAACCTCTGTGTTTGGGCGAAGTTGGCTCATGCTGCAATACACGTGAAATGAATATGTAATAGACAAGTGGAGCAACACGAGCTCTATCGGAGTCAGCTTGAAGGACTCAATGCAAACTTTGAATTCTCCGTTGAAATGGAGTATTCATAGATTTTTTAGCCTATCACATACCAGATTTCTAAAAAGCTACATTTATTTACCATCTTGATTCATACCTTTGATCAATATAAAAGAAAACCCATACCTAGGACAGGTATATCGTTTTCAGGAAAGATGACATGGTGCTCAGAGCCGAGAAGACGATTAAACTATCAACATAAACATCATAAAAATGTCGTTTTGTTTTTAAAAATATATTCTGCTCTGCATTGTTATCTCCCTCACACCAGGAATTTAGAAGCCTCCAACCTGACTGATTAGGAAGGTCACTGACACCATGCAGGGAAACTCTGGATGTGTTCAGGGAAAGGAAGTCATCTCCACAAAAACAACTACCAGTACTAGGGAAGGATTTGTCCCTGAACATACCATACAGAACTGTTATACCATACAAAATCTTCAGGAAACTAGTGTTCACTGAATGGGTGATGCAAACTGTCTTTGAGATGAACCCTTTAAAATGATGTGCTTAAAATATGAAGTAAATCAAAGTGTGTTTCTGTTCCTATATATTTTGTTTTATATGCGTAAAGAAAATATTTGTCTTAACCATGTTAACTACTCAAGGAATATACATTCCTTCTGTAGACATTCAGAGGTGCTAAACATACTTTGTATAATTAGGTGACTGTATAAAAGCAATATTCTCTAAGTCAACTGCTTGAGATGGAGATTCAGTCTGATTGTCTGCAGGACAGTTCTGTGGAAATTGCTTCAGACAAAATGATTGACCCAAGAACACTTATAGAAATGATTGACCCAAGTACACTTATAGAAATGATTGACCCAAGTAGACTTATAGAAATGATTCACCCAAGTACACTTATAGAAATGATTCACCCAAGTACACTTATAGAAATGATTCACCCAAGTACACTTATAGAAATGATTCACCCAAGTACACTTATAGAAATAATTCACCCAAGTACACTTATAGAAATGATTCACCCAAGTACACTTATAGAAATGATTCACCCAAGTACACTTATAGAAATGATTCACCCAAGTACACTTATAGAAATGATTCACCCAAGTACACTTATAGAAATGATTCACCCAAGTACACTTATAGAAATAATTCACCCAAGTACACTTATAGAAATAATTCACCCAAGTACACTTATAGAAATGATTCACCCAAGTACACTTATAGAAATGATTCACCCAAGTAGACTTATAGAAATGATTCACCCAAGTACACTTATAGAAATGATTCACCCAAGTACACTTATAGAAATAATTCACCCAAGTACACTTATAGAAATGATTCACCCAAGTACACTTATAGAAATGATTGACCCAAGTACACTTATAGAAATGATTCACCCAAGTACACTTATAGAAATGATTCACCCAAGTACACTTATAGAAATGATTCACCCAAGTACACTTATAGAAATAATTCACCCAAGTACACTTATAGAAATGATTCACCCAAGTAGACTTATAGAAAGGATTCACCCAAGTACACTTATAGAAATAATTCACCCAAGTACACTTATAGAAATGATTCACCCAAGTACACTTATAGAAATGATTCACCCAAGTACACTTATAGAAATGATTCACCCAAGTACACTTATAGAAATGATTCACCCAAGTACACTTATAGAAATAATTCACCCAAGTACACTTATAGAAATAATTCACCCAAGTACACTTATAGAAATGATTCACCCAAGTACACTTATAGAAATGATTCACCCAAGTACACTTATAGAAATGATTCACCCAAGTACACTTATAGAAATGATTCACCCAAGTACACTTATAGAAATGATTCACCCAAGTACACTTATAGAAATGATTCACCCAAGTACACTTATAGAAATGATTCACCCAAGTACACTTATAGAAATGATTCACCCAAGTACACTTATAGAAATAATTCACCCAAGTACACTTATAGAAATGATTCACCCAAGTACACTTATAGAAATGATTCACCCAAGTACACTTATAGAAATAATTCACCCAAGTACACTTATAGAAATAATTCACCCAAGTACACTTATAGAAATGATTGACCCAAGTACACTTATAGAAATGATTCACCCAAGTACACTTATAGAAATGATTCACCCAAGTACACTTATAGAAATAATTCACCCAAGTACACTTATAGAAATGATTCACCCAAGTACACTTATAGAAATGATTCACCCAAGTACACTTATAGAAATGATTCACCCAAGTACACTTATAGAAAGTCTGCTGCATAAAGTACAGGAAGTCCTTCCAATAAACTTGTGCTTGAAATTTGGACATGGCAGTCATTCTGTTTGTATAAACGACATAAAGATTTATACAAGAAGAGCAAACTTGCATAATTGCCCTTAGCACACTGGGAATCTGAGATGTTGAAGTCATTATAACTTGAAAGAAGATTTTCAGACATAACTTGGATTCTGGCATGATTTAATACACAAGAGTTGTGTTAATGTAGAGAAGGGCACAGACGTTTCAAACTTTCAAATAAAATCTGACTATACAGCTTGGGATTCCAAATACTTCCACGTAATATCCATCCTTCAGACACATTTTAAGTTTGAAAATATGGAAATTGAGTGAAGTCATATTTCCAAAACATGCAGCTTTTGAAATGAACGAGGGCTGTATATATATAGTCACATGTACATGTTGGTAATCTCACAACCATTTCTGAAAGTTCTTGGGCATTTCTGAAATGATGAAGAACTAGGGGTAAGAGAAGGCAACTTGTACTGAGAGTAATGTCCTTAAGAATATAATTCTTCCACAAGAAACTTTACTGAAATTATGATGTTTACTACCAATATTTGCCAAGACACAAAACTAAGTAGATATTTACAATAGTGATAAAACTCATGATGCAGTCAATGATAATCACAATAATAATAACCTGATCTCTGAAACAAAAGGACAGACCTATTTCCTGAATAGAAACAAAATAAAACATTAAAATTCAAATTAGTACATTATAAAAATCTGGTTTATCTTCAACTTCACAAAGCAAACTTATATGAATATTTCACTTCAATAAATCATGCTGTTATTCACCTTGCAACACACAATCTCAAAAAGTGAATTTAGTAGTGCAAATGGTTTTCAAACATGATTAGAAAGGAGCCAAGGGCCAGAGGTAATAAAAGTACATAGTGAAAAGAAATATCACTTTTACATGAAAACAGATTTATAAAATACCTTCATAAGATTGTACATTGCAAGGGTGAATATTTATACACTGTTTTAGTGAAGCAGATTATGTCACATACTTTGCGTTTGTGATCAAAATGAAAAATGCGCAGAGATCCATTATAAAATTAACAAGAAACAAATACCAAACATAAAAATAGTTATTACAAAGTTCTGATAATTAAAGCTAAATTTTCCAGTGGGTATATTCACAGTGACACCTATGATCCTTGGGATGAAACTAATGTGAGTGGTACATCAGTTCGGAGAGTTTGTAGGTAGAAATCTCCCTGATGAGGAGTAAGCACAGTTAGTAATAGCCAGAGCAGATACATGGAGGAACACCCAGGTACAGAGGCAGATAAACAACAACAACAACGACGACGACACAAACCTCGAGCAGGTCACCTTGACCTGAGGGCAGGATGCTATTTGAGCGCTGGAAGAAGGAGTAAGCAGAGCACTGAAGCACAGCCATCATGCCAGACATAGCACACACCAGGACATAGGCTTAACACCTCTCTAGTGTCAGTTCATATAGATTTATTGGGTTCAGAGATTGTTGAGATAGTTGTTCAGGATTTGAGGGGTTTTTTAAATATGTATATTCATGAACATTTGTTAACTAGTTTTCTTCATCTGAAGCTAACAAATCAGAATGGTAGATTGATTCGTTTATTCATTCTTCCTTTTAAGTTTACAGGATACAAGTATTTAAACAAGTTAAACCTTATATATAAACCTATTATATTTGTTTTTCATACATTTATATTTGTAATTTTGTTCATACATTTGCTAAATATTCACAAGTTAATAAACGATGATGTAGTGATGTTATAACCCCAGTATGTCTCAAGTTTCGACAGAAGCATACACCTCAGCAGATTCAGCAAGCAAAACAGGTTTCATACCAGACAAGAGCCCCAAGAGTCCTGATCAACAAAGTAAGGCCCGTCTAGTCTGAGGGCCCTGATGGACACAGAGTTAGGCCCCTCCACCCTGAGAGCCCTGATGGTACACACAGGTCACTAGCCATGTTCCAGGTGCCCCTGGACCCTGATGGACACACAGGTTCCTAGCCATGTCCCAGGTGCCCCTAGACCCTGATGGACACACAGGTCCCTAGCAATGTCCCGGTGCCCCTGGACCCTGATGGACACACAGGTCCCTAGCAATGTCCCAGGTGCCCCTGGACCCTGATGGACACACAGGTCCCTAGCAATGTCCCAGGTGCCCTGGACCCTGATGGACACACAGGTCTCTAGCAATGTCCCCTGGACCCTGATGGACAAACAGGTCCCTAGGTATGTCCCTGGTGCCCTGATGGACACCCCTGTCCCAGGTGCCCCTGGACCCTGATGGACACACAGGTCCCTAGCAATGTCCCTGGTGCCCCTGGACCCTGATGGACACACAGGTCCCTAGCAATGTCCCCCTGGACCCTGATGGACACACAGGTCCCCCTGGACCCTGATGGACACACAGGTCCCTACCCAGGGACCCTCACACAGGTCCCTAGGTATGTCCCAGGTGCCCTGGACCCTGATGGACACACAGGTAGCCATGTCCCTGGTGCCCCTGGACCCTGATGGACACACAGGTCCCTAGCATGTCCCAGGTGCCCCTGCCCTGACCCTGATGGACAACACAGGTCCCTAGCATGTCCCAGGTGCCCCTAGACCCTGATGGACACACAGGTCCCTAGCATGTCCCAGGTGCCCCTAGACCCTGATGGACACACAGGTCCCTAGCAATGTCCCAGGTGCCCCTAGACCCTGATGGACACACAGGTCCCTAGCAATGTCCCAGGTGCCCCTAGACCCTGATGGACACACAGGTCCCTAGCCTAATGTCCCTGGTGCCCCTAGACCCTGTGCCCCTGGTCCCTACCCTGTTGCCCTGGACCCTGACACACACAGGTCCCTAGCAATGTCCCAGGTGCCCCTGGACCCTGGACTGATGGACACACAGGTCCCCCCTAGCATGTCCCTAGTGCCCCTGGACCCTGATGGACACACAGGTCCCTAGCAATGTCCTGGTGCCCCTGGACCCTGATGGACCAGGTGCCCCCTAGACCCTGGACCCCCTGTCCCAGGTGGACACACAGGTCCCTATCAATGTCCCTAGTGCCCCTGGACCCCCCTAGCCATGTCCACCCCTGACCCTGATGGACACACAGCATGTCCCTAGCATGTCCCTAGTGCCCCTGAACCCTGTCCCCTGATGGACACACAGGTCCCTAGCCATGTCCCTGAAGCTGATGACAAGAAGCTGACTATGTGCAGGAGCCAATATTCCTCTACAGAGCCTAGACACCAGGTGCTAGGAAGCAGGACTACATAACACATAGACACCAGTATCCAACATGACATGTAACTACAGACTACAGATACACCACACTTATACTTTGTGTACACAAATTTAGAAATCAAGTTACGGTGACATGTTAAATTTAATTTTTAAATCAAATCAAAAACACATCTTGATTTGAAAGTTCCAAAATCCCATCATAGCAGGTTATATGTATTTAAAATAAGCTGTTTCCTATTGCTGACAAATGTTCTGCCAGTTATTGCGATCCACAGGGAGGACAACACCTACCCCCTTCTTGACCTCCTTCTTGTCTCCCTCCTTGTCCTTCACAACTTTCTTCGGGGAAGGGGAGGTGCTGTTTCTGTTTAGAATGTTGAATGCCATCTTTGCAGCCTCTTCAGCTATTCCCAACTTTCTCTTCGTCTGAACAGAGAAATGAATTTCAAACTTTGAGATTCCCCATGTACATGATGAGCACTATGAGCTGACATGAGGCAAGGATACTGTACAGTGTATATATACACATGGACAAAAGTAGGGCAACACCCTGTATTTTTCATAGTATCGATATGTTACCATTAACCATAGCAAAACATTTTATCCAACCTCATTTTGTATTACTATGTGGGTAAACTGACCCTCAAGGAATAATTAAACACAAAAAGAACCAAAAACTATAGCTTATTCATAGAAACAAACATGGCTAAAAATGACACATTCTGAAGTGCTGATAACTATGGTTGTACAACTTTGTACGGTCATTGTCAAGATTCGGGTGTACAGTCCTCAAGAAATAGTATCAATAACGGAGCACAATGTCAATATCTGGTGTAACCTCCATCAACTGCAACAACAGCCCTCACCCTCCTCCTCACTGACTGTATCAGACCTTGAATTTGACTTTGAGGTATAGCGTTCCATTCTTGAGGAAGGTTTGTTCCAATACAAGTTTTGTACTGCAGGATCTCCCTGGAGTATTCTGTGACCCATTATATTCCAAACATGCTCAATGGGAGTGTGATCTGGGTGCCGTTGTACAAAACAACCTTAGCGGCCAAGACTACCTTAAGAAACTAGGAAGTAAACCCACATAGAATACCACCAGAAAGCCAGCCAGTAGGAAGTAGAACATACTCAGTGTGTCTTGTACAGGCAGTGTGAATGATTTACACATGAGAGTTTTTCATACCTTTTCATGCAGCAGATGGTCAGTGTATGCATACACCTTGTACGCCCCTCTGATCCGCTTGACTGTAAGGAGAAAACAATTAAAGACATATTGACTACTTGTCGGTCAATAATTTACAGATTGTTAATTATTCATTCTTGACAACTCCAAGAAGCTATCACATAATTACATTGGCTGTTGTCATGCAATTGTTGCAGCTGCTAAGAACTAGTGACAATGGCAAGGTTTGTGTTCAAGCAGTGAGTGCTGGCTTAACATTGCCTTCATTAGTTGCCAGCAATATAAGCTCAGTTAGCTCAGTTAGCTCTAGCAGGTACCGCCCATTTCTGGTGTCCCCCGCCATCATATTGCTGAAAAATTGCTAAAAGCGATGTAAAACTCAACTCATTCACTCACTCACTCACTCATCCAGGTGCCAGTGAGAGAGTGAGTTCAAACTGACACAGGTCAAAAACTCTCAGAATGAGTATGTTGTTGGTGGACCATGGAAAATAGTCAATGTAAATTTGAGACTGAAATCCTGGCATACCCAAGGGATTTAACTCTGGGTACTATACTGTACTGCCTTAGAAAACTGGCCATTTGCAAGCATCTGACTTTACTGATGGTACTCTCTTCATCCATTTTCCAAAACTGATACGACAGACGAAGGAATGCAAAAATTGAAACAAACGAGCATTTAATTATCCAAATTGGATTCAACATCACTATTCCATTTATATCACTCACCCCCTGGGTAGAGGAGAGGCGCCAGGTTGATGAAGGCCACTCCGTGGAAGCTGATGGACCCCTCATCATCCTGCAACATCACACAACCATCAGCTATCACCCCACTGCTAGTTTCTGTCAGACACATCAAAACATGGATTACACTTCCTTGGATACCGAAAATCTGTTCAACGAGAAACCCATATTTCTGATTATCATTAAAAAAATCTGAGAGTTATTTTGGTTAAGCTTTTCAGGTAATTGGAATTTGCATAAAAGTATTTCGTTATATTTAGAATTCAGACAGGCACCAAACTGGACCATCTTAAAGTGTTTGAGGACATGGCCCTTCATATATACACCACATGCTGTATACAGTACATCTGTACAGTGTACAGGGTTCATTGCACGCAGTTTTATTAGTTTCCAAAATAACAGAAATGTAACACTTTCAGAAAGCAAAACTAAAACCTAATTATCAGTAAACATGGGTTAAAGAATGATAAGACACTTCTATCTAACACAGGAATATCTAACACAACAGGAATATCCTTATACCTCCGACAACAATAAAATACCTCTTTTTTGGTAAATACATCTATTACAAAACTATTGTATTGGTTTGAAATTAAAACTGTTAAATCAGTTTGTTCTTCAAAACAAAATAACATGCAAACACAAAATAGTAATTCACTGAAATCTCATGTTTTACCAAAAATACACTTCAAGTGAATCATCTGTTTATCTAATTGGACCAAGGTCGGACTCCCTACATTAGGGACCATTCATAATTTATGGCTTGGGGGTGGGAGTTGGGTTGGGGGTTCTGACCCCCCGCTAGTACATGTATACAAAATTGATGATTCCCCCCTTCCCTACACCTCCCCAGAACAAAATGGGTTGACTCCCCCTTAAAATCATCATCCAACCCACCACACCCACACCTCCAACTATGAACGGTCCCTTACTGAAGATTATGTATCTGAATCAGTGCCATGGTACAATACATGGTACCACAGCTGATACAGATACATGTCTGTATACAAGTTCACATCTAGAACTGTCTACACAAGTCCTGGGCCTTATTCCATAAACAGAACTGTCTTTTGCAAGTCCATGTGTTAAACTACAGCGTTCTATCACGTATGATCAGATCACATTGTGGAACAAGGCCCTAAAGCATCACAAGTTACAGCTCTTGTAAACATCTGAACAGGATTATTGTGATTAGATGTCAAAGCTGAAGCCCAGTAACCATTACAATTATCAAAAAGGCATTGAAGTATATTATGAAATACACGTACATGCAAGCCGATGTGTTGCCTTCGTATAACTCTTGGTACTCTCGTGTCCAAGGTCATACAAAGATTTCCTCTGCTTCCAGGTTAGGGAAGTACATTGCGGTAGAAGAGATTTGACGCTAATTATTGAATTACTACAATCACATATCGTGTCATGGGAACTTGTTATGCTGCTGAGTGATTAGAAGCATCACGGAAACATATACATGAAGTGTTCTGGAAGCCTGCTACAAGACTCCAGGTCAGTCCCAGTATGGCTGGGGTACAACCTAGATCACCTACACATGTAGTACAGCCTAGGTCACCTACAATGTAGTACAACCTAGATCACCTACGCTTGTAGTACAGCCTAGATTACCTACAATGTAGTACAACCTACATCACCTACACATGTAGTACAGCCTAGGTCACCTACAATGTAGTACAACCTAGATCACCTACACATGTAGTACAGCCTAAATCACTTACAATGTAGTACAATTGGATTTTATTCATTAGTTTATTCAATTTACATCGTTACTTTGCTCTTTGACAATGTTATTGTGGACCCTAGCTGCGAAGCATGTGTCCGAGAATCGTTGTTTTCAATAACATTCACGAAAAAATAGTTTATAATTTTAATTGCATTTACCGAGCATATATTTCTGGATTGAAGTCTTTCCCAAAACAGCGTGGTCGTCGAAATTTCCCTATCACTTATGATAAAGGGATCAAAGGGATGAGTTGCTAAGTTAAACTAAACAAACAACGTGTCACTTTGGGTGGACCAGTCAGCAGTGCAGTCAACTTCAATCGTTCGGATTAACGCAGCTGTTTACAACTTAATTAGTCCAATCCGTTCCGACTGACCAGCGTTCGGAAGCGGAAACTGAATCATCGGACTAACGAGGTGTCAATTATATACAATATATAGGGAGATGATTTGGTGCCCGGTGAGTAGCGTTCGGAAGTCGGTGGATTCGGATTAACGAGGACCGGATTACCGCGGCCTGACTGTACATGCAAGCCTCACAAGATGTGTTGCCTTCGTATAACTCTTGGTACTCTTGTGTCCAAGGTCACACAAAGATTTCCTCTGCTCCAAGGTTAGGGAAGTACATTGTGGCAGAAGAGATTTGATGCTAATTATTGAATTACAACAAACACATATCGTTCCAAGGGAACTTGTTATGCTGCCGAGTGATTAGAAGCATCACGGAAACATATACATGAGGTGTTCTGGAAGCCTGCTACAAGATTCCAGGTCAGTCCCAGTATGGCTGGGGTACAACCTAGATCACCTACACATGTAGTACAGCCTAGGTCACCTACAATGTAGTACAACCTAGATTACCTACAATTTAGCACAATCTAGATCACTTACACATGTAGCATAACCTGGGTAGATCACCCACAATGTAGTACAGCCCAGATCACCTACAATGTAGCACAACCCAGATCACCCACAATGTAGTACAACCTAGATCACCCACAACGTAGTACAGCCTAGATCACCTACAATGTAGTACAACCTAGATCACCCACAATGTAGTACAGCCCAGATCACCCACAATGTAGCACAACCTTGATCATCTAAAACGTAGTTCAGCCTAGATCACCCACAGCGTACTACAGCCCAGATTACTTACACATGTAGCATAACCTAGATCACCTACAATGTAGTACAACCTAGTACATACTCACACATGTAGCCCTAGGTCACCTTACCAAATGTAGTACAACCTAAGATCACCCACAATGTAGTACAACCTAGATCACCCACAATGTAGTACAACCTAGATCACCTACAATGTAGTACAACCTAGATCACCTACAATGTAGTACAACCTAGATCACCCACAACGTAGTACAGCCTAGATCACCCACAATGTAGTACAACCTAGATCACCCACAACGTAGTACAGCCTAGATCACCCACAATGTAGTTCCGCCCAGATCACCTACAATGTAGCACAACCTAGATCATCCAAAACGTAGTTCAGCCTAGATCACCCACAATGTACTACAGCCCAGATTACTTACACATGTAGCATAACCTAGATCACCCACAATGTAGTACAGCCCAGATCACCCACAATGTAGTACAACCTAGATCACCTATACATGTAGCATAAACTAGATCACCCACAATGTAGTACAACCTAGATCACCTACAATGTAGTACAACCTAGATCACCTATACATGTAGTACAACTAGATCACCTACACATGCAGTATAACCTAGATCACCTACAATGTAGCACAACCTAGATCACCTACAGTGTAGTACAACCTAGATCACCTACAATGTAGAATAACCCAGATTACCTACAATGTAGTACAACCTAGATCACCTATACATGTAGTATAACCTAGATCACCTACAATGTAGTACGACCTAGATCACTTACAGATGTAGTACAACCTAGATCACCTACAATGTAGTACAACCTAGATCACCTATACATGCAGTACAACCTAGATCACTCACAATGTAGTACAATCTAGATCACCTATACATGTAGTATAACCAGATCACCTATAATGTAGTACAACCTAGATCACCTACACATGTAGTATAACCTAGATCACCTATACATGTAGTATAACCTAGATCACCTACAATGTAGTACAACCTAGATCACCTACAATGTAGTACAACCTAGATTACTTGAAGAATGAAGACACTTTACTGTTTCTACTTTGTCTTCTATGAACTTAAAGTCAGCTTGTCAACAAATAAATCAACATAAAGCTTAAACTATTAAAAAGAAGAGCATGAAAATATTTTGTGTTATTAATTCAAACTTTGAAATATGAAATATATATGTATGAATGAATAATCTAATTGTTAAATTAAAGCAAGTAACACTGGAACTATTAAGTTAGTGAGAATGTCTGAAAAGCTCTGGGTACCTGTGTACTAATTGGCGGTTAGTGAAGGCTATAACTAAAGGCCTGATTGACTGAAGCTTCACACACTTATACCTTAATATTTTGTTGTGAGGGAGTTGGGTTCTGCTGAAAACATGTAAATGTATGATAAACTGTATACTCCAGCAGTCAACTAGCTCGCAACACCACAACAGATAGATCAGGCTGTGGACATAAATAGAAAGACTGAGTGAATTAATTAACTGTCTGATACCTTTTCATGTACATTTTAGTGATTCTTAATGCCTTTTGGTCAGTCACAGTGCCAACACTTTCATTGGTCAGTCACATTTGTATGTATGTATGGTATGTATCTTATGTAAAGCATGTATGTATGTATATTATGTATGTATGTATGTATGTATGTATGTATGTATGTATGTATGTATGTATGTATGTATGTATGTATGTATGTATGTATGTATGTATGTATGTATGTATGTATGTATGTATGTATGTATGTATGTATGTATGTATGTATCACAAAGTCATCTGAATTACAGGTTGAAGAATTTCATCAGGGTTGAGATTATATTTGTGTCAAAAAATATAGAAGAGTGTTATTAATATTAGAATAATCTTCTCAAGACCTGGATTTCTTGATCAGCTGACCTAGTGATGCAGGACATAGTATGGGGCTCATTACTTAAATCACAGACAGAGTTCATCACAGACAGTGTTCATCACGGACAGTGTTCATCAAAGACATGTTCATCACAGACAGTGTTCATCAGACAGATGGATAGTTCTAACTCACTGCTGTTTCATCAGTATGTGACACTTCAGTGCAATGATAAAGACTCAAACAATGAGCATGGGTGTTCCACTAATTTCACCATAAATGGCTTTAGGACCACCATTTCATTTGACCATAATTCTCTCTTTTGCAAGAGGTATTGTTCTGCTTTCTACAGCAATATTCTGTTCTATGAAGCTAAAAATATATTAAAAAAAAGAAAAGCTTTTCACAATGTTGCCAATATTTCAAAGCCATAATAGGATATGACATTTACAAGCCCAAGCACAGTGTTCTGCTGGTATGACCAGCGGCAAACCTTACAGACCCATATTAACTGAAAAAATAACACACACAAGTGTTGCAGTTTGAATAACAAAATGTTGAACAATTTTACTGCACATACTGCACAAGTTTATCACACAAGTTTATCAACTGGGATAACAAGTTCTACCACTCAGTAATTTACCACACAAGTAACATTTATCACACACGTTATAATTCTACAGATCAAATCTGACATCTGGCAAACACCTTCAGAAATCTGTCTCACCTTCTTTCCTTTCCCCGCTGAAGGCTGTGGCAGACGGAAGATCTCCACTGGCCAGTACCGCGTCTTGGCAATGGAGTCTTGGAAACTGTAAGTCATTTTTCTGAATAAACATCTTTCTTCCAACCTTCCACTGGGCAAGAACAGTGACTGTTCAAGATTATATACTGAGGGAAACTGATAAGGGATCACATGAAAGCAATACATTAAGTTTGTGAAGAAACCTGGAAAAAAATAAAGGAACACTTGTGCTTTCATGTCATCCCTTATTTGTTTCCTTCAGTATATTTTGGAGATGGGTGCATGATATTCTCAAATAGTATGCATGGTATGTGTGCATGGTGCTGATGATGATGTCATCATGATGGATGCTCCAGGACTGGTCACGTGAAGGGGTGAAGGATGAGGAGGGACTAGCGGCTGAGGGTTCTCACCAAAACTCATGACGACTATATGGAGGGTGCAATGAAAAAGGACTGTTATTTCAGTATATTTTCAAGCCTACAAGTTTGAATGAACAAATATGAAAACTATGTCGGTACAGGTCATTCATCACATGGTGGAGGGAGGCATGGAAACATGATTAAATGTGCGAAGTCAGCAAGATATTATGATACAGTCGTTGGACCATTCCCGCTCAAGCTATGCAGCACCACCCCAATGAAACATCACCAGCCCCTTATGTAGTAGGTCTGTATATGTATGCCTGTATGTTTGCCTACCCTTTGACAGATGAGGTCTCCATGTAGCATCGCCTCTCAGTGTTCCAGGTGATACGGTTCTTGTCCATCTCCGACACGGCCCGGTGCTCCCGGTCCTCCTTGCCTCGCAGCTCCCCATCTTCATCTTCCACAGTGTCGGCCGAGACATACCTAAATAATCAGGACACATCTGGTTACCATGGGTAACCATTAGTGCTGTCACGATTCACCCATTGTATTTGTCCCAATATTCATATTTTTACCCAATATTCTTGATATGTATCATATTCACCAAATAGTGGAGTCATTGCAGCCCTAGTATCAATATGGATCATATGATCGAAGATATACCTTCACCACCAGGACAATGCATTTGTATAAGCCGAAGATACCAGATCTCAAAAACAACAATAAGGCTCATATGGACCAAGATGTACTGCTCTTCCAAGACAACATGGATCATATGGACCAAGATGCAACTGCTCTTCCAAGGCAACATGGATCATATGGACCAAGATGCCCCTGTTCCTCCAAGACAACATGGATCATATGGACCAAGATGTACTGCTCTTCCAAGACAACATGGATCATATGGACCAAGATGTACTGCTCCTCCAAGACAACATGGATCATATGGACCAAGATGTACTGCTCCTCCAAGACAACATGGATCATATGGATCAAGATGCCACTGTACCTCCAAGACAACATGGATCATATGGACCAAGATGCCACTGTACCTCCAAGACAACATGGATCATATGGACAAAAATGTACTGCTCTTCCAAGGCAACATGGATCATATGGACCAAGATGCCCCTGTTCCTCCAAGACAACATGGATCATATGGACCAAGATGTACTGCTCCTCCAAGGCAACATGGATCATATGGACCAAGATGCCCCTGTTCCTCCAAGACAACATGGATCATATGGACCAAGATGTACTGTTCCTCCAAGACAACATGGATCATATGGACCAAGATGCCCCTGTTCCTCCAAGACAACATGGATCATATGGATCAAGATGTATTGCTCTTCCAAGACAACATGGATCATATGGACCAAGATGCCACTGTACCTCCAAGACAACATGGATCATATGGACCAAGATGTACTGCTCCTCCAAGACAACATGGATCATATCGACCAAAATGTACTGCTCCTCCAAGACAACATGGATCATATGGATCAAGATGCCACTGTACCTCCAAGACAACATGGATCATATGGACCAAGATGCCACTGTACCTCCAAGACAACATGGATCATATGGACAAAAATGTACTGCTCTTCCAAGGCAACATGGATCACCAAGATGCCCCTCCTCCAAGACAACATGGATCATATGGACCAAGATGTACTGCTCCCTCCAAGACAACATGGATCATATGGACCAAGATGGTTCCTCCAAGATAACATGGATCATGGACTGTTCACTGTACCTCCAAGACAACATGAATCATATGGACCAAGATGTACTGCTCTTCCAAGACAACATGGATCATATGGATCAAGAAGCCACTGTTCCTCCAAGACAACATGGATCATATGGACCAAGATGTACTGCTCTTCCAAGTCAACATGGATCATATGCACCAAGACCTCCAAGACAACATGGATCCCACTGCTCCTCCAAGACAACATGGATCATCCAAGAAGCCACTGCTCTTCCAACATGGATCATATGGATCAAGATGTACTGCTCCTCAAAGACAACAAGGATCAAATGGACCAAGATGCCCCTGTACCTCCAAGACAACATGGATCATATAATACATGAACTAAAATACCCCTTCACCTTCTGAATTTGAACAAATGGTAGTGTCATTCCTGTAGATACTGTGTCAACAGTCTTAATAACCTTTGACCAATCACAGTTCAAGTGGGGCACAATTCCACCCAATTCTTCAAAATGACATGCATAGATTTGTCAATAAACGTATCATCACTAAACACGTGGAATCATGATTCTAAACAATGCGACTATTACACAAGCATAAAATCATCTTACTCAAGAAAATACCAAAGAGAGTTACTCCCCTTGTTGAATGATATCGTTTATGAACAGTGTGTGTGTGTTTTAATTGGCTATATTTTTATTACAAGGTCTGAATTTTGAAAACAATTAGTCTCCATTTTTGTTTGCAAACTTTCAGTGATAATGGTCAGTTGTAACCAACTGTATTACTAAGTACTTAACTGTATATATAATATATTCAGTAGGAGGAACAAGATAGCTACCAACTGGTAGGAAATATAAGTCAGGGCAAATATTCCCAGGGAACAGTGTATGTGCTGTAACTCCAGTAGGTGCTGTAACTTCAGTATGTGCTGTAACTTCAGCATGTGCTGTAACTATTTCAGGAGGTCTTATTACTGTAATAATATCTTCAGCATTTGTACTATGATAATATCTTCAGCATTTTTACTGTGATAATATCTTTTGTATTTTTACTGTGATGAAACAGTTATGAAACACTTCCTAGTGTGGATATATTATTAAAACAGTTTACTTTGTGTGCACTTGAAGGATGATCAACAATGGCTCTAAAGATCAGCTGCAACTATCACGTGATCCACAACAAGACAACGTACGCATCAGTGATGTATATAGCATTCCCCTGAGCCTGTCCAGGCGACGCCCATTTCTTCTGTTTGTTGGGCATCTCCTTGTCAGTGCCGGGCTTGAGCTGGCCATGGGGGAACACGATTGTGGACTCCTTCTGTAATAACATCAAACACAAACCTTGCAATGTGGTCATTGCACAGACAAAACATTCCCCACAGTAAACTCTTACAATCATAATTCTGTAATTTGGGGCATGTAGATCAGTATCTGGTGTGCCTACCATGTTCGGCTATACATTGCACAGATTATCTGGCATGCTGTTCATTATCATGTGAAATGCCCTTGGTATTGCCTGCTTGAAGAGCTATCCCAAACTGGGCTACGTTGGCAGGAGTTGAGTCTTATTAGATGATCTCCAACCAAGAACATCCCACAGATGCTCTATTGAACACAAGTTGGGAGGCTTTACAAGCCATGTAAATGTTGTTATGCTTTGATCATAGATAGTCCGTGATGACTTAGCCATGAAGTGCAAAATTTTAGTCTGTTATTCTAACTAATGGAACCAGAAAACATGAGAGTTGGTCAGCATATCTATTGCCAAATCTGTTATTGTGTGTGATAATAACACTACCCCCCAACGCCAATCATGGCCAAGAAGTGATGTCCATACTGCTCACTGTTGCCAACAGCGTTTCTTGACATTTGCAAATGAGAGGCAAAGCCTTGAAGCATGGTGGTGCACATCCTGTTGCTGATGTTGCTGAGTCCATCCCAGGCTGTTGGCTTTGTGCATCACATACCGTTCATGCATGATGTAAAATTTCACCATGATGTTGCATTCCAATGAAATACCTCAGTTATGTACACCCCAACAATAGCTAGATCTAAAACATTCCTGACCCTATTTTATTGTCAGCAATATATTAACAAATTAACCTCTACACATGTTTTATAGCATTTATAAATTTCACCAAACTGACCAAACCTTAGAATAACTTTAGTCCAAATATATTTAAACCTATTCCACTCCCCATATATCTGCTACCGAGTCAGCCCTCACCTCCGACGTGATGGGGATGGGTAGTGTTGAAGCATAGTAGAACTGTTGCCCTGTGAGGAGCCAGTTCTCAGGAGGAGAGTACAACGTTTCCATGGTGATGGTCAACAGGTTTCCATCCTTCAGTTGGTTCTCGTCCAGCAAAGGGTCATTGACGGAGATTGTCACATCCACCTCAGGCTGGTCATTGGGAGAGAGAGAGGTGATGGTTTAGTGGTTTAGTTGGATCAAGTTGCAAGTATGTTATACTCATGTGTTTGGATATTGGACATGTATGTGCAGATGCTTCACAACAACTTCGTCAACCAAACAATATAACTGATCAGTACAAATAAAGAAGCAGGTCACATGACTATGAAACTGTTCTTACAGTTTGACGCTCACAGCAATTCAAGAGTCACACAAAATGAAAGTCAATTCTGAAGTAAAGCCAATAGATCTGATTTAACTGAATATACTTCAGATAGCATATATTTATATTGTCACAATCATGCAGTTTCATTTCAACCACAGCCATTAGTTATTGCTCATTACTGCCAGATGAGGAGTTCTTGAGCACACTCAATTACAGGTGACATCAATTACCATTCACAAACTTTGACTGATATCGGCACAGTCAACAGCAGCTAGTCAGAGAGCTTTCTTGACCTATAAAACACTAGTTTTAACTTGGCAACTTCCATTTCAAACAACAATTTGAAAAATAGTTTGACAAGAGGTCTTGTTTCATAACTGAAAACCAAACAGTAACAGAACATTCAGGAATATTCTAACTTGGAATCAGTATTAACATGCAGTTGCTTCCATTCAACCCTTGACTGGCCAGATGAAGGTCATTCTGCCAGGAATACACCTTATTAACATAGTTTGCTTTGCTTCACTTTCATACACCTTGACTGGCCAGATGAAAGGTCATTCTGCCAGAAATACACCTTATTAACATAGCTTGGGTTGCTTCACTTTCATACACCTTGACTGGCCAGATGAAAGGTCATTCTGCCAGGAATACATCTTATTAACATAGCTTGGGTTGCTTCACTTTCATACACCTTGACTGGTCTGATGAAAGGTCATTCTGCCAGGAATACAACGTATCAACTTAGTTTGGGTTGCTTCACTTTCATACACCTTGACTGGCCAGATGAAAGGTCATTCTGCCAGGAATACACCTTATTAACATAGCTTGGGTTGCTTCACTTTCATACACCTTGACTGGCCAGATGAAAGGTCATCCTGCCAGGAATACATCTTATTAACATAGTTTGGGTTGCTTCACTTTCATACACCTTGACTGGTCAGATGAAAGGTCATTCTGCCAGGAATACACCGTATCAACATAGTTTGGGTTGATTCACTTTCATACACCTTGACTGGCCAGATGAAGGTTATTCTGCCAGGAATACACCGTATCAACATAGTTTGGGTTGCTTCACTTTCATACACCTTGACTGGCCAGATGAAAGGTCACTCTGCCAGGAATACACCTTATTAACATAGCTTGGGTTGCTTCACTTTCATACACCTTGACTGGCCAGATGAAAGGTCATTCTGCCAGGAATACACCTTATTAACATAGTTTGGGTTGCTTCACTTTCATACACCTTGACTGGCCAGATGAAAGGTCATTCTGCCAGGAATACACCTTATTAACATAGTTTGGGTTGCTTCACTTTCATACACCTTGACTGGCCAGATGAAAGGTCATTCTGCCAGGAATACACCTTATTAACATAGTTTGGGTTGCTTCACTTTCATACACCTTGACTGGCCAGATGAAGGTCACTCTGCCAGGAATACACCTTATTAACATAGCTTGGGTTGCTTCACTTTCATACACCTTGACTGGCCAGGAATACACATCGATATCAACATAGATGATAAGGTCATTCCTCTGCCAGGAATACACCTTATTAACATAGTTTGGGTTGCTTCACTTTCATACACCTTGACTGGCCAGATGAAGGTCATTCTGCCAGGAATACACCTTATTAACATAGTTTGGGTTGCTTCACTTTCATACACCTTGACTGGCCAGATGAAAGGTCATTCTGCCAGGAATACACCTTATGAACATAGCTTGGGTTGCTTCACTTTCATACACCTTGACTGGCCAGATGAAAGGTCATTCTGCCAGGAATACACCTTATTAACATAGTTTGGGTTGCTTTACTTTCATACACCTTGACTGGCCAGATGAAAGGTCACTCTGCCAGGAATACACCTTATTAACATAGCTTGGGTTGCTTCACTTTCATACACCTTGACTGGCCAGATGAAAGGTTATTCTGCCAGGAATACACCTTATTAACATAGCTTGGGTTGCTTCACTTTCATACACCTTGACTGGCCAAATGAAAGGTCATTCTGCCAGGAATACACCTTATTAACATAGCTTGGGTTGCTTCACTTTCATACACCTTGACTGGCCAGATGAAAGGTCATTCTGCCAGGAATACACCTTATTAACATAGTTTGGGTTGCTTCACTTTCATACACCTTGACTGGCCAGATGAAAGGTCACTCTGCCAGGAATACACCTTATTAACATAGCTTGGGTTGCTTCACTTTCATACACCTTGACTGGCCAGATGAAAGGTTATTCTGCCAGGAATACACCTTATTAACATAGTTTGGGTTGCTTCACTTTCATACACCTTGACTGGCCAGATGAAAGGTCATTCTGCCAGGAATACACCTTATTAACATAGTTTGGGTTGCTTCACTTTCATACACCTTGACTGGCCAGATGAAAGGTCATTCTGCCAGGAATACACCTTATTAACTATAGCTTGGGTTGCTTCACTTTCATACACCTTGACTGGCCAGATGAAGGTCATTCTGCCAGGAATACACCTTATTAACATAGCTTGGGTTGCTTCACTTTCATACACCTTGACTGGCCAGATGAAGGTCATTCTGCCAGGAATACACCTTATTAACATAGCTTGGGTTGCTTCACTTTCATACACCTTGACTGGCCAGATGAAAGGTCATTCTGCCAGGAATACACCTTATTAACATAGTTTGGGTTGCTTCACTTTCATACACCTTGACTGGCCAGATGAAAGGTCATTCTGCCAGGAATACACCTTATTAACATAGCTTGGGTTGCTTCACTTTCCTTACACCTTGACTGGCCAGATGAAAGGTCATTCTGCCAGGAATACACCTTATTAACATAGCTTGGGTTTGCTTCACTTTCCATACACCTTGACTGGCCAGATGAAAGGTCACTCTGCCAGGAATACACCTTATTAACATAGCTTGGGTTGCTTCACTTTCATACACCTTGACTGGCCAGATGAAAGGTCATTCTGCCAGGAATACACCTTATTAACATAGTTTGGGTTGCTTCACTTTCATACACCTTGACTGGCCAGATGAAAGGTCATTCTGCCAGGAATACACCTTATTAACATAGCTTGGGTTGCTTCACTTTCATACACCTTGACTGGCCAGATGAAAGGTCACTCTGCCAGGAATACACCTTATTAACATAGCTTGGGTTGCTTCACTTTCATACACCCTTGACTGGCCAGATGAAGGTCATTCTGCCAGGAATACACCTTATTAACATAGTTTGGGTTGCTTCACTTTCATACACCTTGACTGGCCAGATGAAAGGTCATTCTGCCAGGGAATACACCCGTATCAACATAGCTTGGGTTGCTTCACTTTCATACACCTTGACTGGCCAGATGAAAGGTCATTCTGCCAGGAATACACCTTATTAACATAGTTTGGGTTGCTTCACTTTCATACACCTTGACTGGCCAGATGAAAGGTCACTCTGCCAGGAATACACCTTATTAACATAGCTTGGGTTTGCTTCACTTTCATACACCTTGACTGGCCAGATGAAAGGTTATTCTGCCAGGAATACACCTTATTAACATAGTTTGGGTTGCTTCACTTTCATACACCTTGACTGGCCAGATGAAAGGTCATTCTGCCAGGAATACACCTTATTAACATAGTTTGGGTTGCTTCACTTTCATACACCTTGACTGGCCAGATGAAAGGTCATTCTGCCAGGAATACACCTTATTAACATAGTTTGGGTTGCTTCACTTTCATACACCTTGACTGGCCAGATGAAAGGTCATTCTGCCAGGAATACACCTTATTAACATAGTTTGGGTTGCTTCACTTTCATACACCTTGACTGGCCAGATGAAAGGTCATTCTGCCAGGAATACACCTTATTAACATAGTTTGGGTTGCTTCACTTTCATACACCTTGACTGGCCAGATGAAAGGTCATTCTGCCAGGAATACACCTTATTAACATAGTTTGGGTTGCTTCACTTTCATACACCTTGACTGGCCAGATGAAAGGTCATTCTGCCAGGAATACACCTTATTAACATAGTTTGGGTTGCTTCACTTTCATACACCTTGACTGGCCAGATGAAAGGTCATTCTGCCAGGAATACACCTTATTAACATAGTTTGGGTTGCTTCACTTTCATAAACCTTGACTGGCCAGATGAAAGGTCATTCTGCCAGGAATACACCTTATTAACATAGTTTGGGTTTGCTTCACTTTCATACACCTTGACTGGCCAGATGAAAGGTCATTCTGCCAGGAATACACCTTATTAACATAGTTTGGGTTGCTTCACTTTCATACACCTTGACTGGCCAGATGAAGGTCATTCTGCCAGGAATACACCTTATTAACATAGTTTGGGTTGCTTCACTTTCATACACCTTGACTGGCCAGATGAAGGTCATTCTGCCAGGAATACACCTTATTAACATAGTTTGGGTTGCTTCACTTTCATACACCTTGACTGGCCAGATGAAAGGTCATTCTGCCAGGAATACACCTTATTAACATAGTTTGGGTTGCTTCACTTTCATACACCTTGACTGGCCAGATGAAAGGTCATTCTGCCAGGAATACACCTTATTAACATAGTTTGGGTTGCTTCACTTTCATAAACCTTGACTGGCCAGATGAAAGGTCATTCTGCCAGGAATACACCTTATTAACATAGTTTGGGTTGCTTCACTTTCATACACCTTGACTGGCCAGATGAAAGGTCATTCTGCCAGGAATACACCTTATTAACATAGTCTTACTTTCATACACCTTGACTGGCCAGATGAAAGGTCATTCTGAAAGGTAACACATGACATACTATCCTCAGATGTCTGTTTACTGGTAGTGAGAACAAAGATGTGATTTTCATGTTATTGGATGTAGTGGACATACCCTCAAACTTTCCGGTGACAGCTGCTCGAGAGGGGAGCCAGGTAGAGGGTTGACCATCAGAGTGTACTTTTGCTTCACTTCTCCTGTAAATACACATGCGTTGGCTACAAGTAAACAGCTTCTGTCACGCACATTCCGTGGCCTGGCAGATGACATGTCAAGAGCTAAAGTCATCAGTTCATGTGTAAACAGTACCCTTAAACGGCATGGAGCATTTTGCAACATCTAGTTTAGAACAGTTTACTGAAGTAAGTGGCTACATTTACACTGGTGAGTGTAACTTTTGATGGGTAGTATCCTTTGTGAATGTGTTTGGAAAACAGAATAAAAAGGATGACTTCAAGATATTGTATACAAAGTTGTGTACAAAACAAGAACAATCTAACAACACTTCAACTGGATTTTTTCAAAAGTTCTGTATTGTAATACAAATTTGTAATGTTGAAAAGACTATTGTCATGAGTTCAACAAATGATTGAACTCAGTGAAAATTTATACAAACCTGTAGAGGTTATGAATTCTTTGAAGAAAGTCCTCCTTGGGGTACATATAAGCATTAAAGTGTCCATTTTAATTACCTATGACAGTTGTAACAATATTTCAATAAAATATTATACAAAACAAAAAAGTCGCTTTTGTCTTGTGAGACCACCCCTAACGGGGCCCCACAGGGCCCCCTACAGACAAGAGCGGTAACTCTGGCTGCTTACCTCGTACCTCAGTTTTCATGCTGAATGTATCAGACAGAACAATATTTCAATAAAGTGGGGAGGTGGGTGGCTGTACCCGAAGGAGGGCTTTCTTCAAAGAATTCATAACCTCTATAGGTTTGTATAATTCTTTTTCAGAAGAAGTCCTCCCTGGGGTACACATAAGCATGAGGCAGACTCCCAAAGATTGTCGGGAGTGGCATTCTGTCTGGCTATCATTTACCTGTGTTCAATCAAAGTCATAACCGAAGCTGAGTTAGAGAGAAACACACTTACTGAGTCACCGGACCGCAGATGTCAATCAGGCGGGAGTGGCAAGAATAGGGCAGAAGGGGCCTAGCTTATATGCGATTGGCTAAGTCATAGTCCCACCCCTCAACCTTCGAAATGGGAAGGAATGTATGGTTCAAGTCCAAACATATTCAACACATGTACCCAAACCATAGCCAATAAAACAGGCAAAAGCCGCCACCAATATAATACCACATAAAAATTGGTTTATTTTCATAGCCCGACACCAGTAAGTAAAACAAGTATAACCTCAAAAGCTCATTCGGCTAGAAAGTCAACTGTGGAGAACTGTCTGGCCAAACTGAGCACGCTCCCGTGAGTGTTTGTCCAGTTGGTAATGACAGATGATACTTAGCAGATCTCCTCAATGGGCAGGGCCATGGCATACACCTTTGATGTGGCCACTGCCCTAACCGAATGAGCTTTTAACCCTTCAGGTGGAGTTTACCCTTTGTTAATGTAGCCCATACAAATGGCAGAGACAAGCCACCTAGATATGGTCTGCTTGTTCGCCAGAAGACCAGCCTTACCATCGCCATAACAGCAGAACAGTTACTTATCCTTCCAGAGAGCAGTTGTTCATTTGATATAAGCCTTGAGAGTCTTAGGGACATCTAAGACGTGACCACGTCGAAGAGAGGTACCGGACGATGGAGGCTGAGTGAAAGCTGGTAGTTCAATAGGCGGCATTATGGAATAACGTTATGGAATATACTTCCAGGTATATGGAAGGCAGAAATTGTCGTGGAGTAGCCACGGATAGGAGACGCAGCTAGGCCGGCCTCTAACCGAGACTGCACTTCAACTGAAGTGGGTCTGAAGAAAAGGGGTCGAGAACCCCTCTGCTGACACACCAGTACATATAACAGGCCCATCTATCCTCATATTGAACGTTTGTCGAATCCCTCCGCAAAACCAGAATTGTGTCTGCAACTTGTGCAGGAATTCTGCTCGCTTGGAGGCAATTCCGGACAGTGGCCAAGTTACCCACTGAATCCTGGGATTCGGATGTGGCGCTCCGTTCTGGGATAGTAGATCCGGTCGAAAGGGTAATAGTACAGGAGGCTGAGCCAGAAACCTGATGATTGCCGGAAACCAGCTTTGAGCCGACCAAAGAGGTCAAGAAGCACAAGCTGCGAGAGGACCTTGGGAATCAGGGGTAGTGGCAGGAACGTCCACAGAACCCTGTCCATCCAATCGAGCTGGAAAGCGTCTGAGGCGATTGCTCTCGGATCCACCTGGAATGACCCGAACAACCGGGCGATAGTCCCGAATATCTCCCGACTGAGCATCCACTCGTGTGGGGCTAGAAGACGTGAAGAGAGTGCATCTGCTCGAACGTTGTCTACCCCGAGGAGATAAACAGGCATCACCCAAATGTCGAACTGGTCACACCACAGCAGAAACTGCCATGCCTCCAGCAGGAGTGTCGGAGAAACCGTACCACCCTGCTTCAGGATATAGGTCATCGCCGTTTGAATTGTCCATCTCTAGACGAACCACGGCTTCGAACCTGCTCCAGGAAGCATTCGAACACTAACCGGACTGCTCTCAATTCTAGCACATTGATGTGCAGTTGTGCCTCGCTCTGTGACCACAGGCCCGAGACTGTGACTGTGAGGTCACCCAGAACGCCTCCCTCACCCTGTGAGTGAATCAAGAGTTCTGGCATAGGGATGTCCAAGGGGATCGCCCTTGATAAATTCCCTGCCAATTTCCACCACCCAAATGAGGAATCAGAAGCTCCTTAGGTATTTCATCTCGTAAGTCTGTGAGTGAGACCACATTCGAGCTGTCGCTGCCATGGTGCCTAGCAACTGGAGCCAAGTCCGAGCTGAGGCCCCGGGTGACTCGAGAAATTGTAACACAACTCCCTGAACTTTGGTGCCTCTCGCTGTCTTGAATCTTGCTCCCAAGAACACCAGATCCTGTGTAAAAAACAGTTCTTTTCTTGAGATTGATAATCCAGCCCAACTTGGTGATTATACTCATCACAGAAAGTGTTGCAACTCGACTCAAGTGAGTGGCAAGTGTTCGTAGAAGCCAGTCGTCTAGGTACGGGTGACAACACCTTCCCTGTCACCTGGTAACCCGCGCTGGAATTAGCATTAGTTTGGTGAACACCCTTGGCACCGTGGAGATGCCGAAGGGGAGCACACAAAACTGATAGCACTTCCCGGCGAAGGAAAACCTTAGGTATTTCCTGAAATCGGGGTGCATTGGGATATGAAGGTACGCGTCTTTGAGGTCAACTAACGTGAGCCAATCCCCTTCTCCACAGTTGAGATCACTGAGCGCAGTGTCTCCATCTTGAAGGACGGTACCTCTATCATGTCGTTCAGACCTCTTAGATTTAGAATAGGTCTGAACCCTCCGTCCTTTTTGGTGACTAGGAAACATGTCGAGTAGTAAGCCACTTCTTCCTGTCCCGCCGGAACCACATCTCCATGGCTGCCTTGTCCAGTAATGACTGGACCTCGGCACGGAGCATCTCTGCTTTTTTCCAGAGCAACCAGCAGCAGAGTGGATCACAGAAAAGGGAGGTGGCCCTCGCTTCCACTGTGGCATGTGGCCTTCCCTGAGTCTGGACAGGACCCAGGGATTCGAAGCGACTTTTCCCATTTCGGCAGGAATAAAGATAGTCGGCCACCCACTGGGATGTCGGGCACGAGGCAATGGATTCCAGATGTCGGCAGTGTTCCGCCTGCTTGTCTGGGCCCAACAAGAAGCCACCAGCACAAAACCCGGGGTGCCGGCATCGACCAACGAACCGGACCCAGAGCCGAGGCTCGGACCGGGATTGGATGCAGTAGCGAATGGGTGGCCAGCGACTGAGTCGGTACTCGGAGCAGATGCAACCCCGGCAGAAATTCCCACACCAGGGCCGGAGCCAAGGTTGGGAACACTACCTGCCGCAAGAGCTGAACAAGCCCCAGCACCTGGACGGACGCCAATCTCCTCGCGGAGACTGGACATGATAAGGGATTTGACAGATGACATTTGATTCTTCAATAAATCCGAAGTGATAATGGTGCAGAGATGGGAACATTGGGAGGGGAAGGTGCCTGGGACGTTAGAGTCCACACCCTTCGCCTGTTTGGGCACCGTATCACCAGATACTGGCACAGAACTAGAAGAGGAACTCTTCTTTTTTGCATTTTCAGATGGAGGCTCCTGTCCCCAAATGTCCCCAACAGCATGGAATATGCACACAATATACACAGAAAAAATCAGCGCATGGGCGTTATTTAACAGCTAAAGCTAAAGACATTAAGATACTAGCATAAAGCAAACAACAGCCAAGCATACATGTGTACATATAGTGAAGAGCAAAATTGCGAGCGATACGAAACGAACATGCTACAATATTATTCAACTGTAACCTACCATAAATTCACTGAAAGGAAGGAATTTAGGCAAGCCTAGCACACATATTGAAATATATATACAGTACAACCCTACTACAACGGCTACCATAACCTGTAGAAGGGAAAAATTGACCACGCAATCCGCCATCTTGCCTGCCACATGGCTGGAAACAGTGAGAACGCTGTCAAAGTTACAACAATATATAAATGAAAAAAGTCATGAATAGATTCCAACTGACGCCCGTGCGTAAAGAAAGGAACCACACATACAGTATTTGACTCTTTCTCACTCATCTGTCAGTATCTCAGGTAAGGATGAAGACAACTTTGATAGGACCACGCACGTCTGTTCTGGTTGAATGACAGCATGAAAAGTGAGGTATGAGGTAAGCAGCCAGAGTTACCGCTCTTGGTTGTAGGGGTGGTCTCACAAGACAAAAATGAGTTTTTTTGTTTTGTAAAATATTTTATTGAAATATTGTTACAACTGTCGTAGGTAATTAACATGGACATTTTAATGCTTATATGTACCCCAAGAAGGACTTCTTCTGGAAAAGAATGGCGAATTCTTAATCAAACTTAATACAAATATGCAGCTGTTCACATGCAGGTTAATGGTACATGCTTTTCAGCAATTTGATGCATGAGGATCATGCAATTGATCTGCTTAAGGTTTGCAGGTGATTCCCCCCAAGTTGGAGAATTTCATCTTCAATGTAACCATTTTATATGCATAACATGTAGTAGTGAGTGAGTGAGTTAATATTTAACATCACATCGGCAGTATTTCAGCCATGTCGTGATGACATAACACATGGTAAGTGCTTTCAGTGAGTATAAACTTTTGATGGGTAGTATCATAATAGCAATTAGAATTGAGGTGTATTTATATGTTGCAGAGTCCCTGCAAGGTAGAGCCCAGGGACATCCATAGAAAGGTATAAGTACTGACAGTTCCACTGCTGCCCAGCTCTCCACCTACAGATGTAGCTAATGCAAGGTCTACACATTCTAGTTGTTGTTTATTAACATGGCACAAGAACAATAGACACTGGACGCTCTGTGTTTCGAGTAGAACTGGATCCCACCTTTGACAAGCGGCAGGAGGTCCACAGTGCACTGGCCCAGCAGAATGGTCTTCTCCTCCTTCTGTTTCCTCTCCTTGGGTAGGACCTCGATCACCGTCACTGGTGGAGAGACAGTCAAGTACTGAGGCCATTTAAATCTAACATACATCATCACACTACCTCACACTAACACACCCCATTGTATCACCCAAGTCAGCCCACCTGACCCCTGAGCCTGTTAGTCGGGTTGCTGAAGACCTATTCTAACCCAGATCTCAATGATACAGTCTGCATTGTTTATGATATTAAACATTATTTGTGTTACACAACATCAAGTTACTTGGGACTCATGCAGAGCACACAACTTGGGTGCAAAACATGAAAACTGGACGAGCATCACAACAACCTGGTAATACAAACAATGAATCCTGAAAAGGATGAGGGATATATTTTTACTCAAAACAACAAATTATGAAGACTGTCCAAACATTCAATGATTTACATACAAATTCAGATTGGTGGATTTTTCAGGATATCTTAACAGTGAAAGTAAGCCTACTATTTGACTGGCTTACATATATACTTTTGTCCTCTTTGTATGTAATTATATACATATATATTTAAACTACATCGACTTATAGTTTACTTGCAGGAAACTGAGTCAGCAATATTGCCACTACCAATTGCCGTGCAAGACAAACCAGTGGTTGATATTATACACATCATCCTAGTTGGGTACAATGAATAAGACATGCAAACAAATCACAGACAGACCACCCAATCCAGAATAGTGGCCTCTTACAACGAGCAACGGCTTGAGACCAACTCTAACCCAAGTCCCCACAGGACGCTTCAAGAAGATAATAAATTTCTAGTCTGATGATATACTACAAGAGAATTTCTGAATGATGACTTGAATCACATATGCATGTACAAAAGTGCCCTATTTGTACCTGTAATATTCACATGCAAAGGCAAATTTCTAGAATCAGTGAGTGGTTTCAGTCACATGACATGATGACAAGGACTATACGACCCACTTACAGACAATAGGCTTGTGTGCTATCTCATCCAACACTACCGGGTCTTCGTATGTACAGTTGAGAGTGGCATTGTAGTTGAATTCTGCTGGGGTATCGGCTGTACAGTCAACTTTGGGAGATTCTCCTAAACTCTTCTCTCCAAACTCCACTTTAATCATGGCATTCACCGTCTCTCCCTTCTGTCCCTTCTTTGTAACAAACATCATTACGTGATGACATCTGCTACAGTCCACATGCATCAACACATTAGCATTCAGAGAACCAGAATGTCCTCACTCTATACTATCTTAGGGAAAGCAATTTATATTTGTGTAGTGCTTCACTTCTTCAGTTCATTTTGAACACAAATTGTTTCAATACAAATGATGCATCCAACAATTACTTGTCTACAACACATTCTGCTTAAGATGACACTTAGTTTCTGAAAATATACAGTGTAATAGAAACAAACAAACCCATTTGAAAGGAGCCCCAGTGAAGATTCAGCATATCTACACCTGGTTCATTTTGGCTTTTGTCTTACAGTAAGGGCTGGTGTAGGAGGAACAGTAATACAACTCATTGACTATGAGTCAGACTACTTACCTCAGTAATACAGGATACAGCCCAATTTTTGATACAATAATAAACACTTTTCTATACTGTATCGTCAGGATGATAATGATATGTTTATCTATCTTGAGTCTCCAAAATTGTCTGGTACTGGAAAACATAATATTCTGTTGAACAAGCACATGCTAGCCTACATTGTACATCATAGATACTAGCAATGCTGACATATTATCCAACACTCACCAGATTCCTTGCCCTGTGCACAGCAATCGTGATCGGCTCTGGGGGCCGAATGTGAGGTGGTTCAGGCTCACCCATTTTGTTATCTATGCTGAAAACCAAAGAATAGCAATAAGTAACAGATTTTAAATGAGCAATGTATCATCTTATCATGGATTTTCAGACACTGAAGAAAACATTCATTGTTTAGTCAAATGAACAACTGTAAAACCTCTCACTAACTTAATTATACATGACAACTATATCTCTTAAAGACCAGCAACAGCATAAGTGCTTACAATGTCTGTGTGTCACAACACACCTTGTTATAACAGAAGTGCACATGGCTTCAGAAATAATACAGCACTTTGGCAATTGTCTAAGACTGATTATTCACATGCCTGATGAACTGAGTAGGTTGCACTAGAATCATATAACTAATAAATTCCAGCATCAATTTATTTACTCAGGTTGAAAAACGATTATTTCGAGCTAAATGAGCACATACATCAATCTAATAAAAAACTACAAGAGAAACTACTTTTTCTTAACAGAATCTACGTACATAGAAAATATGGGAGAGTGGAGAGTGAATGGTCTAGCAAACAAAATACAAACAACGTTGTAAAACCTACAAGAAAAATATTAGCTTCTCATCAAACGGCATGTGATTTCATGTTCTACGATGCTATGAATGAAAGCATTCTCATTTACGTTTTGCAGGTTCACTTATAACATAAGACACATTTACTGTACCACCTGAATGTTTGAAGAACGTCTGATAAATACGTTCAGCGTTGTTTCAGAGGGAAGAACCAAACAACCAAAACATACCCAACTCGACTATATTCTCTCGAGAAGCGAGCTTCCGTAGTTACTAAGCGACTGTACAGCTACACGCGCGTTTCCGCCCAAACCATCCACTTCCGTAAACTAGTACAAAGAGTTATGTCCCTTCGTTACAAACTCAACCCCAGCGCGTGACGTATTTGTTACCTTCCCGGTATCACCATGAAAGTATCTATTAACGTCTCCGTGAACAGGCTATCGCTGTGCGGAGTTTTAACTCCTGCTATCACGATTGTCGTAATTTGAGTTTTGAGAATTTCTTTTGAAGGACTCGATGTAGAATAAGATAGAGAGAAATGTCCCTGTCTCTTAGCAGTGCCTGAGAGTATTTTTCAGGGAATATGGATACGAGTACATTATATCGTTTCTGACTGACCAAGGGGAGTAACTCTCGCCGGCTGTCATGCTCGTTTTAGTTTTATGTGATATATGTGATGACGAGATCTCTTTGAGTTTGAGAGCTAGGAGGCCGATTTGCTAAACCAGTCATGAAGGCCATCATCCAGAGAGTAATGAAAGCAAGCGTGACAGGTATTACCGTAAGAGCTCAGAATGGACATTGTCGAGTGGGCGTGTCCAGTTTTCGAACAGCGGTTATGATATTATGATTGTGATTTGTCGTGACTATTAACATGCCGAAGTCTTGGCAATGACACACTGGTGCAATGTGCGAAATAGTTTCCAAATTGTGCTAGCCAGACGGGCTAGCTATGCCTGTAAGTTACTAGCCCACAAAATTATTCACTGGCCCGAAATTTAAATGTAGACACGGGTTTTTCATCATTAAGCTGCTAATATGATGAACAATTTTTATCAGGCCATAAAATTGATTGATTTAAAAGTGTATTATAACTTAACAATTCAGAGAGAGTGATATACATGTATTTACAAAATGACCCCATGAAAATTCACTAGTCAGTCGAGCCAGTGACTGTGGAGATTTACTGGCCCAACTGGATTTTTACTAGGTGCCAACACTGTTATCAAGTGAGTGTTAACCATGTTAACAGTATTATCATCTACACCGAAACATTGCATATGTAGCAGGGTGTGGAGTCATCCCACAGATGCCATCCTTACCTTGTCAGTGTAGCAGGGTGTGGAGTCATTCCACAGATGCCATCCTTACCTTGTCAGTGTAGCAGGGTGTGGAGTCATCCCACAGATGCCATCCTTACCTTGTCAGTGTAGCAGGGTGTGGAGTCATTCCACAGATGCCATCCTTACCTTGTCAGTGTAGCAGGGTGTGGAGTCATCCCACAGATGCCATCCTTACCTTGTCAGTGTAGCAGGGTGTGGAGTCATCCCACAGATGCCATCCTTACCTTGTCAGTGTAGCAGGGTGTGGAGTCATCCCACAGATGCCATCCTTACCTTGTCAGTGTAGCAGGGTGTGGAGTCATCCCACAGATGCCATCCTTACCTTGTCAGTGTAGCAGGGTGTGGAGTCATCCCACAGATGCCATCCTTACCTTGTCAGTGTAGCAGGGTGTGGAGTCATCCCACAGATGCCATCCTTACCTTGTCAGTGTAGCAGGGTGTGGAGTCATCCCACAGATGCCATCCTTACCTTGTCAGTGTAGCAGGGTGTGGAGTCATCCCACAGATGACATCCTTACCTTGTCAGTGTAGCAGGGTGTGTGGAGTCATCCCACAGATGACATCCTTACCTTGTCAGTGTAGCAGGGTGTGGAGTCATCCCACAGATGCCATCCTTACCTTGTCAGTGTAGCAGGGTGTGGAGTCATTCCACAGATGCCATCCTTACCTTGTCAGTGTAGCAGGGTGTGGAGTCATCCCACAGATGCCATCCTTACCTTGTCAGTGTAGCAGGGTGTGGAGTCATCCCACAGATGTCATCCTTACCTTGTCAGTGTAGCAGGGTGTGGAGTCATCCCACAGATGCCATCCTTACCTTGTCAGTGTAGCAGGGTGTGGAGTCATCCCACAGATCATGTCCTTACCTTGTCAGTGTAGCAGGGTGTGGAGTCATCGCACAGATGACATCCTTACCATGTCAGTGTAGCAGGGTGTGGAGTCATCCCACAGATGCCATCCTTACCTTGTCAGTGTAGCAGGGTGTGGAGTCATTCCACAGATGACATCCTTACCTTGTCAGTGTAGCAGGGTGTGGTGTCATCCCACAGATGACATCCTTACCATGTTAGCTTGCTGACGGGGTTAACCGCTTTGGTCAAGTGGACAAGGCGTCTGATTTTGGATCAGAAGCTCTGTGGTTTGAATCCCAACACGAGACTCTGAAATATTATGGTCGTTACACATGTATTGTATATCCATAGAACTGTCTCCAAGTTGTTCAAGTGATAATTTGGTGAAATATCCTCTGACATCCCAATTTAAGGCAGAGTGGCCACTGAAAATGTAGCAGTAATGTACAAGTTTGTGTAAATTTCTGGTAAAGACCTTCTACTTCTGCTGATCAATAAGACCATTAAATGTTAAAGGTATAATTAGAACAGGATGGAGTATGATGTGAATATCGCATCCATACTTGAAGCCATTTATGTGTCCTGTGATGGTACAAAACACATTGAAATGGAGGGTTATGACCTTTAGGGTGCTGAATAAAATCAGTATTTAACAGATATTTAATATGATTTTTTAGGTTTGTATTTATCAGCTAGTTGAAAAAAATCCTCGTCTATTCCAGTTGGTGATGAAGTGGTTGGATCCATAGGAAGAGGCCTTTGTGTGCTGGTCGGAATCTCGAGATACGACACCCAGAAGGAGATGGAATACATGTCAGTCACTTTGATACACATAGATGTGAATTAACTTGATGTTTTCTGTTTCGTAGTGGCTAATTACAAGCGTTCTGTATGGCAGGACCCAGTGAAGTGTTCTGTATGTCTTGAGGTAGTGACTAGTGGCAAGTGTTCCATATGCCTTGAACTCGCGTGACAATTGTTCTGTATGTCTTGAGGTAGTGATTACTGACTAGTGTACAATATGTCTTGAGCTAGTGACAAATGTTCTGTATGTCTTGAGCTAGTGACAAATGTTCTGTATGTCTTGAGGTAGTGACAAATGTTCTGTATGTCTTGAGGTAGTGATTAGTGACAAGTGTTCCATATGTCTTGAGCTACTGACAATTGTTCTGTATGTCTTGAGGTAGTCACTAGTGACAAGTGTTCCGTATGTCATGAACTAGTTTTACAAATGTTCTGTATGTCTTGAGGTTGTGACTAGTGACAAGTGTTCCATATGCCCTGAGCTACTGACAATTGTTCTGTATGTCTTGAGTTAATGACTAGAGACAAGTGTTCCATATGCCTTGAGCTGGTGACAATTGTTCTGTATGTCTTTAATTCCCCACATGGGTATAATATGTAAAGCCCATTTCTGGTGTTCCCCGTCATAATATTGCTGGAATATTGGTAAAAGTTGCGTAAAACCATACTCACTCACTCACTCACTCATTGTATGTCTTGAGGTAGTGACTAGTGACAAATATTCTGTATGTCTTGAGGTCTTGAGCTAGTTTTACAGTGACTAGTGACAAATATTCTGTATGTCTTGAGGTAGTGATTAGTGACAAGTGTTCCTTCTGAGTCTAGGACAAGTGTTCTGTATGTCTTGAGGTAGTTTTACAAATGTTCTGTATGTCTTGAGGTAGTTAAGCTACAAATGTTCTGTATGTCTTGAGGTAGTGATTAATGTTCTGTATGTCTTGAGGTAGTGATTAGTGACAAGTGTTCCGTATGTCTTGAGCTAGTGACAAATGTTCTGTATGTCTTGAGGTAGTGATTAGTGACAAGTGTTCTGTATGTCTTGAGGTAGTGATTAGTGACAAGTGTTTAGTGTCTTGAGCTAGTGACAAATGTTCTGTATGTCTTGAGGTAGTGATTAGTGACAAGTGTTCCGTATGTCTTGAGCTAGTGACAATTGGTCTGTATGTCTTGAGGTAGTGATTAGTGATAAGTGTTCCATATGTCTTGAGCTAGTTTTACAATTGTTCTGTATGTCTTGAGGTAGTGATTAGTGACAAGTGTTCCGTATGTCTTGAGCTAGTGACAATTGTTCTGTATGTCTTGTAGTGATTAGTGATGTGTGGTCCAGCTTCATTATGTGTATTATTCAGCTGCTGACACAATTAAAATGCTGACACTGTGATCTATCTTGAATATATCCACTTACAGAGTTCGAAAGGTTCTGAACTTGCGTCTGTTTGATGATGACAGTGGAAAGCGCTGGGCCAAGAATGTAATGGACAAACAGTTTGAGGTGCTTTGTGTAAGCCAGGTGAGTTACTGTATGATATCCTTGGTAAGTTATGTTATTTACTGGTGAGCTGGTGTATGTCACTGTGTGTTGTGTGGTATCCAGGTGTGTTGTGTGATATCCAGGTGTTGTGTAATATCTATGAGTTGTGTGATATCCAGGTGTTGTGTAATATCTATGTGAGTTGTGTGATATCCAGGTGTGTTGTGTGATATCCAGGTGTTGTGTAATATCTATGAGTTGTGTGATATCCAGGGGTGTTGTGTGATATCCAGGTGTTGAGTATTGTGTGATATCCAGGTGTGTTGTGTAATATCTATGCGAGTTGTGTGATATCCAGGTGTATTGTGTGATATCCAGGGTGTTGTGTGATATCCAGGTGAGTTCTGTGATATCCAGGTGAGTTCTGTGATATCCAGGTGTTGTGTGATATCCAGGTGTATTGTGTGATATCCAGGTGTTGTGTAATATCTATGGGTGTTGTGTGATATCCAGGTGTATTGTGTGATATCCAGGTGTGTTGTGTGATATCCAGGTGTTGTGTGATATCCAGGTGTGTTGTGCAATTAGTGTTCTTGGTCAATTAGTCTGAAATTCAGTGAAAATGAGGCGGACAATGCAAATACACTGACATGCTACAACTTGTGTATCTGAGCAGTTCACCCTGTGTGTGACCCTGAAGGGGAACAAGCCGGACTTCCACGAGGCAATGGGCCCCGACCTGTCCCAGCAGATGTACCAAGAGTTCCTCAGGCAGCTGGGAGCTGCATATTCCCCCAACAAGATACAAGGTAGACACTAGACAATTCAAGTACATGGTCAGGTAGACAATGCAGGTACATGTTCACACAGATGATTCAAGTACATGGTCACAAAGGTGATTCAAGTACATGGTCACACAGATGATTCAAGTACATGGTCACAAAGGTGATTCAAGTACATGGTCACAAAGGTGATTCAAGTACATGGTTACAAACATGATTATAGTACAAGGTCACATAGACAATTGCGTTGTTTAACGCCACAGTAAGCAATATTCCAGCTATACATAGACGATTCAAGTACATGGTCTTGTAGATGATTCAAGTAAATGGTCACAGCATATTCACTGGTGCAGTGTGTGAAGTCAATACTTGTGTGTTTTGCTGACAACATGCTGCAGAAAGAGCAGTAAAACACCATGCTCACTCAGTCATTCAAGACACCTGTGAAGGTCCGGGTTAGAATATTGATCTTCAGTAACCCATGCTTGTCGTAAGAGGCGACTAACGGGATCGGGTGGTAAGGCTCGCTGACTTGGTTGACACATGTCATCGGTTCCCATTTGCGCAGATCGATGCTTATGCTGTTGATCACTGGATTATCATGTCCAGACTCGATTATTTACAGACCGCCGTCATATAGCTGGAATATTGCTGAGTGCGGCGTAAACTAAACTCACTCACTCACTACACTCTAGGGGTACTTGTCACTAGTAAAATGAGAATGTATGAAATGTAATAACACGTTGAGGTGGTCTACTGAATTCATGTCAGAAAGTCAGTAACCCATGCTTGTCATAGATCGATGTTCATGATGTTAATCACTGGATTGTCTGGTCCAGACACTATTATTTACATATGCCACCATATAGCTGGAATATTGCTGAGTGTGGCATTGACCAACAAACCATGGCAGAAAGTGCTCAGTGATGTAAGTGCTCCCTGCTGTACTTCCGAATATAAAAGACATAGAATATACCACCATATTTTCTTTCATATATTACGATATTCATAGAAGAGAGGGTCACAGAGTGCACTATTGCAGTGTAAAAGTAAACACACTCACTCAGTCATTCCTGCACTGGTGTGTTGCGAGGAGTTCCACACAGCACAATATTTACCGTCTGTCGGGATTCCTGGTTAAAACCCTTCACGAGCTGGCTTTGCTGGTCACCGGGTGACTTCAGAGGTCCGGGCTCAGTGACTCGGTTGATGACATAGATCACTGTCTACAATACCAGTCACTGGATAATCTGGTCCAGATTTACATTTACAGGCTGCCATGGTTTAGTTAGAATATTGGTTAGTGTGGAATAAATACAAATATAACAATCATATGATTTATTATTGTTTCCCATTAAACATACATGTACAGAAGCATGGCAGCTGATCAATCTAGTGTGTACTTCATTGTTGTATTTCAGATGGTAAATTTGGTGCCTACATGCAGGTGAATCTACAGAATGATGGCCCGGTGACCATACCACTGGAGTGTGTTCCAGCAGGACCAGTAAGTCTTTGGGGTCTCCAGATCGTCTTTTAAGTGTTGATATGCAGGGAATTTCAGATCACAGTTGTAAATCACATCTGATTGTTGCCAAACATACGTTATGTTTGTTACAGTTCAGTCTTTCAGCTAATTTATATAATCAGTTTGGTTACTTATCTATTCTTGAGCAAGAAAAATCATTTGTCAAATTCATTTTCATTGCTGCTCAGTCTGTTAACAATGGAATATTTCACACCGATATGACTTGGTTGACGCATGTCATCGGTTCCCAATTGGGCAGGTCTATGCTCATGCTGTTGATCACTGGGTTGTCTGGTCCAGACTCCCATTATTTACAGACCGCCGCCATATAGCTGGAATATTGCTGAGTGCGGCGTAAGACTAAACTCACTCACTCAACGACATGTGGAATGTCCTCAGATCTATGTTTAGCAGCAGCAGTGTCTAAGATATGATATCAGTTAGTTTACTCCATGTACTTTCAGAATTACACCACTCTCTTATGGAAATACTAGTGATTTACAGAAATACTCCACACTTACAAAGTTATTCCATGCACTTCCAGAACGATGTGAAGAAAGCTGACAAGCAAGCATCGAAGCAGTCACCCAGCAAGGTCAACTCTGATGAAGCTGCCGACTCCTCCCCATGTGAATCTCAGAGTTCCACAGCAGCATCCGGACTCACGTGATCTCCTCACTGTACTAGTTGTCTTGTTTGTACATAAACATTTTATACATGTGTGGAACTTTCTTATTAAGCATTTACAAACAACCAAAACAGACATTATACAATCAATATTTTAATCAACCTTTTTTCGGATAAAATACAATGTGCTGAAAATTTCATGTAATATCCATTCAACAAAATGTTACTCAATACTCTGAATTCCACACCAGTTCCATCCTGTACAAGAGGACTGGTCATCTATATATCACATTTGGAAAAGGTAAAGCACTAATGGTATTAGTCTCAACGAGAACTGCTCTACAAGCTATGCTTGTTGTACAGATTAATAGTATCCGGTATATTTCATCTAAACTTGGAACCCTATGGATGAAACCTCACAAGATAAACAAACTACAGACTGCATGCATGTTATCATGCTTACACTGTACTAATGTTGGTTCAAGGTCATACCTCTTACTTTAATGTTAGTAGAGGATGTCATCGAGAGATGACGCTACTCGCTCTCATACAGACAAATCTTAACTGTCTGCCACAACAGACTCCCTGAACATAAATGTTTAATCATGTTAATATCTGTTTTGTGAACTTTTGAAGGAAAAGGAACCATTACTTTTATGTTCATTTTCTCATAACAAATAATGTAGAAGGTACTATCGTCTTTATTGCAATGAGTGCAACGTTTCGATGTAGGTACTAACACCGTTATCAAGCAAGTGATCATCACTTACTGTAAACATACTTATTTTCGCGTGGTGCAATTTTCGCGGAATTGACAGTTTAGACTACATCGCGCGGTCAATTATTCGCGCAAACAGTAATTGCCGGAACTGCCAGCTGTCTCTTTGGCCGCCACTAATAGCAGTGAAAACAAACAGAGTGGCTAAACCTGTCAGGTGGCGTTTATTGCTTACTCACAGGAAATCCCTATCTGTGCGATATACCAGTACACAGTAATCCGTTTACTCACGGAAGTGATGAAAAACACATCAGTCTTATGTTCCGAATTCTGACGATTTGACGAATTAACTTATACTGTATATGAAGCTCTTTGTGATTTCAAACAAGCCGGGTTGTTGTGAATGAGATGATTGAGTGTTAGTGTTCATGATGTACTGGTGAATAAAATCTTAATGAATAAATAAAATACTGTTGTATTATTTCTTTCCGAGTCGTTTCACGGTAATCTGTTTTGTATCAAACCATCTGTCATGTGACCAATTTCCATGGCGGCCACAACACACATTGCTGTTTTCGCTAATTCGGTAATGGGATTTGGCTCATTATTTAATTATGTTTTGGGAAATAAAGTACTTGATAACGGTGTTAGTACCTACGCCACCAAACGACGCACTCATTGCAATGAACAACTTGATTATCAATAGAACTTTGTTTTCCTTCATCTTTACAACTTTTAAAATGCCTCTCAAAGAAGGTACCATCTGCAATACCAAATGCACTACCAGATAAACCATTCCTGTTAATCGAGAAAATACACAAGAATTAGAATCTATAAACAGATAACCAATCCTCTTTGTCAACGATACGAAAATCATAGGACGGTTTACACACCAAGACAGCGGTAGGAGGCACACACCACTAATGCAGCAAACATGAAAGGAAATATCAAACATTCATGAGCTTCTCAACTCATTACAGTACCTGGGATTTAGGAAACATACACCATACACAACAACTTATAAATACATGTTAGAGATCGAGTTGTTGTACAAACAAATACTTCTGAAAATACATGTGTATAAGTTAGTCATTTGGGAATTATTTACCACTTCCTCTGTGACACTCTCTTCTATGAAAAACGTACTATATGAAAGAAAATATGGTGGTATATTCTAGGTCTTATATATATGGAAGTACAGCAGGGAGCACTTACATCACTGAGCACTTTCTGCCATGGTTTGTTGCTTAATGCCACACTCAGCAATATTCCAGCTATATGGCGGCAGTCTGTAAATAATTGAGTCTGGACCAGACAAACCAGTGATCAACAGCATGAGCATCGATCTACACAATTGGGAACCAATGACATGTGTCAACCGAGTCAGCAAGCCTGACCACCCGATCCGTTAGTTGCCTCTTACAACAAGCATGGGTTACTGGAGGCACATTCTAACCCGGACCGTCACAGGTCGCCTAGAGTGTAGTGAATCACTGCATGGACAACTGAAACAAATCTGTACTTCAATGATTTCTTGCATGGAAGTTAAAAATAGTTTCCCTTGAGGCTGAAAGACACTGTCTATAGTCTGTTTGCAGTGAAAACGTACCGATGAATTTCACTTTGAACAAAAACGTAAATCAATAAAGTGAAATTAGAATGCGAATCCTCATGATTTTACCTTGCCAATTGTACATTTAAATCTCAGAATTTTATTCAACAGGATATAAGTTGTTTGACAAACGATCATAGTTTCAAATCGCTATTATTGGTTTGTATTACAAGGGGGTATGCACATTAAATGAAACACCGAGAACAAGCAGGGTTGGTCATCACGTACGCTCATCACGTACTGCACGTGCATTTGTATCACTGTTCCAATTACTGTGTTTACTCCCTTGTAATATAAACCAATAATAGCGATTTGAATCTATGATAGTCTGTTAAACAACTTTTATCCTAAGTTGAATAAAATTCTGAAATTTAAATGTTTAATTGGCAAGGTAAAATTAGGAGGATTCGCAATCTTAATTTCACTTTATTTGATTTACTTTTTTGTTTAAAGTGAAATTCATTGGTACGTTTTCACTGCAAACAGACTATAGTGAGCAGAACAGATTGCCTCAGAAAATAACACTGTTAAAAAACTGTCTGCTTGGGCTAGTGCTGATTTCAGCTTTTATTTTGGCCTTATTTCTTTGAGAGTCACTGGTTTCCCAACTGACGGTTTCCATTTACTGGCTGGACATAACTGCTTGGGCACATGCTTGCCCTTCCCAATGCTTATGTTTGGATACACTTGAACACATTTCACTTTAGCATCACTGTTACTGATTTGGGTACCTGAAAGAGATACTGACTGAGAAAACAGAGTGTTATTTTGCATGGAGCTCCCACAGTTGGCAACAATAGTATGGCCAGAAGTTTGAGTAGTACACTGTATGGAGCTTGAACCACTGGCTCCAATGACAGGAACAGCATTCTGGGATACAACACCATCTCTGAGTATAATCCCAGGTAGTTGCTGCACCTGCTGAGGCTGACAGATTATAGCAGGGTTGTTCATTGCAAAGGGGGAGGGAATGGTTGGGAGACGCATCTGTGGTTGTTGCCCCAGATACTGAGCTGGAACAGACAGAGTCGAATTTTGTATTGCCAAGTTTGGAACAAGAAGCTGTTGTTGTTGAATCCCCCCTTGCACAACAGTCGATCCTGGTAAAACTGGTCGCTGGACATGCTGGAGAACGTTCTGCATACCACCAGCTTGGTTGCTGCCAGACACACTTATAGGCAATGAATTGGACAGAGTCTGACCCTGTACATGCTGGAGAATGGTCTTCATACCACCAGCTTGGTTGCTGCCGGACACACTTATAGGCACTGAGTTGGACAGAGTCTGACCTTGCACATGCTGGAGAACGTTCTGCATACCACCAGCTTGGTTGCTGCCAGACACACTTATAGGCACTGAGTTGGACAGAGTCTGACCCTGCACATGCTGGAGAACGTTCTGCATACCACCAGCTTGGTTGCTGCCAGACACACTTATAGGCACTGAATTGGACAGAGTCTGACCCTGCATATGCTGGAGAACGTTCTGCATACCACCAGCTTGGTTGCTGCCAGACACACTTATAGGCACTGAATTGGACAGAGTCTGACCCTGCATATGCTGGAGAACGTTCTGCATACCACCAGCTTGGTTGCTGCCAGACACACTTATAGGCACTGAATTGGACAGAGTCTGACCCTGCATATGCTGGAGAACGTTCTGCATACCACCAGCTTGGTTGCTGCCAGACACACTTATAGGCACTGAATTGGACAGAGTCTGACCCTGCACATGCTGGAGAACGTTCTGCATACCACCAGCTTGGTTGCTGCCAGACACACTTATTGGCACTGAATTGGACAGAGTCTGACCCTGCACATGCTGGAGAACGTTCTGCATACCACCAGCTTGGTTGCTGCCGGACACACTTATAGGCACTGAATTGGACAGAGTCTGACCCCCTGACATCACTTGCGAAATAAATCCACTCTGAGCAGGTGGCTGCAGCAGACGGATCTGCTGCATTCCAGGGATCACCTGAGATGAAGTAAGTGCACTTGAGGTGAAGACATTGTTGGAAGGATTGGGCATGCTTGCCATGGATACTTTTGGGTTTTGTACAAGGGAATTAGAAAAAGAACTGGTCTGTGTAGGATCAGACGGTCTGGCGTCAGGTGGGGCTGCTACCGGAGCCGTCAAAGGCACTTCCAACTTGTTGTCAGGAGAGTACCCTGGCACCATCACAGTTGCTGTCTTCCCATTTGCTAATGCCACCACAATAGGAATTGCCTTTCCTGAGTTGGTAGTGCTAGGAACTTTGGAACAGTCCACAGATTTCATGACAGGCTGTATAGCACATGGAGCCACTTGTGACTGAGTGTTGGGACATTTTGATTTCAAAGACATAATTGCCTTTGCCTGATTTTGAGAAGTTATTTTAGTGGCTAATGTTCGTTTTCTTTGTGGTGGTGCTTCTTCTTCACTGTGAAAAAAATTCAGCTTCCTGCCAGTGTAAATCTTTGTTTTTGTTTTGGAAGGGAACACTATACCATGTGGAATATCTCGTAGTGAGAGCTCTTCTAAGGTACAGCCAGATACACTAATCACACCACTGAAAGGTTTATCACTTGATGGAATATCAGTCTTGTTACTTTTCATTCCAGTTGTTGTAAATATATCATCCCCAGAAACATTCAGTGAGGTCCCCTTACCATGAGGCAAATGATTCTTGATATCCTTAAGATCAATGACAAGATATTCTTCATCATCTTCATCTGACATGTTCAATTCTTTCAGTTTCTTTGCCATTGAATCTCTGTGAAAATCTCCTGAGTCTCCAGATTTCCTCTTTGCAGAATCCACTTGACGAAAGACTGATTTATCTGTCTTCTCATTACAATTCTCTGTTCGCTCGTCACCATGCTCCTTAGTCTGTTGGTAATAGGGTTCTTGGCACCCTTCTGTGTTTTCTACTGAATCATCATGATCAAGAGCTTGGCACTTGCGGAAATATTCCTTCATTCTCTTACTTGCGCAATCTTGTGATGGCTCAGAAACGTTTGTACTCAAGCTAACAACATTCTGAATCTGAAGCTGTGTTTTGGGAATAATTTCTCGAATCCTACCCCGTTTGCTTGGCCAAATAACTTTCTGCCTACCTTTGCGCTTTGATTTCTCCAGTGATGAATCACACTTGTTATGAGCTGCTGGAGAACAGGAAGTGCCTGCCAGAGAGAGCGAAGATACATTCATGTTGGCAGCAGCAATAACATGTCCATTTGGAGAAAGAATAATCTGATGTCCTGATGCTATCTGTGGCTGATTAACCATAACAGGCCGAGTTGAAGGACATGGTCCTGGAACTGTATTTATAGGATATTTGACCAGAGTAGGGATTTGTTTTGGAATGTCATTATTTAACATATTACTTTTCTTACGCATGTCAGTATTCTCTGCTGTTTGAGTATCTTTGTCTCCTCTGGATATTTTACTTGAGGTATCCAAAACCAATGGCCCAGCGCCGTCTGCTGGAGACACAGGAAAGATTGCATAGTTTCCTTGATCATCAATCTGCCTCAGGAAAACTGGTACTCGCTTGCTATCATCAGGTTCCGTTATATTCTTACGCAATAAACTGTCCTCTGCCTTCTGATGGTCCTGACAGTCAGAAATTGTTTTATCAAGAGGTTTAACAGTCTTATGACACTCCATGCTGCTGATTTCAGACTTGACACCATTGAAACCTTGATTATGTTCAACATGTTCAGTTGGTAAACGCCTCCAGTCACTAACTAAATCCTGCAATACGCCAGATTCCTCTGCCTGTGAACTCCCAGATCTGTTTTCAAAAATGTTTTTGTGATTGTTTTCAACATGTTTTTCATTGACATATAATCTCATTGGCCTCAAATCTGTGTATGTATCTGTCAGGAAAAGGGAACCATTTGTTTCAGTTGAATCCTCCTTCCTATGCATAACCCTTTCACATACGGAACTGGTTGCCTCGTAACTGGTATCAATTGGTTCTGACTTTACCTGCACTTTTTCAAGATTTCCTAATCCTGTCCCTTCGCTGGAAATATTTTCTGTCGGAGAAAGTGGTTCTGATTTAACGTACATTAATTCATTCCCACATGAGTTATCTCCCTGGAATTTCCTCTTTGGGGATTGACAGTTTACATCCCTTGAATGTGATATACCAGACTGGCTGGATTTGTTTCCACTTACACATTTTTTATTATCCAAGATACCAAAGTCTTGACCACATGTTTCCACAAACTGGTTCAAATGTTTCATACCAAGTTTTCTAAGAGTTTCAGCTAGAATCTGAATATCAGCCGGATTGTGGAAACTTTCCCCATAAATAAACCTTATCAACAAGCCAAGAGAATGACCGCAAACGTTGTTCAGTCTGATTTTCTTCAGACTTCCTCTCTCGCACAACAATCCATAGAACGACTCACAAGCCGCCACCATCACTGAAGCGTGAACTTTGAACTCCGCTTGATCGTGTGACATTAGTACAAGATCACAAAGAATACCCTGAGTTTGAAGTTCCCGAAGCCTCTCAAACGCCTGTAGTTGATATTTGATGTGTTTAGAAGCCATCGTAACTTTGTAGGATCACGATTCGCGGAGTCCGATCGCCCAACATAGCAGCAACTTCCCCATTTCGTTTTTCATACCAATCTGGTGACGACACACGTACACACTAGTGGATTGGCCGTTATGGTACACCGTGAGTTAACTTACCCAATCAAGATATCGTTTAGTTTGTCAAGATGCGATTGGCTTTATTTCTTTAACCAATGGCATCAACAGTAAGAAACAGCCACGGCGTGCCCGTGAAAATATAACTATCACGACATAGCACTTTTACACCATGGCCAAATTACTCTTTTTGTGCCTGAAAAATATACAGGCACTGCAACTTTTTCTGCTGTCGGCAATCAGAATACGCTGCGCGCGACTTTACACAATAAGCCAATCAAATCGTTCGTAACAAAATCTATGTTGATGGGCGTGGCGACCTATAAGCCAGTTGTTTACTTCCGGGTTACAAACACATCTCGGGTGTAACTGCATCGGAGGACAGGGAATATCTTAACTATGATCAGATGTGACAGATAGATGCATTTAAACATTGCCGACATAAAAGCAGATGATGTGGGCGTATAATATACTGAAGACACTAATATGGACGTCATTGACGTGATACAAGATGTGCTGTGTTTATCCCTTTTCGGAACCGAACTGCTGGACATGGCGGACGATCTCTCCCATTTGTTGTACTCCTTTGCTAATTACTCCAATCACTATGCAATCATCACCGTTCTGTTGTGCTTCGTGGCAACGGCTGTGCTCATATTAAGGTAAGCTGCTTTGATGTTCTCTTTGACCTCACGCACTAAGAGGTGCAGTGTAGAATTTACAATTTACACATGTTTATCATACTAGTTTGGTTGTGTCGACCTCACAGTTAAAGGGCAAGTGTACACGAATAAATCACATTTATTCTTATGTGAATCAAAGTGAACTGTTTTAATTAGTTAATACCAATGTTTGAAAATATACACTCATTTTTCTTACAATGTAAGTATAACCCTCAAAATAAGTGCTGAAATGTTATGCCAATCTGAGGTATTTGTTTGCCAAGTTAAACAGGCCTGAGTTACCGCCCTTTGATTATGACGTAATTGGTGCCACTTGATTTTAAACTGGTCTCCTGTCTAGTCCCAAATCAAAAGATAATAATACTGATATTAATCACGTGAAAAAAGGTTTGTGAAAATACGAAAGAAGCGTAAGAACAGAAAATGTAAGCAGAAGGACGGATTGATCGTGTGTATTTTCATTCATAACCACGCCTCAGTGAAAATACCAAATATGTATAACAATGTTGACGTCCGTATGACATCACTATCGGGAATTAAGCGACTTTTTCAAAATGGCGTGTTCACTGACACGAGTACGCCGGAGTTTTCGAAGCAATGTATATGCATAAATGTTACATGAAAGTAGTCCGAAAATTCTGTCAGTCTGCTGGTTGTTATTTTCTTTTTGTTTTCATTGTGACCAAGGGAAATAGTCAGAAATTAAGAGAAGTACCGTCATCGTTGTGCGTGAGTTTGCGTCAGTTATGTCGTCATGCTTTCAAAAACTATAATATGTTGTGATGAATCTAGAAAATCATTGGAATACACCTGTTTATTTAACTATCGCTTGCTACGATAACTTTCCCATGCATGTTCTAAAACTAGTGAGCAATTGTATGCAACAAGTAGGCGAAAGGATACACAGTGTAAAATCTGAGATTGGCTTTGTATACATTTCAAACAAGTATTCTTTCACAGCGCGGCATCTCATATCCTCGATATATTTCGTTAGATTTCACTGAAACACTTCGTACTGGTGACAGAGTCCATTTGTCAGTTTATGTTGAACTGTATGAGGAATTCAGGGATTTATGTAAGGAAGATGGTGTTGAATTATACTATTAATTTTATGGACGAAACATAACCGACATACATGTGACGTGATTTTAGAAACACTATGTAATACAGCTTAAAATTCACTTTGACGTTTATGCGTATTTTCCAAAACATTCTCAGCGATTCTCGGTTCATCGATAATGTTTAAGAACGAGCATTGGTGATTCGATCATACAACAACAAAACTACCGCTGATCACAATGATCACGTCTTTTTTAAATTCAATTCTCCCAGTAAAATTTGACATTTGAATTAAGACATACCATAAATTACGTAAAAACGCAGTGAATGGTGATTTAGAATGTGTCAAAACATAGTCAGCTGACGGCCAAGCAACAGGTGGATTAAAACAGTAGCCTGCGCGCTCGAGACACAAGAACCACACCTATACCTGCACCACGTGAAATGGGTCTAATAAGGTCTGACGACGTCATTCGTTTATCGTTTGGGCACCAATGGCGTCATTTCCAAGGGCATTTAAGCTTGGGGTATGATTGTATGCATGCACTATGAACTTGAAGTATGGACTCATGAAGCATGGATCAATATATATTTGGGGGTCAGTGTTCATGAAGCATGAATATATTGATGGATATCAAAGTTCAAGAAATGGACATTTTCCCTGTGTTGTGTTTTGTCATGATTTATTTGATTCCTTGATCAGTATATGGGATGACTATGAGTGACTACAGTTAACATTGTGTGCCAGATTCAACAATGACTTCCCACACTTCCCGATTCTGCCACCATCGCCGCCTAACAGCGCGATACAGACGTCCATGAAGGGCTGTACAAACCCATTCTCCATCCTGCTCCAAGATGCTGCCATAACAACCCTGAAAGGTATGAAAACATCCTTGTTCTTGTAGAAGTGAAAATACCATTTCTGGCTAATGAATCAGGCTTCTAGATAAAAAATAGCTGTATGACAGATTTACTTGGAAGTACCATACATACAGTCATAGACAATGAGAAGTGACTTAACCACTATAATCTTAAGTCTGGATATACACGTCTTTTTGTAAGCTTTGCTGATAACAGTGGGACTTCCTGATTAAACAGGGACTTATCTGGACCTGATCAGAGGCTGATGTTGAAGTGTACATTGTGTGTGGAAGTCCATTATGGTGTACCTAATACTGGTTGTCTAAAGTTTGGGTATGAACCAATTTGTGTTGTAACACAAGTTCAGGCAAGTTAGACCCAGACATACCTACTGTGTTATTTTCATGATTTGGTTTATTGTCTGTGGAAATACTTGCTTGTGCATGTTGAAATACTTGCTTGTGCATGTTGAAATACTTGCTTGTGCATGTTGAAATCAATGTAAGTTAGTTGTCTGTGATGATGTTTGCAACTGTCATCCTCTTTTTCATGACTCTTCCACTATCATCTGAACTCTGATTGTAATGTGCAGGTGGATTTTCACTGTCGGTTTCATCTCTGACCGAGGGACACTTGTCAGTGTTTTGGGGCACCAGTATCAATACTGTCCATGAAGTACTTCAGTGGTCACCTGAGGCAATACTGAAAGACTTGAGCGATGGTCAGCTCCTTCAAGGGAATGAAAGTCTTCATTCTCAGCATAACATCAGGTAGACATCTGGTGCTGATCCATGGAGTTGTTGTTCATTTTAGTTTAATTGTTACATTACATTTTGGATGAAAATACTTGTACAGGGAGCTAGTGTCAAGCCAATGCAAATAATCTCTATCTGTGCCTTTGCATTCTGTTAGAAGAGTGATTTTTGCATTCATAATTAGCTAATATTCAATTACCATAGTGACCATATTTAGAGCCCTGGGCCTAGATTTTTGAAGCACTCTTAACGCTAAGATAGTCGTAAGTGCCATACATTAACATTAACTTATGACTATCTTAGCGTAAGAGAGCTTCGAAAATCTAGGCCCTGTTCCAGTAAAGGCTCCCTCAAACTTGTACATATTTATTTTGCATTTGATATCATTGATGTAGGACTAGCAGTAAATATTTCTTCCATGTCAGACTGGAGAAGCAAAACAACTTCCAGTTCCGGTGTCCGGGGGACATCAGTGAGCTGACCCTGGGACACCCCCTCGCCAGAGATATCCGTGTGTGGTGATAGCAGCGACCTCTGGTGGTAACCCTGGAACCCCGGCTGTGGTGAGACAGTAGAATTCTACATGTATTTATTTCTTCATCAGTTATTGCTTTGTTGCGAATGATAAACTTGAATATGTTTGGAGATTTTTTCCAGAGAAAAGTTCATGAAATGCCATATTTCATTTTTTCCTGTTTTGAAAACATGATTTTATATTTTAGTTCTGTTTAACCCAAACGTACAAAGAGCATGAGTAGTATCCTGTTTAGTGAAGTATTAGTTCCCAGTAATCTATGCTGGATGTAAGGGTTGATGACCATAGGCCGGGAGGCTCAGTAGTTACAATCTCTTTTCTCTGTAACACATTTTGTTCTGTTGCATGTTTCCAGTTGACACATCGCTCACTGATGTAAACATTAAGATTCAGAAGTTTCCAGTGTGTAAGTGCTGTAGGCAGAAATATATGTCTAACACAAATGATGGCAAGTCTGTGACAATGTCCTTCACAGGTGGCCAGTTTTACAATGCTGCATCTGCGTGACTCAGTGGTGACGATGGAGTCACAGATGGTGGGGCAGTACCTCAAACTCAGTGATGGCCGAGTCTTCAGTTTGCAGGTAAATATTCTCAGCTCCATGAGTTGGGCTTACAGTGTGTTCCAGTATATATACCCACAATCTGGCATTCCCAGGGGACACAACTCTGCACATGTAACTGCGGCACCTTATATGACTGTGCCACCTGTACGTCCACACTCATCATTAACAGAACAGACAACTACAAGGACTGTCAGTTCGGAATCAGCGGGATGTGCCTTTGTAGGGCGTCTAACTGCAGAATTGTGTCCAACCGTTATCACTCCACACCAGTACAAGCAGACACAGACATGAACACACGTCACTATGTGGCGTCATTGTATTTCACCTTCACCTTATCTCCATATATGTTCTCACCTGTCTCAATGTTTAGAACTCTGTGAAATCATTTTCTGAATGGAATTATGATCTACTTATGTTTACAATCAATAACCATATTGCTTGCATGTGAGAGACGAAAGAAGAGAAAATATATTGAATGTTGATAATGCATCATCTGCTAGGCTGGTACCTCTCTGCACATGGAAGTGGGGTGGCTGGGTAAATCTCTTAAGAAACAGAGAGCATGTTGGTGAACTGGGGC